>NW_011494843.1:55563-74755 GCF_000754665.1 Bison bison bison | reverse complement strand
ACTCAGCCTTCTTCACAGTCCAACTCTCCCATCCATACATGACCACAGGAAAAACCATAGCCTTGACTAGATGAACCTTTGTTGGCAAAGTAATGTCTCTGGTTTTGAATATGCTATCTAGGTTGGTCATAACTTTCCTTCCAAAGAGTAAGCGTCTTTTAATTTCATGGCTGCAGTCACCATCTGCAGTGATTTTGGAGCCCCAAAAAATAAAGTCTGACACTGTTTCCACTGTTTCCCCATCTATTTCCCATGAAGTGATGAGACCGGATGCCATGATCTTCGTTTTCTGAATGTTGAGCTTTAAGCCAACTTTTTCACTCTCCACTTTCACTTTCATCAAGAGGCTTTTTTGTTCCTCTTCACTTTCTGCCATATGGTGGGGTCATCTGCATATCTGAGGTTATTGATATTTCTCCCAGCAATCTTGATTCAGCTTGTGTTTCTTCCAGTCCAGCATTTCTCATAATGTACTCTGCATATAAGTTAAATAAGCAGGGTGACAATATACAGCCTTGATGTACTCCTTTTCCTATTTGGAACCAGTCTGTTCTTCCGTGTCCAGTTCTAACTGTTGCTTCCTGAACGGCATACAAATTTCTCAAGAGGCAGATCAGGTGGTCTGGTATTCCCATCTCTTTCAGAATTTTCCACAGTTGATTGTGATCCACACAGTCAAAGGCTTTGGCATAGTCAATAAAGCAGAAATAGATGTTTTTCTGGAACTCTCTTGCTTTTTCCATGATCCAACGGGTGTTGGCAATTTGATCTCTGGTTCCTCTGCCTGTTCTAAAACCAGCTTGAACATAAGGAAGTTCATCGTTCACATATTGCTGAAGCCTGGCTTAGTGAAATTTCAGCATTACTATACTAGCATGTGAGATGAGTGCAATTGTGCGGTAGTTTGAGGATTCTTTGGCATTGCCTTTCTTTGGGATTGGAATGAAAACTGACTTTTACCAGTCCTGTGGCCACTGCTGAGTTTTCCAAATTTGCTGGCATATTGAGAGCAGCACTTTCACAGCATCATCATTCAGGATTTGGAATATCTCAACTGGAATTCTATCACCTCCACTAGCTTTGCTCGTAGTGATGCTTTCTAAGGCCCACTTGACTTCACATTCCAGGATGTCTGGCTCTAGGTCAGTGATCACACCATCGTGATTATCTGGGTCGTGAAGATCTTTTTTGTACAGTTCTTCTGTGTATTCTTGCCATCTCTTCTTAATATCTTCTGCTTCTGTTAGGTCCATACCATTTCTGTCCTTTATCGAGCCCATCTTTGCATGAAATATTCCTTTGGTATCTCTGATTTTCTTGAAGAGATCTCTAGTCTTTCCCATTCTGGTGTTTTCCTCTATTTCTTTTCATTGGTGGCTGAAGAAGGCTTCTTATCTCTTCTTGCTATTCTTTGGAACTCTGCAGTCTGACAGAATGTGGTTCACTGGAGAAGAGAATGGCAAATCACTTCAGTATTCTTGCCTTGAGAACCCCATGAACAGTATGAAAAGGCAAAATGATATGATACTGAAAGAGAAACTCCCCAGGTCAGTAGGTGCCCAATATGCTACTGGAGATCAGTGGAGAAATAACTCCAGAAAGAATGAAGGGATGGAGCCAAAGCAAAAACAATACCCAGCTGTGGATGTGACTGGTGATAGAAGCAAGGTCCAATGCTGTGAAGAGCAATATTGCATAGGAACCTGGAATGTAAGGTCCATGAATCAAGGCAAATTTGAAGTGGTCAAACAAGAGATGGCAAGAGTGAATGTTGACATTCTAGAAATCAGCGATCTGAAATGGACTGGAATGGGTGAATTTAACTCAGATGACCATTATATCTACTACTGTGGGCAGGAATCCTTCAGAAGAAATGGAGTAGTCATCATGGTCAACAATGAGTCCAAAATGCAGCACTTGGATGCAATCTCAAAAACGACAGAATGATCTCTGTTCATTTCCAAGGCAAACCATTCAATATCACAGTAATTCAAGTCTATGCCCCAACCAGTAATGCTGAAGAAGCTGAATTTGAACGGTTCTATGAAGGCCTACAAGACCTTTTAGAACTAACACCCAAAAAAGATGTCCTTTTCATTATAGGGGACTGGAATGCAAAAGTAGGAAGTCAAGAAACACCTGGAGTCACAGGCAAATTTGGCCTTGGAATACGGAATGAAGCAGGGCAAGGACCAATAGAGTTTTGCCAAGAAAATGCACTGGTCATAACAAACACCCTCTTCCAACAACACAAGAGAAGACTCTACACATGGACATCACCAGATGGTCAACAACGAAATGAGATTGATTATATTCTTTGCAGTCAAAGATGGAGAAGCTCTATACAGTCAGCAAAAACAAGACCAGGAGCTGACTGTGGCTCAGACCATGAACTCCTTATTGCCAAATTCAGACTTAAGTTGAAGAAAGTAGGGAAAACCACTAGACCATTCAGGTATGACCTAAATCAAATCCCTTATGATTATACAGTGGAAGTGAGAAATAGATTTAAGGGCCTAGATCTGATAGATAGAGTGCCTGAGGAACTATGGAATGAGTTTCATGACATTGTACAGAAAACAGGGATCAAGACCATCCCCATGGAAAAGAAATGCAAAAAAGTAAAATGACTGTCTGGGGAGACTTTACAAATAGCTGTGCAAAGAAGAGAAGTGAAAAGCAAAGGAGAAAAGGAAAGATATAAGCATCTGAATGCAGAGTTCCAAAGAATATTTAATGGTAATCACCATGAAATCATTTAAAATAAAAGTGTTTAGTGGGAAGAGAAACACTTTGTGCATTATATTGCCACAGATCTAAATAGGTTTTAAAATATCTTAATGGGAGTTTGCTGTCCAAAGCTTTTTGTTTTTTCCAAACTTTTGATGAGCTTATTCTTTGCTTTGCCAATGAATTACTGTTTCTCTGAGCTCAATTCTGCTTGTGATACCATACTAAAAGGAATAAGGAGTATTTATACATATGACAGGGCTTCCCAGATGGCTCAGAGTTAAAGAATCCCCCTGCCAATGCAGGAGACACTGGTTCAGTCCCTGAGTCAGGAGACCCCTGGAGGAGGAAATGGAAACGAGAATCCCATGGACAGAGGAGCCTGGCAGGTTACACTCCATATAGTTGCAAAATCAGACATGCCCAAACACACACATACATACAATGAATAGTTGATTTTTTCTAGCCATTTTCTTTAGAGCTGTATGTCTAGTGACTGTCTTTCATGTTTTTTCAGGTGACAATTTTATAAAATAGTTTGGCATTGCATTAGATAGATCTCTAGATTTCTAGCCTGTAGTTTTTTTTTTTTTTTTTTTTCCCCTTTGCTATCTCCTTCCTAATCACTATGACAAGACCACATATTTTATATTTTTTTACAACAGAATTTCAGTTTATAGTTTCAAAGCAGACTCCAAATGTAATGACTAAATAAAAATGGAAGTATATTTCTAGCTTAATAATCTAGAACAGTTCTAGGGAATGGAGGTATGGAGCCACTTACCTACTAAAAGTAGTTATTCAGAGACTCAGTTTAATGAAATCTTTATTATAATACCTTAAATTGTGATTTTGGTGTCATAATAATTAACACTATTTCAATAAGCTGGAAGAGTTAAGAGCATGGAGGGATTTTCATGGAAAATTTTCTGGGCCATACATGATAATGGCACATAAAAATATCACTTATATTCTATAGGGTAGTATGCAATCACATGACCATAGTTACCTACAAGGGAACCTAGGAAATAGTCATTGTACCCCTCCAAAAATAAAATGATTTTTGTGGAAAGCTAGCAGTTTCTATAATGCCAATTTTATCAAGTGAAAATTAGAATTGAAATAATTAATTTTAGAAATGTTTATATGGTCTGATATAATGTAAATTAAGCATGTGACATTATTAACTTTCCAAGAAATATTGTATTTAATAATATTATTTATATTATTGACTATCACATTCAGTTAAGGTTGTAATCAAGTCCCAAATTACTCAGTACTGCAATTCATTGTTTTCATGTATCATATGTAGATATCAAGTTCTTGATTATTATATTCAAATTTCACATGTGCATTACATGAGGGATGGAGTTTGGATTAGTCAATGACAGATTATAATGGAAACATGATTATTTGGAAATAATATACAACTTTTTCCTTTCTTTATGTCATATACCAATAATTCCAGATGAACCTAATATTTAATTTAAATTAAAAATTTAACAATTTTACTAAAGATCTGTGCAAATATTTTTGAACACTTTGAGAAAGCACTTCAGAGCAAATGTGAAATTTGTACTAGACACCATAAAAAACATTTATATTGAAGAGAGTTCAATGGATAGTATCATTTGATAAATGGAAAAGAGGACTGCATAAAAATGAAGAATCTCAGAAATCTGTGGGACATCGTCAAGGATACTCATATTTGCATAATGGTAGATTTCAAAGGGAAAAAAAAGGGGGCTGAATGAATATTTGATGGAATAGCACAAATTTTGCAAATTTGATGAAAAGCATTAATTCTCATATCCAAGAAGCTCCATAAATTCCTTAGAGCATAAATTCAAAGGGATCTATCCCTAGACAAATTGTAAAAACTATCAAAAGTCCAAGCTATGGTTTTTCCAGTAGTCTTGTATGAATCTGAGAGTTGTACCATAAAGAAGGCTGAGGGCTGAAAAATTGATATTAGAGAAGACTTCTGAGAATCCCTTGAACAGCAAGTAGATCAAACCAGTTAGGCTGTAAAACAAATGTGAATAAATTTAGAAAATATGAAAAATATTCTCTAGTCACAATGGAATAAAATTATAAATGAATAATGACAATAATTGAGATATTCACAAATATGTGGAAACTTCACAGCACATGCCTCAATAAGAAATGGGTTAAGGACACAATCTCTAGGGAAGGTAGAAATTACGTTGAAGTGAATAGAAACAGAAGCCACATAACACTTATGGGATGAAGCAAAAGTAGTTCTTAGGAAATTTAAATCTGCAAATACCTGTATTCAAAATAAAGAAAAAATCTAGATTTAATAAACCTTTTCCTTAAGAGAGTAGAAAAAGAAAGCTAAATTAAAAGCAAGGATAATATAAACTATAATGAAATAAATTATTAGAATGAAAATAAATTAAATATTATTAGAGTTAAAATAATTGAAATAAGAAACAGAAAAACAATAAAGAGTATCAAAGAAACCAAACATTAGTTTTTGAAGAGTAACAAAATTGACAAACTTTTAGCAAGATTCACCAACAAAAGAGTAGATTCAAACTACTAAAACCAGGAGTGAAAATTTGGATATCACTACTGAAGTTACAGAAGTACAGAGGAAAATAAGAATAATATATATGATTGCATGTCAACAAATTGTACAACCTCAATAAAATGGATGTATCCCTAAAAAAGACACAAATTTTTAGAACTAACTCAAAAGGAAATAGACAATGTGGATAAATCTGTAGCAAGTAAAGATGTGATATGTAATTCATAATTAAACAGAAACACACACACATATAACCTCCTAAAATATAGTTCCAGATAGTTTTATGCATGAATTTGATCCAATATTTAAAATATAATTAGGAACATCTCTCAAAAACTAGAGAACCTGATATATCTCAGTTCATTCAATAAATTTGTTTATTCATTGTCATTTGTTGATACCAAAACTAAAAAAGAAATCATAAGAAAAGAAAAATGTAAGCCAATACACTTCATAAATTTGGATGCAAAATTCTCGACAAACCACTAGAGAATCTCTGCCAGAAATATCTAAGAAGACCATATATCATGGCCAAGTGAAGGTTTATCTCAGCAAAGTTAATTTAACAGATACAAATCAATGTAACAGACCATATTAATAAGGAAAAAAAATCACATAACCAACTCAGTAGATACCAATAAAATCAACTGAAATACTCCAGGAGGCTTTCATTATAAAAACACTTGAAAAACTAGGAATAGAGGAACACATATTCAACCTAATAGAGGCTATCTACAAGACAAAAAAAAAAGAAGAAGAAGAAAAACATTAAAAAAGATACTCACAGCAAGTATTGTACTTAAATATTAAAAACTGGACGTTTTCCCTCTAGGATTAGAAATAAGCCAAAGATGTGTCCTTTCACCACTTCTATTTTAATATATTTTGGAGTGTGTTGGAGGTTTTATCCATGCCTATTAGTCAAGAATAAGAGCAAAAAAGGCAGCCACGTTGGAGCGGAAGAAATAAAACTATTTCAATTCATAGATGATATGATTTTGCTATAGAAAGTTCTAAGGAACCCACATACATGCATTCATATTCATATAACACTATCAGAACTTATAAATGAATTTAGCAAGGTTGAAAGTTTCAAGACAAGTATTTAAAAAAAATTGAATAGTATTTTGCTCACTGTAATAGCAATGAACAATTTGAAAATGAAGTTAAGAAAACAATTACCTTTACAATAATATCAAAAATAATGAAATACTCCTGAATAAATGTAACAAAACTAACAAGAGAAGTGTAATATTTGTATTTGGAAGCTATCAAACATTATTTCAAGACATTAACGAAGCCCAAAAAATGGAAATATTTTCCATATACATAGATTAATAGAATCGATATCATTTAGGAGGCTATATACCCCAAAATGATCTACAGATTTGATGTAATCTTATGTCAAAATTCCATCTTCCTTTTTATTTTTTGAAAACTAAGAAGATAATCCTACAATTCAAATGGAAATGCAAGCGGCCCAGAATGGCCAAAGCAATCTTTAAAATGAACAACAAGCTTGAGAGATTCACACTTTAGAACTCACTAGTATGCTACAGTAATCAAAACAGTGTGGTACTCACCAAAGGATAGACACATACATTAGTGGAATGTAATTGAAGGTTCTCTAATAACAACATATACTCAGTTGATTTTATCCAAAGGTGCTTGTAGAATTCAGTGGGGGGAATAGTAATGGTTTTAAGAGTGGTTCAAGTTCAAATAAATGAAGTTAAAGCTGGATATCAACCACATACAAAATTTAGCTCAAAATATATCATAGATATAAACTGAGTCAAAACTAAAACAGACTTAGAAGTATCTCTTAGAGTAATATGAAATGGGAAAAAGCATTTGAATATTTTTCAGTGATGGCTTAAAAATGGCCCATCAGCACAATAAAAAATGCTAAGCACATCAGTCATATGGAAACTGTAAGTCAAAAAGCACAATTAGATGCCCCTTCACACCCACTAAGATGGCAATAACAAGTGGCAAAGATGTGGAAAAGTTGGAACTCTCAAATATTGCTGGTAAGAAATCCAAAATGTCACCACCACTTTGAAAACCAGTATAACAATATTTCAAAACATTAAAAATAAAGTTACCATATGACCCAACAATTCTACACTTAGTACTTTACACAAGAGAATTAAAAACATATATGCACATAAAACTTCATGTTTTATGTTAATCAATGTTCACAACAGCATTATTCATAATAGACAACTAATGATTTTAAAGCGAATTATGACATATGAACACAATGGAATATCATTTAATTATAAAAAAGAATGATGATATTCTAGCTAATATACCATGGAAGATGGAAAAATTATGTTAATTTAAATAGACCAAAAACAAAAACCCATATATTATAGTATTATTAATATGTTTACATAAAGTGCATAGGAAACCACAGAGAAAGAAATTAGATATGTCTTTGCTAAGGACTAGGGAGAGGGTGAATGGAAATTTCTGATCTCATATCCAATAATTTCATCTTTATTTGTCCTCATTTCACTCTGTTTGTACTAATATCACTTCCTCAGAGAGACTAGTCTCTTTCCTAATTTCATTTTCATTTTCCTTGTAGCATTCATTGTCTTATGACTTTATTTTTTACTATATTTTCCCTCTATAAGAAGGGAAATCTTCGAGGGGCAAAAACTTGACCTTTTTTTGCTAATTTCTGTGTTTTTGATATGTTAAATAGTACTAATGCTGGATTTACTACTGAAAAAGAAATTAATATTATCAAAACTTTCTTAGTGCACCTCTCAATTTAAATATTTCCATATTAGTACTTTTACTGTTTTGAAATTATAACTACATTGTACGATTTTGTGCTATGTAAGAACTTGTAGCATGATTTACACAAGTATTGTGCCCCTGTATGTAACATCCTATATGTGTATGAGCTTCTAAATAATCGCTAATTAAATTTAGTAATAAATAGAAAACATTGATAAAGCACTATGAACAATGACTATAGTGAACTCATTCAGTCGCGTCTGACCTTTTGCGACCCCGTGGACTGTAGCCTACCAGGCTCCTCTGTCCATGGGATTTTCCAGGCAATAGTCCTGGAGTGGATTGCCATTTCCTTCTCCAGGGGATCTTCCCAACCCAGGGATGGAACCAGGATCTCCCACATTGTAGACACTTTACCGTCTGAGCCACCAGGGAAGTCTGAATAATGACTATTCAGTTCAGTTCAGTCGCTGAGTCCTGTCCAACTCTTTGCGACCCCATAAATTGCAGCACGCCAGGCCTCCCTGTCCATCATCACCTCCCGAAGTTCACTCAGACTCACATCCATCGAGTCAATGATGCCATCCAGCCATCTCATCCTCTGTCGTCCCCTTCTTCTCCTGCCTCCAATCCCTCCCAGCATCAGAGTCTTTTCCAATGAGTCAACTCTTTGCATGAGGTGGCCAAAGTACTGGAGTTTCAGCTTTAACATCGTTCCTTCCAAAGAACACCCAGGGCTGATCTCCTTCAGAATGGACTGGTTGGATCTCCTTGCAGTCCAAGGGACTCTCAAGAGTCTTCTCCAACACCACAGTTCAAAAGCATCAATTCTTTGGCACTCAACTTTCTTCACAGTCCAACTTTCACATCCATACATGAAAACTGGAAAAACCATAGCCTTGACTAGATGGAGCTTTGTTGGCAAAGTAATGTCTCCGCTTTTGAATATGCTATCTAGGTTGGTCATAACTTTCCTCAAGGATTAAGTGTCTTTAATTTCATGGCTGCAATCACCATCTGCAGTGATTTTGGAGCCCAAAAAAATAAAGTCTGCCACTGTTTCCCTATCTATTTCCCATGAACTGATGGGACCAGATGCCATGATCTTAGTTTTCTGAATGTTGAGCTTTAAGCCAACTTTTTCACTCTCCTCTTTCACTTTCATCAAGAGGCTTTTTAGAACAAAGACTATAAATACCTGTAAAAAGAGGCAATCATTACTTTTAATTGTAGTCTTTGATTTATAGAATGAGTGATTTTGTTGTTGTTGTTGACAGTACTCATAATCCCAACTACAAATTAAATATAAGGGTAAAGTAACTTCACACAGAGCACAATTTCTTTACTTATTAATGTGTGACAAGTTAAGGAAGATCTGGAGGAAATATGACACTGTTTAGTGAAAATTTTATTTATTAATAAAATAAATGTTTGAAGAGACATAGTTACAAATGAAATATGTAGTAAATATGCTCAAATAGCTTATAAATACCTAACTATATTGGTGAGCAAATGTTGCTTATTTATTAACAAACTATTTCAATCAAGAAATTCTATTTTTTACCATTTTTTCATACTCAATGGGGTTACAATATGTCTTTAATGTCCCAAACCTATTGTACCTTTTTCCAAATTTATCTTAACCAATTGAAGGTTTGGAAAGATAGATTAAAATGTTAGTCTCAGCCATATCCACTGTGAACTTCAATAATTTTATGGAGTGTCTTATTTATTTTTTCAAATTAAATGTCTTCAGACAGAATCTGATTTCTATTTACCTTTAATTCCATAATATTTAGTATAGTCATATTTTTTAATAAATAGGCTTATAGTTTTACATTTGTTGTCTGCCTCCAGACTTTGGGGTTTTAATTCCTTTTACAGTAATTTTTAGATAAAAATGCTTATTGCAACCTGACTTTATGTCAAATGAGCACCAATCTTAGATATTGTGGTTCCTTGTTAATGTTTTCCTACTATCATGTTTTCTTGATAAAGAAAAGTTTTACTGTAAAAATAAGCTCACAAATTAATAGAAGTCCAAGTTAGAAATTTAGCAATATTATATATAGTGAAGTTGCTCAGTCATGTCCGACTCTTTGTGACCCCGTGGACTGTAGCCTACCAGGCTCCTCCATCCATGGGATTTTCCAGGCAATAGTTCTGGAGTGGTTTGCCATTTCCTTCTCCAGGGGATCTTCCCAACCCAGGGATCGAACCCGGGTCTCCCGCATTGTAGACAGACGCTTTACCATCTGAGCCACATTATAACTTGCTTAGATAATTTTTAAAATATATTTTACTTTCTTTTCCACTTTGCAAGATAATACCTTTATTGCTGACAGGAATATATAGAAAACTGCACAAATATTTCAGGAACTTATGAACACATGGCTAATATTATCTCACTTGAAAAAAATCTAGTAGAATTTTTTTCCTGTATTGGAAAGGAAGCTAGCAATCTAGAGACTGAATTTTCTCTTCTTTTCCTTTAATCAAAGATTATTTTTCCCTCCTAAGAACTAAAACAATGAAACAAGCAATGAACTAAATAATAAAACTATATCTATATTTATCTCCTTATCTATTTTTCAATTAGTTAATGGAACTAATTATTTTGTTCTTAAATGGAAGAAAAACTCATTAAGGGAGAAATTTATATACATGTACAGTAGAGTTGGACACGACTGAGTGACTGAACTGAACTGAACAACATTAATTATTACTTATACACATTATAGATTTATGCTATTGATAGTATTATTTCATGAATATTATATGTTTGTTACATTACTGAGCATTAGCAAAGTCTAAATTTAGAAATATTTCTGAAGAGAATTCAAAGCTATAAAAAATATTTCCCTAATTTTTAGATGTTCTCAAGTAGAGTGAAAAACATGTTAGTTTACAGAGAGTATAAAATATTTTAGTATTCTGTTCTTTCACAACCATTTTTCATGCTTTGGTAAAGTGAAATTTTCTAATCAGAGTAAAGTGGCATGGTGAAGGTGTAGATAATGTATTTGGATGAAGGTTTTTAATGAATGTGGTGTTTATTAAGACACAATCCATTAAAAGAAGACTTGCATGGTTGTCTCACATTATTTTATTGATTTTTACTTCATGCATGATTCAAGGTGAGAATTATTCTTTATGAGAAATACTCTCATTCTAATCTTTAATTTCATAATGCAGTCCTTTTTGTTTATTTTTTATGGTTTGGAATATTTCACATATATAAGCTTTACATGCCCTAATAACTATAACTTTGAAATGGAGAATCAGAATTAGCATAATTATAGACATTTAAGGGTTTTAGTATATAAACATTATTATTTTTTTCTGAAAATTTATTCTTTTTTCCAAAGTTTGGTTTTCTGACAGAAAATAATAAGTAATTTTTTCTTTTAAGTTGAAAACTTGAAGATCTGAACGTGTCAATATCAAGTATGTCACTGGTCATGACATTACAAGGGTATAAAATGGAATACAAGATTAAACTCTCTCGTACTTTGGGAATCATTTTACAAGCCTACCAAAATTTATGTCCCTATATTAACAGAATTGTTCACAAAACACTTACATACATATACAACTTCTATATAACCAGATGCTTACAAATAAAAAGTAAAACAGAATTAGTACAATTTTCTGGGTAATGCAAACCTAATAGCAATATTAATTGTCTAGAGAATTGTCTCAGTTTTCCACTTCACTTTGTGTGCGAGTCCACACCTTGAATAACAGCCTTAGAAAGGAAACCTGTTACTGAGTTTGAAATTTTTGTTAAGGTCAGACTGTGAAAATCCCATGTGATCAGTTAAATCACAGACATAAAGCAATTACTTTTAGAATTATCCAATACTTAGTTCATTGTTTGCAAATGTGGGTTGATTACTAATAAAAAGACATATACTCTCCTGTACTAGTTTGAAAAGGAATAATTGCATACAATATATTGCTTTGTAGCTACATAGTATTTTACTTTCACTTTCTAGGACACGAAATAATGACTTTATTAATCTCTTCATCCTTGGTTTCTTCAATAATTTGAATACAGACTAACTTTAAAAAATAACATTTTTAAAGATGAGAGAAAATGTTACATGTTGCAAAAAACATTTTGGAAACATTGATACCACCAGATTTTCTTGATACTAATCAAATCACATTCCTGAACCTGTGTTGATATCCTGTAAAGATTTTAGTAATATTCAAATAGACTGAGTTGATTAGTTATCATTTAGGAAGGAAGGCATACTGACCATTTCACATCTAAAAATGGAACTATAAACTATATGTAAAATTAATAATAGTAGAAATGAAAACAAAGTTAAAATAATTAGTTAGCCAATGTGCATCATTTACATTAATTATCAGTAAATAAGACAGACTACACTTCATGATATTATTGATTTGAATCACTTTTAGTCTGATAACCACACCAGTCATATTTTAATACTTAAACATAATTTTGCAATAATGAATCAAGATAACAAATGACAAAAAGCAGAAAGCTAATAAGTCAATTTATTTATATTAAACCTATCAGTTCAGCAGTATTTCTAATGAAGTGGCAGTTTTTTTTTAATTATAAAGCACACCAGGAAAATCTGCCCTCTAAACTGCTCTTATAATTGTGCATTTTTATATCTTGACATCCATACATGAACAACAGAAGCTACCAACAAAGATATAAGCAGTTTCACAGCTCTAACTTTGAGTAAAACATAATATAGTTGTTTTCTAATCACAAAATAGTACATTTCCATTGTAGTAAATTCTTAACATTAAAGATAACAGAGGAAATAAATATAATTCACTATTAAAAGGTAAATAAGCACTGCTAACAGCAGAGTTATAAATACACCAAAACATACTAATACATACATATATCTGAAACCAATATGAGTCACAACTGATTTGAGAATATATATATAGTTTTATCACTTGAAAAAATATATGGTTTGCTTCCAGTTAATAGTAAAAGAGTCTGGTTTTACCCTCCTATCCTAAACAACTAAAAAGTAGACAAAGTAAATGAAACAATGTCATTCAAATTGTTAGCCATAAGACAACGAAGCACAGTAGTCCCTGAGAAACAAAAGCCACATAAGGTGCTGAGATTGACTGTATTTAATGCCTGGAAAAGACTCCATATTGCAGTACAAGAAGCTGAAACCCACTTAGAGGCCAACAGTCTTCATCAGTTGAGGAAATAGATCTGGAGTTTAGAGGAGACAAGGTTCCTAGATTTTGAAGGTCAGAGTAGCAGAGAGAATAAGCCGCACAGAAGGGAGACACTGAGATATGAGATTTAAGGATCCTCCTTGAGTTTTCAGTTGAGTACCAACCTACTGATGCATGTGAGAAATCTATCAAAGCCTAAGGAAAGAATCACTTGAAAAGATAAAAGGAAACAATGTCTTCAGTGCTGTTGTATTCTAGGGCTGAAATTAATGCCTGTTCCCTCCAGCCAAAGTGGAAGTCCTCACAATTCATGACGAAGTGGTATATAGGGAAGGGGGCCAAATTAGCCCTATATCTTTTGATGATACCAGAAAATTTGAAAATCAAGACCCTAAAGATATAAATCATTTTCAAGAAACAATCGCATCCAAAAACAAAACTTAAGATTACAAAATACAAAAATATCTAGGACACAGGATAAAATTCCCAATGTTTGGCATCTAATAAAATCACTGTATGAAAAATAATGAGGAGAAAGATCAATTATAAATGACCAAGAATTGATATAGCTACAAGTTGTAGAGAAGAACATTAAGCTATTATGAGTCTACTCCCTGTGATCAAAAGACTAGAGGAAAGGTTACACATATTAGGTGGAAACAGGGAATATATAGAGAATGATCAAATAGGAATTCTAAAGATGAAAACTTTAATGCCTGAGATAAAAATCGCAGAGTATGGCATTATCAGAAGATTTAACAATGCAGAAGAAACTAGTAGAGTACATGAAGACATAACAATAGAAATTAATCAAAATGAAGCACAGAAAAAAGACTGAAGAAAATTAACAATTTATGAACATTGGAGCAATTTCAAGAAGCCAGATATATGTGTAGTTGCAGTCTTTAAAGGAGAGGAGATAAAGGGAAAACTAAAAATATCCAAAGAAATAATGGTTGAAGCTTGACAAAGAGAAATAATGGTTGGAGGTGATGAATAGATGCAAGGTATCTGGTAGACAGTGTGCCTGAAGAACTGTGGACAGTGGTTCATAATATTTTTCAGGATATGGTGACCAAAACCATACCAAAGAAAACTAAATGCACGAAGGCAAAAATAGCTGAGGAAAAAGGAGAAGCAGAAGGCAAGGGAGAAAGGGAAAGATATACCCAACTGAATGCAGAATTCCCAAAAAGAGCAAGGAGAAATAAGAAGGCATTCTTAAATGAACAAAACAAAGAAATAGAGGAAATCAATAGGATGGAAAAGACTAGAGATTTCTTCAAAAAAATTGATGATGCCAAAGGAACATTGCATGCAAGGATGGGCACAACAAGGACAGAAACGGTAAGGACCTAACAGAAGTAGAAGAGATGAAGAAGAGGTGGCAAGAATACACAGAAGAAATGTACAAAAGGTTTAAGTGACCCAGATAACCACAGTGGTGCAGTCACTCACCTAGAGCCGGACATCCTGGAGGGTGAAATCCAAGAGGCCTTAGGAAGCATTACTATGAACAAAGCTAGTGGAGATGATGGAATTCCAGCTGAGCTACCACAAATCCTAAAAAGATTAAGGTGCTGCACTTAATATGTCAACAAATTTGGAAAATTCAGCAGTGGCCACAGGACTGGGAAAGATCAGTTTTCATTTCCATCCCAAAGGAGAGCAATGCCAAAGAATTTTAAAACTACTGTATAATTGTGCTCATTTCACATGCTCAGTTCAATTCAGTTCAGTCGCTCAGTCGTGTCCGACTCTTTGCGACCCCATGAACCGCAGCACACCAGGCCTCCCTGTCCATCACCAACTCCTGGAGTTCACCCAGACTCACGTCCATTGAGTCAGTGATGCCATCCAGCCATCTCATCCTCTGTCGTCCCCTTCTCCTCCTGCCCCCAATCCCTCCCAGCATCAGAGTCTTTTCCAATGAGTCAACTCTTCACATGAGGTGGCCAAAGTACTGGAGTTTCAGCTTTAGCATCATTCCTTCCAAAGAATACCCAGGGCTGATCTCCTTCAGAATGGACTGGTTGGATCTCCTTGCAGGCCAAGGGACTCTCGAGAGTCTTCTCCAACACCACAGTTCAAAAGCATCAATTCTTCGGCGCCTAGCCTTCTTCACAGTCCAACTCTCACATCCATACATGACAATAGCCTTGACTAGATGAACCTTTGTTGGCAAAGTAATGTCTCTGCTTTTGAATATGCTATCTAGGTTGGTCATAACTCTCCTTCCAAAGAGTAAGCGTCTTTTAATTTCATGGCTGCAGTCACCATCTGCAGTGATTTTGGAGCCCCCCAAAATAAAGTCTGACACTGTTTCCACTGTTTCCCCATCTACTTCCCATGAAGTGATGGGACCAGATGCCATGATCTTTGTTTTCAGAACATTGAGCTTTAAGCCAACTTTTTCACATGCTAGTAAGGTTATAATCAAAATCCTTCAAGCTTGGCTTCAGCAGTAAGTGAACTGAGTACTTCCAGATATACAAGCTGGGTTTCAAAGAGACAGAAGAACCAGAGTTCAAATTGCCACCATTCATTGGATCATGGAGAAAGCAAGGGAGTCCAGAAAAAAAAATCTGCTTCATTGACTATGCTAAACCCTTTGACTGTGGATCACAACAAACTGTGGAAAATAAAGAAATGGAAGTACCGGACCACTTTAGCTGTCTCCTGAGAAACCTGTACATGAGTCAAGAAACAATAGTTAGAACTGCACATGGAACAAGACTGCTTCAAGACTGATAGAGGAGTACTTCAAAACTCTCTATTGTCAACTTTTAATTTAACTTTTATGAGAGTACATCATGGGAAATGCCTGGCTGGATGAATCACAAGCTGTAATCAAGATTGCAAGGGGAAATATCAACAACCTCAGATATGGAGACAATACCATTCTAATAGCAGAAAGTGAGGAGGAACTAAAGAGGCCTTTTTGATGAGGGTAAAGGAGAGTGCAAAAACTGGCTTAACACTCAACACTCAAAAAACTAAGATCATAGCATCCCAGTCCCAACAATTCATGCAAATAGATGGGGGGAAAATGGAAACAGTGACAGATTTTATTTTCTTTGGCAGTGACTGCAGTCATGAAGTTAAAAGATGCTTGCTCCTTGAAAGAAAATGTATGACAAATCTAGACAGCATATTAAAAAAGCAGAGACATCACTTTTCTAACAAATGTCCATATAGTTAAAATTACATTTTTGTTTTGTTTTTACTGGGACTTCCCTGGTAGCTCAGTGGGTAAAGAATATGCCTGCAGTGCAGGAGACCTGGGTTTGATCCTTGGGTTGGAAAGGTCTCCTAGAGAAGGAAATGGCTACCCACTCCATTATTCTTACCTTGAAAATCCCATGGATAGAGGAGCCTGGTGGACTGCAGTCCATGGGGTCGCCAGGAGTTGGGCATAACTGAATGACTAACATACATGGTTTTTCAGTAGTTGTGTACAGATATGAAAGTTGGACCATAATGAAGGCTGAGCACCAAAGAATTGATGCTTTTGAGCTGTGGTGCTGAAGAAAATTCTTAAGAGTCCTTTGGACTCCAAGGTGATGAAACCAGTCAGTCCTATAGGAAATCAACTGAATATTCATTGGAAGGATTGTTATTGAAGCTACAATACTTTGATCATCTGATGTGAAGAACAGACTCATCGGAAAAGACCCTGATGCTGGGAAAGACTGAAGGCAAAAAGAGAAGGGGGCAACAGAGGACAGGATGGTGAGAAAGCATCACTCCTCAGTGGACATGAATATGAGCAAACTCTGGGAGATAGTGGAGGGGAGCCTGTCATGCTGTAATCCATGGAGGTCACAAAGAGTCAGACACAATTGAACAATAAAACAGCAATGACAAAGGTTGAAACTATTTAATATTGGATGGAAACCATAGCAGTACAGACCGCAGAAGTTAAATAGCAAAAAACAAAGTCCTGAGCATTAAAATATGAAAAAAAAATATGTTAAAACACATAAACAATCACACTGCTAAATATGAGTTATAAAGAAAAAATCTTAAAAGAAGCTAGAGGAAAGGCAAATTTTGTATACGGAATCAAAGGATGACAGCACTTTTCTTGCTGGAAACAATGCAAGTGAGAAGACAATACAATAACACCTTTAAAGTACCAAAAAATCTGTCAACATAGAATACTAAACTAAGTGAAAATGTCTTTCAAAAACAAAGGAGAAACAAAGAATTTTTCAGACGTACAATACCTAGAGTCCATCATCAGAAGTCTGGCAATATATTAAAAAAAAAAAAGTTAAAGGGAGTCCTTCAAGCAGAAGCACAGTAGTTTAAAATGGAAATATGAAGCTACACAAAGGATTAAATAAATGGTTAAGTCTTTGACTGTGTGGATCACAATAAACTGTGGAATATTCTGAGAGAGATGGGATACTAGGCCACCTGACCTATGAAGATCAGGAAGAAACAGTTAGAACTGCACATGGAACAACAGACTGGTTCCAAATAGGAAAGGAGTACCTCAAGGCTGTATATTGTCACCGTGCTTATTTAACTTATATGCAGAGTACATCATAAGAAACTCCGGGCTGGAAGAAGCACAAGCTGGAATCAAGATTGCTGGGAGAAATATCAGTCACCTCAGATATGCAGATGACACCACCTTTATGGCATAAAAGAAGAAGAACTAGAGAGCCTCTTGATGGAAGTGAAAGAGGAGAGTGAAAATGTTGACTTAAGCTCAACATTCAGCAAACGAAGATCATGGCATCTGGTCCCATCACTTCATGGGAAATAGATGGGGAAACAGTGACAGACTTTATTTTTTTGGGCTCCAAAATCTCTGCAGATGGTGATTGCAGTCATGAAATTAAAAGATACTTACTCCTTGGAAGGAAAGGTATGACCAACCTAGACAGCATATTGAAAAGCAGAGACATTACTTTGCCAACAAAGGTCCATCTAGTCAAGGCTAAGGTTTTGCCAGTGGTCATGTATGGATGTGAGAGTTGGACTGTAAAGAAAGCTGAACACCAAAGATTTGATGGTTTTGAACTGTGGTGTTGAAGGAGAGTCCCTTGGACTGCAAGGATATCCAACCAGTCCATCCTAAAGGATATCAGTTCTGAGTTTTCACTGGAAGGACTGATGTTGAAGCTGAAACTCCAAAGTTTGGCCACTTGATGCGAAGAGCTGACTCATTTGAAAAGACCCTGATACTGGGAAAGATTGAAGGCAGAAGAAGAAGGGGATGACAGAGGATGAAATGGTTGGATGGCATCACTGACACAATGGACATGAGTCTGGGTGAACTTTGGGAGTTGCTGATGAACAGGGAGGCCTGGTGTGCTGTGGTTCATGGGATGTCAAAGAGTTGGACATGACTGAGTGACTGCATTGAACTGAACTGAACACAACTGTGAATATATGACTATCTTTATTACTTAATTCACTTCAGAACATAATTGAATGTTGAATGTAAGAATAATAGCAATGTATTGAAAAGCTTATATCAGGTGTAGAAGGAAAATACATGGGAGCAGTAGCTCAAAATCCAAAAGGGAAGAAATTGAACTATAGCATAGAGTTCTTAAACAATGTGTGAATGAATTTAATATAATTAAAATTAACATAATTATAATTAAAATTAGTCATTGATAAATTGAACAATAAAATATAAATACTAAAACAATCTCAAAAGAACATAAGAAGAGTTCCGTTCAGTTCAGTTCAGTTGGTCAGTCACGTCTGACTCTCTGCAACCCTGTGAATCACAGCACACCAGGCCGCCCTGTCCATCACCAACTCCCAGAGTTCACTCAAACTCACATCCATCGAGTTGGCAATGCTATCCAGCCATCTAATCCTCTATCGTCCCTTCTCCTCCTGCCCCCAATACCTCCAAGGATCAGGGTCTTTTCCAATGAGTCAACTCTTCACATGAGGTGGCCAAAGTATTGGAGTTTCAGCTTCAGCATCATTCCT
>NW_011494843.1:47142-55204 GCF_000754665.1 Bison bison bison | reverse complement strand
CCCATGAAGTGATGGGACCAGATGCCATGAGCTTTGTTTTCTGAATGTTGAGCTTTAAGCCAACTTTTTCACTCTCCTCTTTCACTTTCATCAAGATGCTCTTTAGTTCTTCTTTACTTTCTTCCATAAGGGTGGTACATCTGCGTATCTGAGGTGATTGATATTTCTCCTGGCAATCTTGATCCCAGCTTGTGCTTCTTCCAGCCCAGAGTTTCTTATGATGTACTCTGCATAGAAGTTAAATAAGCATGGTGACAATATACAGCCTTGACGTACTCCTTTTCCTATTTGGAATCAGTTTGTTGTTCCATGTCCAGTTCTAACTGTTGCTTCCTGACCTGCATATAGGTTTCTCAAGAGGCAGGTTAGGTGGTCTGGTATTCCCATCTCTTTCAGAATTTTCCACAGTTTATTGTGAACCACACAGTCAAAGGCTTTGACATAGTCAATAAAGCAGAAATAGATGTTTTTCTGGAAATCTCTTGCTTTTTCGATGATCCAGCCAATGTTGGCAATTGGTTCTCTGGTTCCTCTGCCTCTTCTAAAACCAGCTTGAACATCTAGAAATTCTAGGTTCACGTACTGCTGAAGCCTGGTCTGGAGAATTTTGAGCATTACTTTACTAGTGTGTGAGATGAGTGCAATTGTGTGGTAGTTTGAGCATTCTTTGGCATTGCCTTTCTTTGGGATTGGGATGAACACTGACCTTTTCCAGTAGCTAATAGTTAATAAGTCAACAAAAGAGCTATAACAGATTTATTTTTAAAAGTCACTTAATCCAAAAATAGGTGGACAAATAGTAACAAAAAGGAATAAACAATTGCTACAAATAGGAAATAAAAGCAAGGTAGATTTGACTAAGTTATGTTAAATAATCACATTAAGTGAAAATGGTCAAAGTACTCCCTTTTCTTTAACTGCCAATAACTGAAAGACTTATTTTATATCCTCCTAACATATTTGGACTCTTAAATTTTTTTTTAACTTTTTATGAAATTTTCATTTATAAGTGCATTTTTTGTTACTTAGAGCATTACAAATTCATGATAGACACAGTGCTATTGATTGAACTGTTCATTTGTTTACATTTTCATAAACATACAGTAGGATACTTGTTGATGTACATGCTATGAATTTTAATCCAAGTATAGACTTATATTGTTATTCATTTGCACTGTCATATCCGACTCTTTCAACTCCATGGACTGCAGCATGCCAGGCTTCCCTGTCCTTCACCATCTCCTGGAGCTTCCTCAAACTCATGTCTATTGAGGCAGTGATTCCATCCAACTATCTGTGTCATCCTCTGTCATCCCCTTCTCCTGCCTTCAATCTTTCCTAGAATCACGGGCTTTTCTAATGAGTCAGCTCTTCACATTAGGTGGCCAAAGTATTAGAGTGTCAACTTCAGCATCAGTCCTTCTGAAGACCTCAGTAGCACTCTCATTTCTCAGCATCTGTTAAAATAGGAAGTTTTATATGCACATTATTAATATAAATATGTTTTTACCTGTTATCTCTTTGTATATTATACTTTTATCTATTTATTATACTTAAGTCTAGATTTAACTGGCTTTTTATATTTAACACATCAAAATTTGTATAACGAATCTGTTTATTTGTTTCAGAATTATCTCTCTCCTAGGTTCTGTTATCCAGGAAATGAGCAATTCTGTCCATATTATTGACCCATGTTCAATATACTTTTTCACAATAAATACCTAGCAGTAGTATAAATGAGTAGCTTAGTTACTGTTAGACAATTTCACCATTAAGAGAACCCACAGCTTCTTGGTGGAGTATAATATGTGTTAAATCACTTCAGTTGTGTCTGGTTCTTTACAACCATATGGACCACAGCCCGCCAGGGTCCTCTGTTCATGGGATTCTTCAGGCAAGAATACTGGAGTCAGTTGCTATGCCCTCTTCCAGGGGATCTTTACAACCCAGGAATTGAACTGGCATCTCTCATGTCTTCTGTATTGGTAGGTGTGTTCTTTACTAGTGCCATATGGGCTGTTGAGTTCAGTTCAGTCGCTCAGTCGTCTCCGACTCTTTGTGACCCCATGAATCGCAGCACGCCAGGCCTCCCTGTCCATCACCAACTCCCAGAGTTCACTCAGACTCACATCCATAGAGTCAGTGATGCCATCCAGCCATCTCATCCTCTGTCGTCCCCTTCTCTTCCTGCCCCCAATCCCTCCCAGCATCAGAGTTTTTTCCAGTGAGTCAACTTTTTGCATGAGATGGCCAAAGTACTGGAGTTTCAGCTTTAGCATCATTCCTTCCAAAGAAATCCCAGGGCTGATCTCCTTTAGAATGGACCGGTTGGATCTCCTTGCTGTCCAAGGGACTCTCAAGAGTCTTCTCCAACACCACAGTTCAAAAGCATCAATTCTTTGGTGCTCAGCCTTCTTCACAGTCCAACTCTCACATCCATACATGACCACTGGGAAAACCATAGCCTTGACTAGAGGGACCTTTGTTAGCAAAGTAATGTCTCTGCTTTTCAATATGCTGCCTAGGTTGGTCATAACAGTATATATTTAAATAGATACTTTTCTGAAAGTGTAGTTTAGTAGTTTTGTAGCTTATTCCTTGCAAGGATATAAAGAACCTTGTTTCTTTTCAATGTTGGACAGTTTATCTTGTATATATATAAACTATTTTTAGATCTGTAGTAGTTTCGCAGGCCTAATCTATGTTATCTCTCAGGATTCACATCTCAGTTTTCTAACTCTGTTTAATAATCACCAGGTGAAGTGTAGTAATAATTACAGTCTCTTTCACTATCAGAATTGTTTTCTCTGTTACAGCACTTTACCTCTGGGAACATAGTAAATGTTGCCTGCCCCCCTCCCCTCTTTTCCCCCTGGTATCTACAGTGGAGAAGTAGCAGTAGAAGAATGGAGGCAATATACTACCATTTCAAAAAACACCTTCTGTCTTCTGTGAAAGATGGTTTATTTGTTAGATATAGGGACTGTACCTTTGGTACTATGGGCATACTTCAGTGAATAGGGCAGGATCATTCTATTCATCCAAGTGGGTGAGATTCCTTTGCTCACTGAGGTGAGGTTTGGATGTGCCACTTGTGGCTTTTGTCAATTTAGTTGCATCATCCTTTTTTATTATTATTATTTTGTTATTTTTATTCTTGGTGTAATTGTCTTAATCCCAACCTCTACATATTCAGATTTGTGTGGATATTGAAAGGATTTGAATGAACTCTGACTACAGTTTTATAGTAGGAAACAAATCAATAAATTCTGTGATTTTTTTAAACAGGGAATTGATGTCCCAAAAGTTGATTCAGGTAATAGAGTGAACAATTTATTGAGGAGATAGGAAAAATGTGACAAAAACTAGTGTCTTGTTCCATGAGTCTATTGTTATTGATTAAGGTTTATCTGCAAGCTATATATCTGCACCCCATGAATGACAGGACACAACTTTAGCCTGATATATTTTATTATTTCATGTTGATTAGTATCCAAAATCTCTGGTCTCAAAATCCTGAGATGACAATTTGATTGAAACCATTGCCTATCTACAAAGATGGCACTGGTCGCTACTTTACTGACTCTCTTTCTTCACTCTTGGATTAAAATTTTGTTCTCACTATTTCATTTCTAGGTGCTTCATACCAGCATCACATTTGCCCTGACCTTCATGCCTCTCCATATTAGTATTGTTCTCATAAGGTTGGGGAAGATAGCTTAGAATATTTTTGACAAGATTTCTCCAACAACAAAACATAAGGACCTAGGCAAAAACATCCTAAATGTTTCATAATATAAACCTGACAGTGATGGAACTGCAGATATGCAGATGACACCACCCATGGCAGAAAGTGAAGAGGAACTCAAAAGCCTCTTGATGAAAGTGAAAGTGGAGAGTGAAAAAATTGGCGTAAAGCTCAACATTCAGAAAACGAAGATCATGGCATCTGGTCCCATCACTTCATGGGAAATAGATGGGGAAACAGTGGAAACAGTGTCAGACTTTATTTTTGGGAACTCCAAAATCATTGCAGATGGTGACTGTAGCCATGAAATTAAAAGACGCTTACTCCTTGGAAGGAAAGTTATGATCAACCTAGATAGCATATTCAAAAGCAGAGACATTACCTTGCCAACAAAGGTCCCTCTAGTCAAGGCTATGGTTTTTCCAGTGGTCATGTGTGAATGTGAGAGTTGGACTGTGAAGAAAGCTGAGCACTAAAGAATTGATGCTTTTGAAGTGTGGTGTTGGAGAAGACTCTTGAGAGTCCCTTGGACAGCAAGGCGATCGCACCAGTCCATTCTGAAGGAGATCAGCCCTGGGATTTCTTTGGAAGGAATGATGCTAAAGCTGAAACTCCAGTACCACCTCATGCGAAGAGTTGACTCATTGGAAAAGACTCTGATGCTGGGAGGGACTGAGGACAGGAGGAGAATGGACGGCAGAGAATGAGATGGCTGAATGGCATCACTGACTCGATGGACATGAGTCTGAATGAACTCCAGGAGTTGGTGATGGACAGGGAGGCCTGGCATGCTGGGATTCATGGGGTCACAAAGAGTCTGACATGACTGAGTGACTGAACTAAACTGAACTGAAATCTAGATGTGTATACTCAGTCACTCAGTCATCTCCAACTCCTTGTGACCCCATGGACTGTAGCCAGCCAGACTCCTCTGTCTATGGAGTTTCCCAGACAATCATACTGGAGTGGCATGGCCATTTTCTTTTCTGGGGATCTGCTTGCCTGGAAAATCCCATAGGCGGAGGAGCCTGGTAGGCTGCAGTCCATAGGGTCGCGAAGAGTCGGACACGACTGAGCGACTTCACTTTTCACTTTTCACTTTCATGCATTGGAGAAGGAAATGGCAACCCACTCCAGTGTTCTTGCCTGGAGAAACCCAGGGATGGGGAAGCCTGGTGGGCTGCAGTCTATGGGGTCACACAGAGTCGGACACAACTGAAGCGACTTAGCAGCAGCAGCAGCCCTACCCAAGGGTTTAACCCATGTCACCTGCACTAGTAGGCAGATTCTTTACCACTGAGGCACCTGGGAAGCCCAATGTAAAGTATTTTGAATTAATAATTAGCTGGACTTTGTGAAAGATCTACTAGGGGCAAGAATTAAAATATTTAACTGAAACCTCACACTTGATATAATGGCCTTCATTAAAATGTCTAGAGTTATACATAATAAAGAAGGAGTAGAGAAAATAATGGGAATGTAAATTGGTGCAGCCACTGTGGTGAAGAGTATGGAGGTTCGTCAAAAAAACTTTGAGTGATTTTGGCTAATATAATGTCCTTGAAGTGAAATATTGTGTCAGTTACAAGAAAGGCCCTGTAGCAATATCAAAATCCCTTGGAATTTGCACAAACTCTTAGAATAGCTGTCATGTGAACAAGCACAGATTAGCATATTGGTAAATGAGCAATATAGGTCACAACACTATCCCATGAAACAGCATCTAGCCAACCTCCAGACTGAAGTATGAGCTCTCTTAGATCACCAAGCCTGACAAGCTAATAACACACATAAACATACCAGATTCCCTGAGAGCTCAGTTGGTGAACAATCTTCTTGCAATGCAGGAGGCCCGGCTTTGATTCCTGGGTCATGAAGATTCACTGGAGAGGGGACAGGCTACCCACTTCAGTATTCTTGGGTTTCCCTTGTGGCTAAGCTCGTAAAGAATCGCTGCAGTGCGGGAGACCTGTGTTCGATCCCTGGGTTGGGAGGATCCCCTGGAGGAGGGAAAGGCTACCGTCTCCAGTATTCTGGCCTGGAGAATTCCATGAGATCGCAAACATGGAGAAGTCCATGGGATCGCAGAGTCGGACATGACTGAAAGACTTTCACAAACATACTAGCGAAGATCAGTCACCTCTGAATCAGATCATCAGAACTGCCTGAGTGACCTATGTAACTGTGATCCATACAATAAACAGCTGTTTTTAACTCATAAAAAAAAAAAAAACTATAAATAGAGTTACCATATAATCCAGCAATCTCACTCCAGAACATACACTCAGAAAAAGTATAATTAGCAAAGATACATGCACTCCTATATTCATAGCAGCACTGTTCCAAGACAGGGAAACAACCTAAATGTGCTTAGTATAGAGTGAAATCTAATGCAAAGATCATTGTCATTATTCATAGACCATCAGCAGGGCATATATAGTGGTATTTGGCATCCAGTTTTGGATATGCTGCTGCTGCTGCTGCTGCTAAGTCGCTTCAGTCATGTCCGACTCTATGCGATCCCATAGACGGCAGCCCACCAGGCTTCCCGTCCCTGGGATTCTCCAGGCAAGAACATTGGAGTGGGTTGCCATTCCCTTCTCCAATGCATGAAAGTGAAAAGTGAAAGTAAAGTCATTCAGTCATGTCTGACTCTTAGCGACCCCATGGACTGCAGCCTACCAGGCTCCTCTATCCATGGGATTTTCCAGGCAAGAGTACTGGATTAGGGTGCCATTGACTTCTCCGTCTGTGAAACTTACCTGAGGCAAATAATACCAATACTAGATAAAAATTTAAAATATTCAAATTTCATATTATATTTTGTACCTTTTTGGTAAATCTTTTCAAAAGATGTATTTTGTGTAAAATGTTAAGTTTATTACCATCTCTTTGCTATGAGATGATCTAATTATCTTCTTAATGCCATACTAGCAATTTGTGTTTTTTCTATTTTTTTCTTGTCAAACAACCAAATTAATTGTATTGATTTTAAAGCCAATTTTGTATTTCCTTGATTTTTACTATCTTTGTTATTTGATCACTTCTCTTTTCTTTGAAATTGGCTTTGCATTTCTTTTTCTATCACATTAAGCTAGAAGCTTTGGTCTTAGAGACCTTAGGTCTCTAACACCTTTTTGTTTGTTTGCTTTTTACAGTCATAAGCTTAAAGCTAAGAATTTATCTTGAAGCACTGCTCTAGTTGCATCCCAGAAGTCTCATGTCTTATTATCATTCTCTCAGTACATGTAGCTAGAGAGTGAGGAAGAAATCATTTCTCAGAGAATGTTTAAGGTGATATGACAACATAGATTGACTAGAGGTTGGGTGGCAACATCAACATATACCTGTTAAAAAGCATTTTATAAACAGAAAACAGAGGATGCAGCTCTAAAGGACACTTAAATTGAAAGGAAGATGGCAGTATAAAGATAAGAAAGAAACAAAGAAATACCGTTCTTTCTCATGTTATTAACTCACCTAAAATTTTGTACCACAGTGTCTTTACAGAAATAGGCAATGTACTAATTTTTTTTTTCTAATTTTATTTTATTTTTAAACTTTACATAATTGTATTAGTTTTGCCAAACATCAAAATGAATCCGCCACAGGTATACATGTGTTCCCCATCCCGAACCCTCCTCCCTCCTCCCTCCCCATACCTTCCCTCTGGGCCGTCCCAGTGCACCAGCCCCAAGCATCCAGTATCGTGCATCGAACCTGGACTGGCAACTCGTTTCCTACATGATATTTCACATGTTTCATTGCCATTCTCCCAAATCTTCCCACCCTCTCCCTCTCCCACAGAGTCCATAAGACTGTTCTATACATCAGTGTCTCTTTTGCTGTCTCGTACACTGGGTTATTGTTACCGTCTTTCTAAATTCCATATATATGCGTTAGTATACTGTATTTATGTTTTTCCTTCTGGCTTACTTCACTCTGTATAATAGGCTCCAGTTTCATCCACCTCATTAGAACTGATTCAAATGTATTCTTTTTAATGGCTGAGTAATACTCCATTGTGTATATGTACCACAGCTTTCTTATCCATTCGTCTGCTGATGGACATCTAGGTTGCTTCCATGTCTTGGCTATTATAAACAGTGCTGCGATGAACATTGGGGTACATGTGTCTCTTTCCCTTCTGGTTTCCTCAGTGTGTATGCCCAGCAGTGGGGTTGCTGGATCATAAGGCAGTTCTATTTCCAGTTTTTTAAGGAATCTCCACACTGTTCTCCATAGTGGCTGTACTAGTTTGCATTCCCACCAACAGTGTAAGAGGGTTCCCTTTTCTCCACACCCTCTCCAGCA
>NW_011494843.1:41841-47042 GCF_000754665.1 Bison bison bison | reverse complement strand
ACCCTCTCCAGCATTTATTATTTGTAGACTTTTGGATCGCAGCCATTCTGACTGGTGTGAAATGGTACCTCATAGTGGTTTTGGTTTGCATTTCTCTGATAATGAGTGATGTTGAGCATCTTTTCATGTGTTTGTTAGCCATCTGTATGTCTTCTTTGGAGAAATGTCTATTTAGTTCTTTGGCCCATTTTTTGATTGGGTCGTTTATTTTTCTGGAGTTGAGCTGTAGGAGTTGCTTGTATATTTTTGAGATTAGTTGTTTGTCGGTTGCTTCATTTGCTATTATTTTCTCCCATTCTGAAGGCTGTCTTTTCACCTTGCTAATAGTTTCCTTTGATGTGCAGAAGCTTCTGCAATGTACTAATTTTATTGCAGTAGGTGTTAAGCCTGTAACTTCCCATGCTACTAATCATTTCCCTTTAATTGTATTCTAATTTTTATTCTTTACTTTTGATAGACTGCTTTCCATTTGTATGACGTATATGTTAGATAGTTTTGCCTAATATTTGGACACAAATTGATTCATTGAGGTTTTTAAAGCCCAGAAATAAACCACATGTTTTAATATAAAATTTGTTCATGAATTTTTATGTCTAAAGTTTTCTTTTTTTTTTTTAATCAGTAGCAAGAGAATTACATTTATGGACAACTATGTTGTGTAATATAAAAGCAAAACTTCCCCAGTGGTAATTATTTTTATATTCCATTTCTATTACCCAGTATCTCATGGACCTAGTCAAATGGAACTGGGTGAAATATGTTCGTGTTGAAATGAATAAGCTTAATTTGTTTACTGCAATGTTTTAAATCAAATTACAATAATTTGAATACAAGGAGAGAAATCCAGAAGGATAATTTCAGTATTTTTAGAATTTATGGCAAATATGTTGAATAAATAGGTTGAGCCTTTTTATTTGTATAGTGTTATTCAAGATGTAGGACATTCTAGATTAAGAAAATGATACAAATTATTAGATAAACAATGAGTATCTTAAATATCACAAAGAAGAGATGTGGGTTTCACAGAATGTAGAGGACTTTGGTTGAATTGCATTACACACACACACACACACACACACACATACACACCCACAAATTACTCTAATCCAAAGATGGTTTATTATTTATTCCATAGACTAATTACTCTGCTATAATCACAGAACTAAAATAAACATGGAACTGATCCTAGAGAATGTAAAATCGGCTCTATCTTGATGGTTTATATAAGTTAAAATCTTACCTGGTGTTAGAAAGTGGTCCAGTTTCATTCTTTTACAAGTGGTTGACCAGATTTCCCAGCACCACTTGTTAAAGAGATTGTCTTTAATCCATTGTATATTCTTGCCTCCTTTGTCGAAGATAAGGTGTCCATATGTTAACGCATATATATGGAATTTAGAAAGATGGTAACAATAACCCGGTGTACGAGACAGCAAAAGAGACACTGATGTATAGAACAGTCTTATGGACTCTGTGGGAGAGGGAGAGGGTGGGAAGATTTGGGAGAATGACAATGAAACATGTAAAATATCATGTAGGAAACGAGTTGCCAGTCCAGGTCCGATGCATGACGCTGGATGCTTGGGGCTGGTGTACTGGGACGGCCCAGAGGGATGGTATGGGGAGGGAGGAGGGAGGAGGGTTCGGGATGGGGAACACATGTATACCTGTGGCGGATTCATTTTGATATTTGGCAAAACTAATACAATTATGTAAAGTTTAAAAATAAAATAAAATTAGAGAAAAAAAAAAAAATCTTACCTGGGTCAAGATATGATGTTAAGCTAATGATTGAATGAGAAAAACTTTATGATTAAGAAAATTATTATAGAAGTAGTTATGACATCTTATAGCATACACTGTGATTTTGTGTGAATTAGAGAGTAAATTTTTACTATAGACATTGTTACCGTATAAGAGTTGGTGAGCTGAGAGCAAGCTAGATTTTAGTCCTATCTTCCTCTCTCCATACCCTCATACACTTCATCACTTCCACATCTCGGTGCCCTTCTATAAGGGCATAATTTACATATCTGGATGTGGCAGTCCTGGGGCTACTTTACATGGCTTCCATGGACCCACATTTCATACTCCTGAGATTATATCAACATTAGGTGTACATCATGTCTGCTCAGTCACTTCAGGCATGTCTGACTCTTTGAGACCCTGTGGACTGTAGTCTTCCAGGCTTTTCTGTCTGTGGGATTCTCCAGGCAAGAATACTGGAGTAGGTGGCCATTCCCTTCTCCAGGAGGTCTTCCTGAGCCTGGATTGAACCTGGGTCTCTTACACCTCCTGCATTAGCAGGCAAATTCTTTACCACTAGCACCACCTGGGAAGCCCAATGTACATGATATGTACATGATATATATATTATATATATTTTTTTCTTTTGGAAAAGAAGCAGAGTATTAATCAAATATTCATGACAATGTATTGTCCTCACAAAATGCTAGAAACAGATTATAGGATCAAGCAATTCAATTATTTAAAATGAAAGTTATTATTTTGCTAACTTAGCTGTACTTAGATTATTTTGTCCTGGCAATGGTGACCTAGTTAAAGTAATAAATGCATAAATCTGATTCTATTGTGGTATCTGTTGTAGGAAACTTTACTAATAGAGGATTTTTACAAAAATCTTGCAAACATAGATGAAACCATTTGGACGGAGGACTCTTTTTTTGGGACGTAGAAATTCGATAGTTACCAACTCAAACAGATGAGAAGATTGAAAGAAAAATCGCTTTTTAGTGGAACTGAGAGATACAACCTGCGAACCTGCTTGATATGACCAATTTCTATCTATTCAAAATCATTTTGAATATCATAGATGCTAACCATTTAAATAGCATTTCATTAAAAAATAGCAGTGCCTGTTGTTTTAACAATTTCAAAACTTTTATTCACAAATTTATGTGTTGTATCTCTAACCACTTTATAGAATGTTCATTTAAATTCGCTACAGGGAAATGCAACTAATCTTTTAAATGATGCTTTTCAGATAAATGACAACACCAGATGTCTGTCTTTGCCGTAATTGTTTCACTTAATAGATATACATAGCATTATATGCTGTCTTAGAAAAAGATTTTCATTTGTAGATGTTGAATCCTTATCTTCAAATCCTTTCCTATAAGCTGTAGAAAAAAAAAAGTGAAATATTTCTGTTCACTCCTAAACATGACACAATTTGGGAGTGAACAGGAAGCTTTTCTCTCCCTCAGACTGACTTGGTTCTGCACGTTCCAAAAGGACTTTAATAAAAATACGGTGCAAGTGATTTTGAATGATTTTGACCTGAACTAGAGTCTTTCCTAAGATGTGCAGTCCTGTTTTTTTCTTGTTCTTTTGACAGATGTAAGGAATACTGGGTTGTAGACTGCATGATACTCTATGATTGACTTAGGCAGGGTGTGAATGGTGCTGCAAAGCAGGGGAGCGACACTGAGGTTTCAAAGTGACAGACTGGTTACAGAGTGATTGAAGAGGTTTATGTTCTAGCATGCATGTGATGGGCTTGGGGAAGAAAAAGGGGGAATGAGGGGCGGGGGAGCACATCACTGGTATTCATTCTAGTTTCTTCTTTTTCATGGGCATTATTGTCACTGTGTAGGAAGAAGCATATACATAAGCTGGTCCAAACTTCTTTTCATACAAGGAATAAAATAGAATTCATATGAATAGATGTGATATTTCAATTTTAAGACAGATTTACATATATATATAAAATCATATAAAATATGTTCAAGATCATTAATAATTAAGGAAATGCAAATTAAATTCACAACTGGACTCTGTTACACACATTAGAAAGGAGGAAACTGAAGACTGACTAAACAGATTGTCTTAGCTTGGACTGCTATAACAAAGAACCATAGACCAGATGGTGCATGAAAAATAGAAATTTTTTTCTCATTATTCTGGAGGCTGAGATCAGAATTTCAGCATGGTTGGGTTCTAATGGCAGCCCTCTTCTGAGTTGCACACCGCTGACTTCTTGTATCCTCACATGATAAAAAGAGGGCAAGAGAGCTCTCTGGGATCCATTTTGTTAAGGAACTAACCCCATTTATCAGAGTGGAGTCTTCCAAAGGCCCAACCTTCTAAAACCATCATGTTGGAGAGAGGGTTTCAACATATGAATTTTGGGTGCATATATGAATGTGCAAACAATAATACCAAGTACTGGTGACTATCTGGAAGAACTGGACTTCTCATATAATTTCTGAAGGGAACATAAATGGTACAGTTGTTTATATAATATACCATTTATATAATGGTACACACGTCTTGTGACAGCTTCTTAAATAGGCAAAGGTAAACCTAGCAAATGGCTCAGACATTCTACTTTTAGTTTTTAACCCAAAAGAAAATAATTCATATGTTCAAATAAAGACTTGTACATAATGCCTGCAGTAGCTTTCTTTGTGTTAGTCAAAATTTGGGAAAAAAATCAACAGATAAATAAATTAAAAAACATGGCCTATCCGATCAATGAAATCTACTCAGCAATAAAAATAAATGAACCACTGATGCTCACAATAGCATGGTGAATGTCTATTAATTTTGATGATTGAAGTAAGTCAGACTGAAAAGTGAAAACACCCTATCATGTCATTTATATAAAATTATATGTATCATATGTATACACACATATATGTTGTTGTTTAGTCACTAAACATGTACAACTCTTTTGCAACCCTGTGGACAGTAGCCCACTAGGCTCCTCTGTTGATGGGATTTCCCAGGCAAGAATACTGGAGTGGTTTGCCATTTCCTTCTCTAGGAATCTTCCCAACCCAGGAATTGAACCCACATCTCCTTCATTGGCAGGAGATTCTTTACCATTGAGCCACCTAAACATGAAAAGTAAATTTATAATGACAGGAAATAAGTAAATGGTTTCCTATGAAACTAAGGTGGAGAAAGAGGAGATGGAGATTACAAAAGACCATGAAAGAACATTTGGGAGTGATGGATATGCTAATTATTATTATTATCCTGATGACTTTATGGGACTATAACTCTAAAATATGGTAAAATGTGGTAAAATGTAGTGAGCTATATTGGGCTTTCAGATATAGTGGTAACCTAATAGGAAAAGGAGTACGTCAAGGCTGTATATTGTCACCCTGCTTATTTGACTTATATGCAGACTACATCATGAGAAACCCTGGGCTGGAGGAAGCACAAGCTGG
>NW_011494843.1:37765-41741 GCF_000754665.1 Bison bison bison | reverse complement strand
ATGCAGATGACACCACCCATATGGCAGAAAGTGAAGAAGAACTAAAGAGCTTCTTGATGAAAATGAAAGAGGAGAGTGAAAAAGTTGGCTTAAAGCTCAACATTCAGAAAACCAAGATCATGGCATCCGGTCCCATCACTTCATGGGAAATAGATGAGGAAACAGTGGAAACAGTGTCATACTTTATTTTTTGGGACTCCAAAATCACTGCAGATGGTGACTTCAGCCATGAAATTAAAAGACACTCCTTGGAAGGAAAGTTATGACCAACATATACAGCATATTGAAAAGCAGAGACATTACTTTGCCAACAAAGGTCCATCTAGTCAAGGCTATGGTTTTTCCAGGGGTCACGTATGGATGTGAGAGTTGGACTACAAAGAAAGCTGAGTGCCGAAGAATTGATGCTTTTGAACTGTGGTGTTGGAGGAGACTCTTGAGAGTCCCTTGGACTGCAAAGAGATGCAACCAGTCCATCCTAAAGGAGATCAGTCCTGGGTGTTCATTGGTACGACTGATGTTGAAGCTGAAGCTCTAATACTTTGGCCACCTGATGTGAAGAGCTGACTCATTTGCAAAGACCCTGATGCTGGGAAAGATTGAGGGCAGGAGGAGAAGGGGACGACAAAGGATGAGATAGTTGGATGGCATCACGGACTCAATGGTCATGGGTTTGGGTGGACTCCGGGAGTTGGTGATGGACTGGCAGGCCTGGTGTGCTGCGGTTCATGGGATCACAAAGAGTTGGACATGACTGAGTGACTGAACTGAACTGAACTGAATGCAAAATTCTTCTAATATACTTTAAGTCAGATTTTTACTTCCTTTGATCTTGATATATATCTACTACACACTATACATCTACACACACACACACACACACACATATATATATATGCCATACACTACTATATATATATCTACTATGCACTATGTAGGTTTCAAAGTAAACTACATAAAAATGTTCTGAAATACAATTCTTCATCAGATTGAATTCCCATTGCAAAAATGCCCACTAGAAAAGAAATTTGTGATATATAAATGAAAGAGTGTTTATTCAGTTAAAAAATGCATATTTGTTGAACATCATCAAGTATGTTGCAGACTTAAGTGTTGAGGCTAGTAATACCAAATAGAAAAACATAAACAGCCTGCCATAGGAGGGGAGGATTTTAGCTGGAGCTGATAAGGGGTGGATATTAAGAGGACATGCTGTGTGATTCTCATCCAGAGATAAGCAGATGATGTGGAGAAAAATTAACTTAGAGCATTCAGAATCAACAACCTTTAACAAGAGGTGTCTCAGACATCTTGACACTTCATGGAATTCTGTCAGAAAACTTGACCTCAGTATGATCATCATTGTTATCATCATCATCACAAAATATTTGTCTTGTATATATAAGAAATATTCTGACTTGCAAATTTATGAGACTTTTAAAACTCATACAGTATATATACCACAGTGATTTTTAAGTTTATTTGAAATATTTAGCACTGTTACTGATTTATCTAAAAGCATAATTTTCACCTGATTTCATTTTCTTTTCTTTAAATGGTATCCACTTTATATGTTTTTAAATATCAAAGATTACAATTATACAGTATTGAGAAGTATAGAACAAAACCCTGTTATTGAAGGATGATTTCTCTGCAATATTGTGTTGGCCTCTGTCACATGTCAGCACAAATCAGCTGCAGGTAAACATATGTCCCCACCCTCCTGAAAATCCCTCCCATCTCCCACCCCTCAAGGTTGTCACATGCTTTCATTTTCATAACATTTTTCTCACACATTTTTTTTGGAACCTAATATATAGTTCTTAGATGTCATATATATACCTCTCTAAAATTTTTGTTTCAAAAATCAGTATGTTTACTTCCAGACAAGAAATCTCTTTGTGGAAGTATCTAGTCAAATATTTTTGTTTCATTCTTATAATGTTTGTTCATTTACTTATTATCGAATTTAAGTGTTCTTTACATATTCTGGATACAAATTCTTTATCAGATACATAATTTACAAATACTGGAGTAGGTAGCCATTCCCTTCTCCAGGGGATCTTCACAACCCAAGGATTGAAACTGGGTCTCCCACGTTGCAGGCAGATTCCTTACTGTCTGAGTCACTGGGGAAGCCCAATTTACAAATTACCTCCAAGTCTGTGGCTTTTTAAAGTTCTCTCAGAAGTGTTTCTAGGTGAGCCAAAATATATAGATTATTTTAGAAATCTATTTTTTCAAAAATTATTTTTAAATGCCATGCTTTGGTATTTTATCTAAGACATCTTTGCTTAACAACAACAACAGCAACAACAATCCTACTGAAATTTTATAGTTTTGGGTTTTACATTTAGAACTATAGCTTACTTTGAATTATTTTCCCATTGTTAAAAGGAAAAAAATAAAAGTTTGCTTATTTAGCATAAGGATATTAAGTTGTTCCAACACCAATAGAGTGAAAATTTTGTTCTTTCTTCACTGAATTAACTTTGTATCTTTGTCAAAAATCTGGTGTCAACTTATGAGATTGTTTGTTTCTGGACCACCTATTTCTTGGTGGTTCTCTTGATCTCTTTGTCAGTTTTGATACCAGTCCCATGCTTTTGGTAATATAGGCTCTGTGGTTAAGAATCTGCCTGACAATGCAGGAGACAAAAGAGAAGTGGGTTCCATCCCTGGGCTTGGAAGATTCCCTGGAGAAGGAAATGGTGACCTACTCCAGTATTCTTGCCTAGAAAATTCCATGGACAGAGGAGCCTGGCGGGCTATAGTCCACGGGATCACAGAAGAGTTGGACACGACCTAGCAACTAACCAGCAACAAAGTCAAGTTTAGTTTTGTAACCAACTTTTTTCATTTTGAAGTTGTTTTGGCTCTTCTTTGTATTGCCAGATTAATTTTAGCACCAACTTGTCAGTTTCCACACAAGCACTTGTGGAAATTCTGACTGGAGTGCATTGAAAGTAAAGATCAGTTTGGGGAGAATTGATGTTTTGCCCATATTGAATTCTTCAGGCAATAACAAGCTATGTATTTCCATTTATTTATGTCTTCTTTCATTCCTCTCAATAATGCTTTCTAATTTTCAGTTTATAAGTTTTGTGGGATTTTGGTCAGATATATCCCTAAAAGTGCTGCATTCGATATGCCAGCAAATTTGGAAAACTCAGCAGTGGCCACAGGACTGGAAAAGTCAGTGTTCATTCCAATTCCAAAGAAAGGCAATGCCAAAGAATGCTCAAACTACCACACAATTGCACTCATCTCACATGCTAGTAAAGTAATGCTCAAAATTCTCCAAGCCAGGCTTTAGCAATATGTGAGCCGTGAACTTCCTGATGTTCAAGCTGGTTTTAGAAAAGGCAGAGGAACTAGAGATCAAATTGCCAACATCAGCTGGATCATGGAAAAAGCAAGAGAGTTCCAGAAAAACATCTATTTCTGCTTTATTGACTATGCCAAAGCCTTTGACTGTGTGGATCACAATAAACTGTGGAAAATTCTGAAAGAGATGGGAATACCAGACCACCTGATCTGCCTCTTGAGAAATTTGTATGCAGGTCAGGAAGCAACAGACTGGTTCCAAATAGGAAAAGGAGTACATCAAGGCTGTATATTGTCACCCTGTTTATTTAACTTATATGCAGAGTACATCATGAGAAACGCTGGACTGGAAGAAACACAAACTGGAATCAAGATTGCCGGGAGAAATATCAGTCACCTCAGATATGCAGATGACACCACCCTTATGGCAGAAAGTGAAGAGGAAGTAAAAAGCCTCTTGATGAAAGTGAAAGTGGAGAGTGAAAAAGTTGGCTTAAAGCTCAACATTCAGAAAACGAAGATCATGGCATCCGGTCCCACCATTTCATGGGAAGTAGATGGGGAAACAGTGGAAACAGTATCAGACTTTATTTTGGGGGGCTCCAAAATCACTGCAGATGGTGACTGCAGCCATGAAGTTAAAAGACAC
>NW_011494843.1:16176-37665 GCF_000754665.1 Bison bison bison | reverse complement strand
GACATGAGTCTCAGTGAACTCCGGGAGTTGGTGATGGACAGGGAGGCCTGGCGTGCTGCGATTCATGGGATCGCAAAGAGTCGGACACAACTGAGAGACTGATCTGATCTGATCTCTAAAAGTTTTATATTATTTTATGCTATTGCACTATCTAGTGCTTTGTTAAATTTTAATTTCCATTTTTAACTGTTGAGTCATAGGAATGCAGTTTACTTTTGTATATTGATCTTGTGTTCTGAAACCTTGATAAACTTTCATAGTAGTTGCTGCTAAGTCATTTCAGTCGTGTCTGACTCTCTGCGACCCCATAAATGGCAGCCCATCAGGCTCCCCCGTCCCTGGGATTCTCCAGGCAAGAACACTGGAGCGGGTTGCCATTTCCTTCTCCAATGCATGAAAGTAAAAAGTGAAAATGAAGTCGCTCAGTCATGTCTGACTCTTTGCGACCCCATGGACTTCAGCCTACCAGGCTCCTCCATCTATGGGGTTTTCCGGTATGGAAAAATACATTATTTGTTCAAAAGAAGTATTCACATCTTTTTTTCAAACTTTGGTGACCTTTACTTCCTTTTTCTTTATGTATGGCACTGGCTGAACCTTCCAGCACAATGATAAAAATGAATGGTGAGACATCTTTGTTATTTTGGACATGAATTTGAGCAAACTCTGGGAGACAGTGTAACAGAGGAGCCTGGCGTGCTGCCGTTCATGCAGTCACAAAGAGTTAGACATGACTTAGTGACTGAACAACAAAAAACAACAATTAGGCTCTGCCGGGAGAGAGCACCAGAAAGATTGCACAGCAGTGGGAAAAGGGCTTGCTCTGATTGTGTGCTTCTTAATGGCTTTCTGTTCCCATCAGTAACACCCACCAACTCTTCCTCCCAGTGGCAATTGATTCCAGCTTACATTCTCCTCTCTAGAACTAACCAAACTAAGCTTGAGTCTCTTAATGACATCGGTATCAAATGCCTGATGCATGTTCCTCCCAGGTCTGTGTGTCAGGCCCACAGGGCATCCCTCTGATCTCAGAGGTAACAATTGCAGGCTCTTTCTCAAAGGTCCGAATTTCAACTCTAGGGCAACCTTCCTCTACACCTGTGAGTTTTAACAACTGTAATCTCCTCTGCTTGTTCTCCCACAGGGATGGCTCTGCTTCCTGCAGTTGCTGCCGTGTGCCCCCTGCAGTGTGCTGTTGTCCTGTGCCTGTTTTGTCCTGTCAGTTTTCAATGCCTAGTTAACAATAATTTCTATTAAGTCATATTTGTTAAAACAACTGAAATGGTTTCTGTTTTCTACTTACACCCTGACTTATCTAATAAGTATATGTTTATTTTCACCTTATTCAAATTCTCATATTACTTTTAATTTCTTTATAGTTGAACAGTTATACAACAAAGACTAAGCCAAATAAAATATTTTAATTCAAATATATCTTATCTTTAAATTAAGGTGCAAGGAAAGAAATGACTTGATATTTTTTCATATGTCTGCTTCTAAATGACACATAATGTGATTGGTAAAAATGGACAAACAATAAATGTGAGTAAAAATGGATAAGCCCCTGGTTTTTCATTCTGAGTAAAGTACAGGCTAGACAACAGACATACTTTATAATGTCCTAAACATGAGAAATCATGATTGCATTAGATTAGACTCAAATTATTCATGAGATTTGATTGGAGGAATAAGACATGATGAGAAGAAAGATGCAAAATTGAGATATAGCTTTATTGTCTCAAATTTCCTGTTTATGCCCTTGAATTTGCTTATATTTTTGGAATTATTGCCAAAGTTTTGTCACTTATTGCCTTTGTTAGCAATTTGGGATTTTAGAACATATAAAAGTAGCTTTGTGTCATTTTATTTCCTGCTCAATTAGTGTATAATACATTGCTTGACTGTCCAAGTGTGGAATTGTTTGGTACGGCAATTATATATTATATTTATATAATTTCTAGACACCATAATTCCCTCTTGTTTTCCCCTAAACCTTCTGAGTATATTTGGATAAGTCATGTTACATCATGTCAGATGTTACTGGATAATTTCATTTACATGAAGGGGCTGTTTTTAAAAGTTGCATTGAAACTTGTGTCCTCAAAAGTATGTGTGACTGTTTCTGTCTCAGCAAGAGACAAACTGGCTGAACATTGAAGATTAACTGCCGGATCACCACTGCTATTTGAAAGGAATTCTACATAGGTATAAAATTGGACTGGAGACTGCTTTAGCTTAGCTGCAAAACCTGAGCTAAAACTTAGGGCTAAATTGCTGATTCATCACCTCAGCAAATAAGAAATCCTAAATATTTACATTTTACATCTCATAATCCCTTGATTTCATTACCTCCCATTTATAGACTGGTAATATTCTGGCTATGAGAGAGGTATAAGCTTTTTGAAAATCCTTTATAAAACCCTTCTTTAACACTGATAGCTTTTCTGTTCTGTATTTATATCTACTATAACAAGACAGACCTTAGTTAAGGAAAATCTGTGAATGTGCTTCTTATTTCCTTATAATTTCACTTGTTTCATTTTCTTATATTTAATAGGGGTATATGGAAGGGCGAAATCAAAACCTAAACTTATTTTTACCGTCAACTGGAATGTCAAAAATATACAGTCACATAACTCCAGTCAACAACCAGTTCAATGACTGCAAAATAATTTAAAAATGTAAGTTAGCCCAATGGTAGAAAAACTCACATGTTCTTGGGTTTAGGAATACATTCTTCATTTTATGTAGGATAAACCATGTAATAGATTCAGAGGGAAAATGAATACATAGCATACTATATAGAAGCCTATCATCCTAGGAAAATATATATATTTTTAGCTCTCACAACAATATTAATGCTATCAACTTCTTTCTCTTGAATGTGAATGCTCTTCAAAATAGCCATCAGACATTTTTAATCCCTACACAAGTAATTTTAGCAAAGTGAATTAAAATTAGAGAGTGGCTAAATGAAAATTTAAGGGAATTATTGAGATTGTTAATGTATGACAAGATATGATTTCTATTTGCTAATCTTGTAAAATAACATGCTACTTACCATTATAAGAATGCATAAAATCCATCAAGGTTGTCAGCTACAAATCTATCAAAGCTCAAGAGTAACTGTTTCTATATATCACCATAATACTAAAACAATTTGTTAATTTCCTAATAATTAGAAAGTCCAAGCCAATTTCTTATTGTTTTTAATGGAACAAAAGAAATTTATAAGTTAAAGTTTAAATTCAGTTCAGTACCTCAGTCATATCCGATTCTTTGTGACCCCATAGACTGTACCACACCTGGCTTCCCTGTCCATCACCAACTCCTGGAGCTTGCTCAAACTCATCTCCATTGAGTTGGTGATGCCATCCAATCATCTCATCCTCTGTCACCCCCTTCTCCTGCCTTCAGTCTTTCCCAGCATCAGGATCTTTTCCAATGAGTCAGTTCTTCACATCAGGTGGCCAAAATATTAGAGCTTCAGCTTCATGACATCAGTCCTTCCAATGAATACTCAGGACTGATTTCCTTTAGGATTGATTGGTTTGATCTTGATGTCCAAGGGACTCTCAAGAGTCTTCTCCAATACCACAGTTCAAAAGCATCAATTCTTTGGTGCTCAGCTTTCTTTATGGTCCAACTCTCACATCCGAACATGACTACTGGAAAAGACATAGCTTTGACTAGATGGACCTTTGTTGGTAAAGTAATGTCTCTGCTTTTTAATACACTGCCTAGTTTTTTTCATAGCTTTTATTTCAAGGATCAAGTGTCTTTTAGTTTCATGGCTGCAGTCACCATCTGGAGTGATTCTGAAGCCCAAGAAAGTAAAGTCTGTCACTGTTTCCATCATTTCCCCATCTATTTGCCATGAAGTGATGGGACTGAATGCCATCTGGACCTGGTGTTGAGGGCAGAAGGTTTAATTTTGCTTGTTTTGACCCACTGTAAATTTTTCCACTTGACTAGTTTGTCTTAAATAGATTCTTATGTTGTAATGAATAAAAGCTTAAAAATGACTGACTGTATAGTGTTTTAGAGTTTCAATGGTAAATATCTAGGATGAACAGAATTCATGTATGTAGGTAGTTATTGAACATGGTTCTCACATGCGTCACAAACCTTTCCCTAGAGAACATTGCTAAAATCATTAGTCAGATCTGTGACACTTGTGTTTATTCTCTTCCTGTCAAGGACTATTCCTTTTTTGTATCACTGTAAATGTTCTACATATAATTTTACGATTCAACAGGTCTCTCGGTATTTCCTCAGGCTTCTGCATTTAAAATATATCTCCACTAGAAAATGAATAAACTACATGTATTTTCCTTTGTTTACATTTCTCACATGGTCTACATCCATGCAAAAGGGATGATTCAAAGGTTGTAACACTCCTTGGATATTTAAATGTCTACAACCTCCTTTGCACAATGTTTCTTGCTTGTGAATATTCTCCAAAATACCTTTCACAACAGTGGTGAGAATTTTATATAATTCTCTTGAAATTATATTGAAAAATAACACATTGAACTGAGTTAGAATGAAAGACTCTCACAATTACTGAAAGTCTTTTACTCTAGTTCTGCACTCCATTCTCTTGGGGCTACTGTTAGAAAACTTGGAAACAGAAAATCTGTTTGCCTCAAAATGTCTTTGTATATTTTAGTATCACTAAATATAGAAATCATAAAAATAGAACATTATAAGATGATAGCTTATAATGTAAGAATGTAATTATGATTCTTATAATGTAAGAATCATGTTGCTATATTATTTAGGCATATCAAAATGTAAAGTATTTTATAGTGATAATGTTTTGAAATCATATCTAGACTAGCAAAGAAAAAATCATATTCTTTCATGTTGTGCTTGTAAACTGAAGACAATATTCATTTTTTTGGTTTTGTTTTTGATACCTTGATCTATTTTTTTTTTTTTTTTGGTCAGAGATTCTAAACATTTAATTAGTACACTTATTTGTAATAAATGATATTAATTTTAATACAGTATTAGTTTTGGATTGATTCTTGGAATGGCTTAAACCTGAAGGCTGGATTATTTCTTCAGTATATAAAATCACATGTTATTTTTTAGTGAACATTTTCTCAAAAATGTTCTTTGCCTGATATTCTGAAAAGAACACTGGCAGTTTTATTTATAGCCATATTTTGGCACAATATTTTGTTCAACTAAAATTAACTTGGTAAGCAAAAAAAAAAAAAAAAAGCTAAGTATTATAAAGATCTTAGAAATTTAATGAATTATTTTTTCTCATTTTGTTTTTACTGGGTTAAGTTACATAATCAACCAATGAGAGTTCAGTTTGTATAAGGCCTAAAACCAGAAAACAATTTAACCTTTATTTTTAATAAAGATTTTTTTCAATCTTGGTAGAATTCTGTATCTCCAAAGCATATAGGCCTTTATTAATTGCAGTTAATTCAGTTAAAATGCATTAAGTGCCCATCAAATTATTTTCCTATGATTTCTTACTTAATCCTTTTTATTTTATAGAAATGTGGGTATTTTTATCCCCATTTACAAATGAGAAAAATTCAGGGGGATTGCAGAGGGTTAGAGTGCTAACTTTCATACATTATAATACAAAACTTAATTGCAACTCTGTATCTACTAATATTAAAACCAATGACTGATTCCATATAAGAGCCTTTTGGAATGGCTCACTGATTAATCAGAAACGTCACATCATAGGGCATTTCAATCCACAGTGACTGTTTCTGTCAGTCTGAGGATGCTTTACTTTGAGCTTTCATAAAAGGGATAATTTGCAATTCAAAATTGGTTTCACCTTTTCTAATTAAGTGAAATTACAGTTGCCAGATTATAATTAAAGGTTATGTGACAGACAGGAGTGTTTATTTGGATTATATCAGATTATTTTTCTGGTTTTCTGAAAATTGTAGCTTTTAATGAACATGGATTTTTGAAACTTCTGACAAATATATACTTTTATTTAGGAATAGAGCTGTTCCTTTTTTCTAAACTTGAAATGCAGCTGTGATTGTCTATATTATGGGACTCATATTCAAATGCATTTCTCTCTCTCTACCAAACTGCCTAAAGGTATTGATGTCAGAATATTTCCCTTCTAATGAGTACATGATCTCTCCCAGAGATGCTATGAAAAATATCACTGTGACTCAAACTGAATTATAGTTATACCACTTAATAATGATTTTTAAAATGGCCCAAATTATACATCATAGGAATATTGAGATAAAGAGGTATTATGCAGGAATTGCATTGCCAAAAAATAGCTTATAGTTTTTGCCTACTGAAAAGTTTAAAATTTATAAAGAAATCTCTGCCAAAAATGTAAGAGCTTAGATCTCAATGTTTCTCTCTCACCTCATAAACTTGAATAACTTAGGGGCAGGTTAGAGTAGCTGCACAGAGTGTGAAGTCAAATTGCCTAGGGATCAATATGGAGAGGTTTCTTTCTTTTTTTTAGCCACCTCCCATTAAAACTGGGCAAATGTCTAGCACTGTCTTAAGAATTAATAGTTAAAGAATATCATGTAGCAAATAGCAAATAGTTTGCTCTCCAGGGAAGTTGATTAACTCTCTTTTGGTCAGAAACTGTGTAACAGAAGTTTTGATTACTCTTTTGAAGTTAAGACAATTGATCTTTTAATTCATTAAAATTCTTTATCTACCAGGTTTCTTTAAAAAACATGCTTTTGATACCATGTGATTTGTAACTAAATTCATCTCAGCATTATAAAATTCTTGTCCCTATAGCTCTTCTTGGAGTTTTAATCAATATTTTGGCATTAGTTAATAAAGTAGATGTAGCTCAGGATTGGTCTTAAGTGACCTCAGAAAACTTTAAACCTGTGATATGTTGATTATATGTATTCCTTACAAATTTTTCACTTAAAAATTATCTACTTAAATATTATAATATGTTTAATCATTAAAAGAAGTAAGAATGTATATCCAACTTCAATAAAATTATATGGAAATACAATTGTAGCAAAAATTCATTCCTTAAATCAAATCCAATGAGAAGAGAACAAATATAAATTCAAGGTTTATTAGGATTTAAATGGGCATTTTTTTCTTCCACTATGTCAATGAGGATTTGCTGAGTATACATACATAAGATAGCCTACATTTAGAATATTTTCTTTAGGACTAAACTAAAATACCAGAAATGATTGCAAATGATATTACAGTTTTGCTTTGTTTGATATTTTGCATTAGATTTTTAATGTTTTATCCTACTATAAATATCAAACAACTACTTAGGTTATATTCTTGGGATTGTTAATAGACTATTTCTTTTTCATACTAAGATATTATAGCAACAATTTTTATTCAATCAAAATATTTCATTTCTATAAAATCCCCCAAAAAGTTTTTTATGAAAATGAACAGATACTTTCTCTAATACTTTTTCCGCTATGGCAACTGAAGCTCTCAGTAATGATACCATGCAAACAATGAGATTGAATTGTTACATTAATAGAATTTTTGAAGTAATTAGATTATGAAGATGCTTTGTCCTTTCTAGCTCAGAGCTTTGTGTAGCATTGCTAAACAAATTATTCTGAAAATATTAACTTGTTTACTTTAATCAGTTATTGTCACTGGATTCTATTATCACTGTCTTACAATCTCCCATCATATATGTTAGAGTTGCTTAGCTTGATTCTTATCAATTCAGTGAATATCTCCTCTTTCGAATTTCATTTGATGTCTTTTTCTGGTATCTCTTTGATTTTGTGGATGCATTTCAGAACATGAGACAACAACAGACTATAGTTAATAGAAAGCATCTTGTTAGCTCAGACAAGCTGACATCAGGGAGTATAAACTGAGTGAGTTACCCTTTATTTTTTGCTATTTTTCAAGGGGTTTCTATCATGTATGGAATCTTAGACCATTTGTGTCATTTTGATTTGCAGAAAATGTGTTTAAAATTGGGTTTGTGTCTATATGCAGAAGATGCCATCAGCAAATTCTTTGGTCTGAGTTGCTGAGTGATGTTGGGACTAGGGAAACAGACTTGGCTGGGAATGTGTCACTAGCAGATCTATATACTGTGTCACTTTTTCCATCACTGTGTATGGGCAAGTATACACGAGTGTCAGAAAATAGGTTGCCTAGACTATGTTTTCCTTAGGCTATTGAAGTTGCCTGGAGAACATTTTACTTCGTTACTGGAACAGAACTATTAATCCAGACAAAGCAAATAAAAGGTTGTAGTATCAACGCATAGGGAGGAAGTACCAAGTGAAACCTGTAAGAGGACATGAGACGACAGCAGTGCACTGACTCTGCCCCATTTTAAAACAGTCTGTGCACAGAATGTGAAGATTACAAATAACTGGAAAAGCGAGGCTAACCAAACACCCTTGCCTAATATTTTTAGGTAAGTTCAGAAAAAGCTTTCATTTTCATGATCTAATTAATTGGCCCAGTTTTATGATGTGATGGATAAATAGAGATATGCATATATACTAATAGAGAGAGTGAAAAATTAATCTTTGACATGTAAAAAGTTTCTATTATTTTTAATAAAGTAGATATAGATAAGTGAGCACTTATTAGCCATTGTAATAGGTGAGTAGTGGTATCTAGTTGTAGTTCAATTTGCATTTTCCTAATGGGAGAAGCACAAGCTGGAATCAAGATGGCAAGGAGAAATATCAATAACCTCAGATATGCAGATGACATCACCTTTATGGCAGAATGTGAAGAGGAGCTAAAGAGCCACTTGATGAAAGTGAAAGAAGAGAGTGAAAAGGTTGGCTTAACGCTCAACATTCAGAAAACTAAGATCATGGCATCCAGTCCCATCATTTCATGACAAATAGATGGGGAAACAGTGGAAGCAGTGTCAGACTTTATTTTTTTGGGCTCCAAAATCACTTTGGTTGGTGATTGCAGCCATGAAATTAAAAGATGCTTACTCCTTGGAAGGAAAGTTGTGACCAACCTAGATAACATATTAAAAAGCAGATATATTACTTTGCTAGCAAAGGTTCGTCTAGTCAAGGCTATGGTTTTTCCAGGGGTCATATATGGATGTGAGAGTTGGACTGTGAAGAAAGCTGAGCAACAAGGAATTGATGCTTTTGAACTGTGGTGTTGGAGAAGACTCTTGAGAGTCCCTTGGACTGCAAGAAGATCCAACCAGTCCATTCTAAAGGAGATCAGTCCTGGGTGTTCATTGGAAGGACTGATGCTGAAGCTGAAACTCCAATACTTTGGCCACCTCAGGCGAAGAGTTGACTCTTTGGAAAAGACTCTGATTCTGGGAGGGATTGGGGGCAGGAGGAGAAGGGGATGGCAGAGGATGAGATGGCTGGATGGCATCACTGACTTGATGGACATGAGTTTGAGTAAACTCCAGGAGTTGGTGATGGACAGGGAGGCCTGGCATGCTGCGATTCATGGTGTCACAACGAGTTGGACATGATTGAGGAACTGAACTGAACTGAATGAATGACAAAAGATATTGAACATTTTTACATGTGCTCATTTGCCCTGTAGCTCAGATGGTAAAGAATCTGCCTGCAATTCAGGAGACCTGGGTTTGATCCCTGGGTCAAGAAGATCCCCTGGAGAAGGGAATGGCAACACACTCCATTATTCTTGTCTGGAGAATCCCATGGACAGAGGAGCCTGGTAAGGTACAGTCCCTGGGTCACAGAGTCAGAAATGACTTAGCAACTAACACACACACACACGACTAACACACACACACACACACACACATTTGGTGTTCATATATCTTCTTTAGTAAATTGTTTAAATTGCCCATTGTGGAGGGAGATTTTTGTCTTTTATTATTGCATTGTAAGAATTACTTGCATGTGTGCTCAGTCGCTCAGCTGTGTCTGACTCTTTGCGACCCCATGGACTGTAGCATGCCAAACTCCTCACTCCATGGAATTTTCCATGCAAGAATACTGGAGTGGGTTGCCATTTCCTTCTCCAGGGAATCAAATCCAGGTCTCCTCCTCTCCTGAACTGGCAGGCAAATTCTTTATCACTGTGCCACCTGGGACCTTACAGATTCTTTGTAAGATTTTTTTTCGGTAAACATTTTCTCTAAGTGTATGGTTTGTCTTTCATTTTCTTAACAGAATAACTTGAAAATATTTTAAGAAAACAGCAACCCACTCCAGTATTCTTGTCTAGGAAATCCCATGAACTGGGGAGCTTGGCAGGCTATAGTCCATGGGGTTGCCCAGAGTCAGATACATTTTAATGACTAAACCACTAAGCTGTGATGAAGTCCAATATATTCTTTTTGTTCCTTGATAGTTTGCATTTTTGTCCTAACTACTACTTTTTGGATGTTCTATTCCATTCTATATGAACTGTGAATCCTCTAGACTCCAGATAGTGAGAACACAAACTATTCCCAACCCCTGTTTGAACTCTGATGATCATTTGACTTATGTTTTGTGGTTCTTTCCTCAACTTTAGGTGCTTTCCTTGTAGCTCTTGCTGACCAGTGCTCAGCTGAAGATTTGAAGGATCACTTGGTATAAATTCTGTCTCCTCAACCTATGAAGATCACTGGGTCCTGTTTGGGGTCTTCCCTTCACAGTCTGTGGCTAATATTCTCTCCAGAACCAGTTGTAGTTCTTGCCCTGTCTGTGCACTTCTCTTATCATCTCTTGTTGAGTTACCTATTGTCTAATGATTGAAACCCATTTCATACATGTTGTCCATTTTTTAAATTCTCTGAAGCAAGAGAATAAATCTAGTCCATTATTCTGTCATGTCCAGGAGAAGAAGTCTATAATTGTCTTTATGACTTTATGTTCCTTAGTGAAACTTGAACTCCCTGCAGGCATAGGATCTAATTTGTATTAATATTCAATGAATCTGTGTGAGTAAAATGAATGCTTTTCCCCTGGCTCCATGTTATTTATTTGGAAATGAGAGGACCTGCTTTTATTTTATTCTTCTGTTTTAATACAAGGTATTCTATTAGAGATCTCCAAAATGAGTAAAGAAACAAGGAATGGAAACTGGAATATAAGTTCTTCCCTCATTGTTGGGCGTTTCTTTGCTTTCTTCATTCATTGTTCTTTTTCACTTGCTCGGCTCAGCTTTGGAAACAGAACAAGGTAGACCTGACATTTATCTTTGAGGAGCTTGTGTGACTGCATATACAAATGGACAAGAGCCAGACAATATATTAAAATAGAACTCTGACTCAAAACCCACAACACCAGCCCCAGAGCCAAAACCACAACCTCTCTAACTTTTGGCCCCAAACAGTCAGGATTCACTGGATCAATAACTGATAACTTCCCTAACTTTTGGTGTCACTTCCAATTTAGGACCAACTAGATGAAGCCAAATTTACTTCTTTAACGAATCAGTTATGATATCCCATTTCTAGTTAGCCTGCCTCCAACTTCCCCATGCCAATACCTCCAATCAGGGCATACTTGATGCTTTCATTTTTGTTGTTGTTAGGTTTTACTCTAAAGATTTTTCATTTCTTTGCCTGCTTTTGAGTCTCTGCCAGATGCAAGTGGTGGTGGCTGACTCCCTCACTTTAGCAAGCTCTGAATAAATAACTTGTGCTTGTTTTCATTTGGGTGGTCTTCATATATTTCCACAATCATATAGTTCAATAGAAAATGTAGTCCTAAACAGATTAACACATGTATGATAAATCATGAGAAAGAGGGACTGTGTGTCTGTAGAAGGGAACATAACCTAGGACTTTGGTAATGGGAAACATCATTGAATTGAAAAGAATAAAATATTAAATCAATTTAAAATGTAAGATTTTATCTATTGATATATTTATATAAGAAAATCTAATTTAATTTCCATGTATATTTATTTCTATTATTTGTTTATTTGGGCAAGAATTTTTGGCATCCTATGTACTGTAAAATTATGACATTGTTTCCAACTCTTAGAATTTGGTACATCAGTGCATATTTCATACATTATTTTCTATTGGTTTATTTTATTCCATTCCCAGCTAACACTATGGAAAGAAAAAACAAAGCAAAAAAAAGTTATATCTATTACAAAGCAATCTAGTGACAGAGTGGTGGTGATTTTCATAATATATAAAATCTCATTTAATTCTTAGAATTCTTTAAAGTTCTTTAATTTCTTCCTCATTTTACAAGTGAGGAAACAGACACAAAGAACTAAAATAACTTAGCCAAGTTATCACAGCTATCAAAGTTTTGAATCAACATGAACACAGGTCTCTTGAACTGTAGATAGAAGTCTCTCAGACTCTTGAGTGCTATTGGCAATTTGGGCTGGGTAATACTTTGTTGTGCCATCCTGTGCCTTGCAGGATGTTTAGCAATATTCCTGGCCTCTACCCTGTAGATGCTGTTGACTCCCCCAATCATGACAATCAAAATGTATTCAGATATTGCCAAATATCCCATGGGAGGCAACAATTGTCCCAGTGAGATCCACAGTTGTAGATTATCTACCTATTAGCTTTCTATGAACTAACTTAATCATTCATAATTGACCATTTCTGTAATATTCAGTGAACTCTTTGAAGTGCACATATACACACATACACACACACACAACCATGCATACACACACACCTCACTCACTGTCCTCCCTCTAACCCTCTGCATCTCTATACATTCCCTCATGAAGTTGGATTGTTTTAAATTTAGCAGAAAATTCTCTTTTAGTTTTGTAATTGTCTTGGGCGTCAATGTATTTAACAAGAAGGCCTTGAAGGAAATTATGACAAAAGAACTGATTGTCTCAGTCTTTAACTGCTTGGAAAGGAAACTAAATTTGTGGTCAACTTCCTATGGACCATTTCTTTGTTTTGAGAATCCTTTAAATTAGCCTAGCAACCTGTTCTCTGTCACTCTCCGTCAATGTTCTTGCCCACCCAGTCTCACTTTTGTTTTTACTGCACATTCCTTCTACTTCTCTTTCTTCTCTTCTCTGTCTCTTCCCTTCTCCCTTATTCCCAGTCCTCCTTCTTCACAGTAGTAGCCTCTACCTACTGTATTCTCCTTTTCTTTCTGCCTCTCTCCCTGTCTTGCATGGCCACAAATATGTCGATTTCAGAATCCCCTTTCTGTCTCTCATTCTCTCTTTTGCCTTTGCAGTGCCCTGCCAGTGCAGCTGTCCCATACCGCTTTTGATGCTACTTTGTTATCTTTGGCACCAGCTCACAGGCTGCACTGGGCTGAAATTGGAACTCTTCCATCCCCATCTCCTTTCTTTTGTCCTGCAATATGGTTATTCTGGAGGCCACTCAGCTGCCTTGCAGTATTAGAGTAGGTGACAAGAACAGGGAATAGACGCTCTGAAGCCAGAGCTAAGTGGCTGAACATCTTACAATTGTGAACACCTTTGTTGTTTGTTAATACTTTATTCCAAATACATGCAGGGGCTATTTTGAAATGAATTTCATCATCTCTCACTTTTCCCTCAGCAAGCTGTGATATCTGGCAGTGTTTTTTAAGAAAGTATTTATCTTTGAAAATCAGACAGTGCTGAAATTATCCTGATTTCATTGTAAAGCTGCAGACTAGAAGCAACATATTTTCTAAATTCCATGGAGTATGCCAAATATTTTTAAACTGCACTATAAAATTGAGCTGAATAAAGGGATGCAAAAAGCCTGAAATAAAACATTTTTTGTGACTAATTCAACACTGCTTTAAGCCTAACTCCTCCTTTTAAAAGCTCATTTCCTATTTAGAGCTGAATAAAGAGCATATATTAACTCTGAACCTTGGACAAACTCTTTGATAGGAAAGAATTGACTCTGATCTTAGGATCGATGATGCAGCATCAAAGAACATGGATTTATTTTGGCCTGTAACATCTTAACACTGACTCATAATTGCTTTAGATGATTTGGAGGGATAGAAATGCTGAAATTATATACTCCTCCAGTTCCATATTACAATAAGAAGTTCCTGTAGAGAAAAATCTAATTTTAAGAATACCATGATTTTCCTGCATAAACATGAAAAATTAAGAACCCAAAGCTTCTCTTTAGAACACAATTTGTACAAAAGATCTTTATCTGGTTCATTCTTGTTCAGTGTAATTCTATGCAGAAAACCATGTGCTACACTTAGTCCTATTTGCTTATCCCACTATGCAGCCACCTGCAGACTGATTATTTCCTTTTAAAGCAGGAGTAAAATCTCCACTTTCCTCCCTTCTCCAGGCAGCCTCAGCAAAAACGCGGTTCACACAATGATGTTTTGTAAGAATAGATCCCATTAGCAACAACAGCAACTTAGATTTATATAGTACCTTATCACATATACAGCAAAGCAACTTCAGGCTTTTTTCTTTTTTTTAATGGAAAGCATTTCCTTTTAGGTTTCCAAAAACCCTTAGTAAACCACAGCAATGACAACAAAGACTAACTGAACAGGCAAACCAGTAAGAGGGGAAAAATGTGTTCTTACTGTAGAGTAAGGTGAGCCTGACTTGAAATCAAATTGTCTATTTCATTGTTTTGTAAGCAGATAACACTGGCATTCAGAGGCCTGATGAGAAAGACCGCTTTATTTGAAAGAGAGTTTTGTCCAAATGTGAAGTACTGTTTACCTTAATCCAAGTGATTTGTTCAGTATAGCATTTCTGCAGCAAGATTTTTAAGAACTTTGAGCTATTACTTTGAGGTGTTGTGTTACTTTTTTTCTAGGTGAGTCTTAAGGTAAAATGCTGATTTTTATTTTCCTATTTGACTATTTAACCAGTTTGTGATTCGTTTTTATAGACTCAATTTTGAAAATTGTCTTTTATAAGTGCACCTAGCTGTGGTGACTGTGGGTAGTAAAATCAATCCATGAATGTTGAAGCCATTTAGTTGCAAGGTAAATAATTTGTGAAAGTTGTGAATAAACGTGAAAGTCGCTCAGTCGTGTCTGCCTCTTTGAGACCCCGTTGAATGTACAGTCCATGGAATTCTCTGCACCAGAATACTAGAGTGGGTAGCCATTCCCTTCTCCAGGGGATCTTCCCAACCCAGGGATTGAACCCAGTTCTCCTGCATCGCAGGTGGATTCTTTACCAGCTAAGCCACGAGGGAAGCCCTTTATTAGTGCATGCTTCATTAATAATGAGTAAAAATTTATGAATGCTTCTATAATAGATGGACATTATATATTAGATTATATTCAATATCCAATGTTACCTTTATTTATGTGGCTGTGCAGCTTGTGGGATCTTAGTTTCCCCAAACAGAGATCAAACCCATGCCTCCTTCAATGGAAGTGCAGGGTCCTAACCCCTAGACCACCAGGGAATTCCCCCCAAAAGAAGATAAATAATTGTAGGAAAAAAATGGCAAATGAGAGTACAGAAAGTAGTTGTCATCATGATACAAAAATTTTTCCAAGAAATTAAGAAAAGCTGAATAAAGTAAGTGCCTTTATTAACAGAAGTGTGAATCAGAGATAAAAGTCCTATTAATGATACAGTAAGGCAAAAGATGAAAATAAAGAGCAACAAGCAAAAGGAAATAATGAAAAAGTCACCCCCTCTTCTGAATTGTTATTAGCCTAAAATAGAATAAAGAGAACTAATAAATATAGTGAAGCAATATGAAAGAAAGAAGCAAAATTAGATTGAAAACAACAAATGAAATTAAAAGATTACACAGTAAAAATAATATATTCACAATTATTTGTAGAAACTATCACATTAGCTTCAGACTGAAAATAGCCTACATGTCCATCCATGTGGAACTAATGAAATACATTGTTACAACAATTTAAAGAAATATGATGTGGAAAAAATATGTTTGGAAAGCTAACTATACACTAAGGTGGGCTTCCCTGGTGGCTCATATGGTAAAGAATCTGCCTGCAATGCAGGAGACCAGGAAGGGTTAAATCCCTGTGTTGGGAAGATACTCTGGAGACGGGAATGGCTACCCACTCCAGTATTCTTGCCTGGAGAATTCTGTGGACAGAGGAGTTTGGTGGGTTTACAGTCCATGGAGTCACAGAGAGTCAGACACCACTGAATGACTACCACTTTCATCCTCTAACATGGAGCACTCTCTCAGACGTAACGTTAAGCAAGATAGCAAGACACGTAAGCATGTGTATATAATAATAACATGTGTGTGTGTTTGCATGTGTTTTATAAGCATTATTCTATTGTGAGCATATATTATCTCAACTTGGAGAAGGCAATGGCACCCCACTCCAGTACTCTTGCCTGGAAAATCCCATGGACGGAGGAGCCTGGTAGGCTGCAGTCCATGGGGTCTCTAAGAGTCAGACACAACTGAGTGACTTCATTTTGACTTTTCACTTTCATGCATTGGAGAAGGAAATGGCAACCCACTCCAGTGTTCTTGCCAGGAGAATCCCAGGGACGGGGGAGCCTGGTGGGCTGCCGTCTATGGGGTCGCACAGAGTTGGACACAACTGAAGCAACTTAGCAGCAGCAGCAGCAGCATTATCCCAACTACTACAGCTAAGATTGATAACACTAATACGTCAAAGGAGAGAAATGGGTGGATGGAAAATAGGGATAGGAGAGAGGTGATTTTTTCCCTTTTTGAATATGTTTCATGTGAATATGTTTTTTAAAAAATGAACTTAAATAAAATAAGTTATAGTTATAAATTATAGTTATAAGTTATAGTCAAAAATGTTTACAGTTATTTGAGCTATGAGTAAAAATACAATAAAGTTAATCCCATGATAGCAGGATTGTTTTTCCACTTTTTTCTTTATTCACATCCAGCAGCTTGCCCAATGGATAAATGGCAATTTACCTCAAATAACCACATTTATGTGAGATTTGACTGTTTATATTATGGTACTATAACCAAGGTACTATCTTTTTATTGTATAGTCAATTTTAAGTCTACTTCTAATGCCCATGATAATACTTACCACCCTATGAGCTACAAATCACTTCTAAATACAGGCATGCAGACTTGAAAATATAGATCTACTTCATGAATCTGCACATGGAAACGCCTCTGTTTGCACCACTTTCTTTCTTAAATTATGTTCCTTTGCTTTTGTCTGCAAAACTATCTCTGCTATTATCTCTGTCCCTTCCAATAAAAAAAAGGCAGAAAAGCTAAACCCACTCATATTCTAAAAATGACCCTTTTATCTAGCCAGTCCCTCTAAAGTTAAAATTTGAACTTTTAAAAGGAGATCTACATTTGCTTATTATATATATTTTCTTTATTTTTGCTGTAAAATCAAATCTGATCTCACTTCAACTCTGACATTGTTGCAGAAACTGCAATATCTTTCGAAGTCCTTGACCTCTCTCAAACTGCCTTTTTTTTTGTTGTTTCTGCAAACCACTCCTCATTCTCTTTCTGATTATGCTTATAATATCTCGACACTTTTTTAGTTCCTTCTTTCTTCTTGAATCTTAAATATTCATGTTCCCAGTTTCCATACTTCCCCTTCTCTTGATTAACTCTACACATCTTCTGGGTGAACTTTTCCTTTGTAATATGATTTAATTTGTTTATTTATAGTCAGCTGCTGGGTCTTCATTGCTGCATGAGCTTTTCTGTAGTTTTAGTGAGCTGGGGCTACTCTTCATTTTGGTGAGCAGGCTTCTCGTGGAGGCTTCTCTTGTTGCAGAGCATGAGCTGTAGGGTGCATGGGTTTCTGTACTTGCTGTGAATGGTCTCAGCGGTTTGCGGCTCCCAGGCTCTAGAGTACAAGCTCATCGTTGTGGCACATAGACTTAGTTATTCCAAGGCAGGTGGGATCTTCCTGGACCGAGGATCAAACCCATGTCTCTTACAATGGCAGGTGGATTCATTGCCTCTGAGCTACCAAAAAATCCATAGACGAACTTTGCTACCCCCAGTATTTTGATTACTATATGCATGATGATCCGGAGAAGTGATATCCCATCACTTTTGCTGTATTATAATCACTAGGTCAAGCCCACACTCAAGGAAAGATTAATACACTGGGGAAAAATACAAGGAAATGGAGGTCATTGGGGGTCATTTTCCACAGTTATGCCCCTTGGTTTCACAATAATTCACTTTTCTCCCATGGGTATATACACTCACTTCTTCCCAAGTTGCCCAAATTATGATCCCATTACAATTCATTATAAATGAGCTGATAGCATCAGCTCAGTTTCAGAGTCTCATTATTTAAATTGAATCCACCTGCAGATAAAACTCCTTCAGTGTAGTTCTTTAAGTCCAGCTCCTTGAATTTGTTCTTCTTAAGTGTTAGGCCCTGAAACTAAGGAGACAAGTTATCATTACCAGGAATCTATAAGCTGAACAATTCTGAGAATTCACACAAAATGGGGAAACATTCCAATTTGAAAAAGCCAGAGTGCAGAAATCCTGTTGTACACCTGTGACATTCAGGAGAGATATCAAAAGTATTATATCTTCATAGTAGAGCTAAATTAGTTGCAAACTAGAGGCCTCCCTGAATCCACACTAAAAACATTTTTAAAATGCTGAGAAACAAGTAATTATTATGAGGGAAAAAAATCAATACTCTTTAAAGGAAGGCTACAAGGTTCATATATTTAGTAACATAACATCAAATCTAACAATAAATTAAGTAGTCATGTGAAGAAGAAAGAAATATGACCTAATACCAAGAGAAAAGTTATCCATAGACACTAGCTATAAACAAATACTAAAATGATATAGATGGTAGAATTAGGAGATAAGGAATTTGTAAAGCCTTTCTTATGGGTCAAATAAAAAGTCTTGATTGGAATGTAAAATTATTATAAGTGAATCAAAATAAGATGCAACATTTCAAAAATATGTAAAATGCTGCTAAAGCAATGATTAGAAGAAAATTTATCACACAAATGCTTATATTAGAGAAGATGAATAGTAAGAAATCAGTAATCTATGTTTCTACCTCAGTACTTGAAAAGACTAAAGTATATCCAGAGAAGGTAGAAGAAATGAAATAATAAAGAGCAGAATCAATAAAACTGGAAACAGGAAATATAAAAGTAATGAAATGAAAAGTTTGTCCTTCCAAAAACTCAATAGGATTGACAAATATCTAAATAGCCATTGGCAGATGAATTAGATAAAGAAGATGTATTATATTTATACAATGAAATATTAGTCAGTCATAAAAAAGAGTGAAATAATGCCATTTGTAGCAACAGGGATGGACCTAGAGATTATCATATTAAGTGAAGTTCGTCAGACAGAGAAAGACTTACCAGCAACAATTTGAATGTAAATTTAAAGTCACACAAATTATTTTAACATCAAAACCATAAAATTGTAGAGATAAATTTAAAAATAGGACTATAGCTATTTTTAAAAACTCATTGAACTGTATAAAATGGGGCATTTCATTTATATATGTAAATAGTTTAAACCTCAATAAAGTAATAACAAAAAATACAGATTGGACAGTCATCTACTGAATAGTCTTCAGGAAAATCCATTAAACAAAGTGAGAAGTAATCCTTGTTGGAATTCCATATTACTAGTTTTCTCTTAACCAATAATTGTTGTACATCTAGGTAAGACCCCTAACCTTTTATTAAAATTTTTTGCATAACTGTTTAACAATTGTTATACAATGCACTGTCAGAGATAATAATAGTCAGACACAAATCTATAATATATACAGCCCAGTCTACAACAGATATGCTGCCTACATTTCTGTTAAAAAAAGATAATGACATGTCCAAACTCTCATCAAAGGTCAGTTTCATTACCTCTTGTCTTTCAAGGACATATTCATTTCTATTACCTTCTTATCCCTGAGTCATCAGTTTTCCTCAACAGACTATTACCAACAGCATATAAATACATCATAAGAACTTCCATTTTGAAAAAATATAAATAACAGCAACAACAATCTCCTTTAGCTCTACAAGACCTCTTCAGTTACTATCTCACAATTTTTCCTCTTCAGAACAAAATTTCTTGATTAACCTTGATTATTATATATTTATTGATTGTAACTATAAATAATCTATATTTATTGATTATAACATTTCTTTATTATTCTATATTTATGGGCTACACATCTAAATTATCCACTCATTCAAAAACACACAAATATAGCTTTTTCTCCTATTGTTCAGTAGACCAAGTAAAGACATGATTTAATGACTAGAAGTGTTCACTAAACCCATTAAGCTACTCACCAAACTATTACAAAAGTAATATTTATTAACATTTTTCTATGTGGCAATGATAAAATATTTTATATATGTTATCACATTTAAAATCATAAAAATATTCTTAGGAGGTGGTGTACTATTGTTCAGTAGTAAGTCGTGTCCATCTCTTTTTGACCCTATGGACTGCAACATTCCAGGCATCTTGTCCTTCACTACATCCCTGTCCTTCACTATCACAAACTCAAACTATTCTCACTAGTCTAATTTGCTTAAAAACATGCTCATTGAGTCAGTGACGCCATCCAACCATCTCATCCTCTATCACCCTCTTCTGTTCGTGCCCTCAATCTTTCCAAGCATTAGGGTCTTTTCCAGTGAGTTGGCTCTTTGCATCAGTTCAGTTCACTTCAGTTGCTCAGTAGTGTCCAACTATCTGTGACCCCATGAAATACAGCACACCAGGCCTCCCTGTCCAACACCAACTCCTGGAGTTCATTCAGACTCACGTCCATTGAGTCAGTAATGTCATCCAGCCATCTCATCCTCTGCCGTCCCCTTCTCCTCCTGTCCCCAATCCCTCCCAGCATCAGAGTCTTTTCCAATGAGTCAACTCTTCACATGAGGTGGCCAAAGTACTGGAGTTTCAGCTTTAGCATCATTCCTTCCAAAGATTTCCCAGGGCTGATCTCCTTCAGAATGGACTGGTTGGATCTCCTTACAGTCCAAGGGACTCTCAAGAGTCTTCTCCAACACCACAGTTCAAAAGCATCAATTCTTCGGCGCTCAGCTTTCTCCACAGTTCAACTCTGACATCCATAATGACCGCTGGAAAAACCATAGCCTTGACTAGACGGACCTTTGTTGGCAAAGTAATGTCTCTGCTTTTGAATATGCTATCTAGGTTGGTCATAACTTTCCTTCCAAGGAGTAAGTGTCTTTTAATTTCATGGCTGCAGTCCCCATCTGCAGAGATTTTGGAGCCCCCAAAATAAAGTCTGCTACTGTTTCCACTGTTTCCCCATCTATTTCCCATGAAGTGATGGGACCAGATGCCATGATGTTCGTTTTCTGAATGTTGAGCTTTAAGCCAAATTTTTCACTCTCCTCTTTCACTTTCATCAAGAGGCTTTTTAGTTCCTCTTCACTTTCTGCCATAAGGATGGTGTCATCTGCATATCTGGGGTGATTGATATTTCTTCCGGCAATTTTGATTCCAGCTTGTTTCTTCCAGTCCAGCGTTTTTCATGATGTACTCTGCATATAAGTTAAATAAGCAGGGTGACAATATACAGTCTTGACATACTCCTTTCCTATTTGGAACCGGTCTGTTGTTCCATGTCCAGTTCTAACTGTTGCTTCCTGACCTGCATATAGGTTTCT
>NW_011494843.1:15251-16076 GCF_000754665.1 Bison bison bison | reverse complement strand
GACAGGCATATAGGTTTCTCAAGAGGCAGGTCAGGTGGTCTGGTATTCCCATCTCTTTCAGAATTTTCCACAGTTTATTGTGATCCACACAGTCAAAGGCTTTGGCATAGTCAGTAAAGCAGAAATAGATGTTTTTCTGGAACTCTTTTGCTTTTTCCATGATCCAGCGGATGTTGGCAATTTGATCTCTGGTTCCCTGCCTGTTCTAAAACCAGTTTGAACATCTAGAAGTTCTCAGTTCACGTACTACTGAAGCCTGGCTTGGAGAATTTTGAGCATTACTTTACTAGTGTGTGAGATGAGTGCAACTGTGCAGTAGTTTGAGCATTCTTTGGCATTGCCCTTCTTTGGGATTGGAATGAAAACTGACCTTTTCCAGTCCTGTGGCCACTGCTGAGTTTTCCAAATTTGCTGGCATATTAAGTGCAGCACTTTCACAGCATCATCTTTCAGGATTTGGAATAGCTCAACTGGAATCCCATCACCTCCACTAGGTTTGTTCAAAGTGATGCTTTCTAAGGCCCACTTGACTTCACATTCCAGGATATCTGGCTCTGGGTGAGTGATCATACCATCATGATTATCTGGGTTGTGAAGATCTTTTTTGTACAGTTCTTCTGTGTATTCTTGCCATCTCTTCTTAATATCTTCTGCTTCTGTTAGGTCCATACCATTTATGTCCTTTATCAAGCCCATCTTTGCATGAAATGTTCCCTTGGTATCTCTAATTTTCTTGAAGCGATCTCTAGTCTTTCCCATTCTGTTGTTTTCCTCTATTTCTTTGCATTGATCACTGAGGAAGGCTTTCTTATCTCTTCTTGGTAT
>NW_011494843.1:0-15151 GCF_000754665.1 Bison bison bison | reverse complement strand
ACTGTATAATCATAAGGGATTTGATTTAGGTCATACCTGAATGGTCTAGTGGTTTTCCCTACTTTCTTCAATTTAAGTCTGAATTTGGCAATAGGAGTTCATGATCTGAGGCACAGTCAGCTCCTGGTCTTGTTTTTGCTGACTGTATAGAGCTTCTCCATCTTTGGCTGCAAAGTATATAATCAGTCTGATTTCAGTATTGACCATCTGGTGATGTCCATGTGTAGAGTCTTCTCTTGTGCTGTTAGAAGAGGGTGTTTGCTATGACTAGTGTGTTTTCTGGGCAAAACTCTATTAGTCTTTGCCCTGCTTCATTCTGTATTCCAAGGCCAAATTTGCCTGTTACTTCAGGTGTTTCTTGACTTCCTATTTTTGTATTCCAGTCCCCTATAATGAAAAGGACATCTTTTTTGGGTGTTAGTTCTAAAATGCCTTGTAGGTCTTCATAGAACCTTTCAACTTCAGCTTCTTCAGTGTTACTGGTTGGGGCATAGACTTGGATTACTGTGATATTGAATGGTTTGCCTTGGAAATGAACAGAGATCATTCTGTCATTTTTGAGATTGATCCAAGTACTGCATTTCAACTTTAACATCAGTCTTTCCAATGAATATTCAGGACTGATTTCCTTTATGATTGATTTTTTTATCTCCTTGCTATCCAAGGGACTCCCAAGTCTTCCCAAGTGCCACAATTCAAGAGCATCATTTCTTAAGTGCTCATCATTCTCTGTGGCCCAACTCTCATATCTGTACATGACTACTGGAAAAATCATAGCTTTGACTATATGGACCTTTGTCAAAAAAGTGATGGCTCTGCTCTTTAAAGTACTTTCTAGGTTTGTCATAGCTTTCCTTCCAAGGAGCAAGCATCTTCTAATTTCATGGTTGCAATCACCATCCACAATGATTTTTTCTCTGGCTTTTCTCCTACCACTTAGTAAAAATGTCTATTTTATGACTAACAACAGTATTCCCACTGACAGAACTAATGAGCATTTCTCTTTATTCATTTATTGCCCTTTTCACTATCAGTCATCACAGTTGACTATCCCTTCTTTGAATTATGTCTTCCGTGAAACAAGTAGCTTCCATGTTACCAGCTTTTTTAGTTCTTGCTCTGAGTCTCCTTTATTTCCTCTTCTCTTCTCTATCCAAACTCTCAACATTTTGGTATCCACAGCTCTACTGGTCCTTTGCTTTGTTATATTTGGCTAATCTATAGAGAAAAGTAAGAGCTACTTAGAAACATTTTTTCCATTTGTCTGTCTTACAAAATTTTAATGATGAAAAGTAACAATGGTGAAAGTAATATAGAGGTTCACAGTAATAAAAATTATTTTGCTTAAATCCATGAGAAAACATTTATGGAAAATAAGAAAAGTATAAAATTTACTTTTCCCCAAGTTTATGAAATTCTATGAGTTCTTCAAGCCAGGAACAATTTTATTTTATTTTTCTAACTAGGCTTGCATTTGCATTACTGAAGCTTTCAAGTCATCGCAAACTACCATGCTATACTTACTGGCTTAGAGTAATTTGGAATAAATTCGTTATTAGAAGATTTTTAAGAGATTTTGTTTCAAATACATTAGCACTGATCATAAATCTATTATCTTCTAAATCTATTCCTATATTAACCTGTAGATGTAGGACAATGTGTTTTCTTAAAATTTTTAGAGCTCATGTTGCATAGTATAAATCATCACTTAATAGAGTCTTTGCTGTGTTGCCATTGTTTTTTGTATATATTTCCTTTGCATATTTTCTTTTCTATCAAATTGTGCATTTCCAATAATGCGTGCACAATTTTTGGTAACTTCCTTTCCATATATACCATGCCCCCCCATCTACTGCCCTGGCCAAAGTCCATGTAACTCAATACTGACAGAATATTAGGCACTCAACAAGTATTTTTCTATATTATTGCTTGAGGCTTTTTATACAAAAATATATAATATGTTTAAAATTGCCCAGAAAGGACAAACAAAAGCAGAAAACCATCTTGAGGTCAAAGTTCTGAGTGAAAGAAGAGGGTATTTTTTTCTGGAACATGATAAAAAGAGTACAGGAGATAATGGTGATGGTTACTGTCTCTAGGCCAAGCCGCAGCAGCCAGCTCTATTGCAAAGCCTGAATCAGCAGCCTCACTGACCTAAATTAAAAATTTTACTAATATATAATTCTCTTCATTTTATCTAATTTTACTTGGGTATTAAGTAAATCAGATGTGGGCAAACCTTTTGCCAAATTAGTGAGTAGCTTTCAAATAACAAGAAAAATGATCATTTGCAATATTCATTGAATCTTGTTAACATGAATTACAAGGAAGAAGACCTGAAGCACAGTTTATTAAAAATTCAAATTTTTAGCAATTGTAGCAAGCGTTTGGCTATTGATGCATTGTTGGAAAAGTAAGACAAAAAGAAAACTTGTGACTTTGCAAATTAACTTGGTTAATCACATGTGTAAGGGAGAAGAATATAGATCCAAATGTTTTCTTACATTTAATAAAACATTTGCAAAATGATTGTGCTAATACATTGGAGCATTTTTTTTTTTTTTGGTATTTTCACCTTGAAACTTTGCAAATTAAAAATGCTTGTAATTTGAAAAATATCTATTGTTTCAAAAATTGGTGTATATACCAAAGTGAAGGTGTTAGTTGCTCAGTCATGTCCAACTCTGTATGAACCCATGGATTGTAGCCCCTCCCCAGGATCCTCTGTCCCTGGGATTCTCCAGGCAAGAATACTGGAGTGGGTTGCCATTCTCTTCTCCAGGGGATCTTCCTAAACCAGGGATTGAACCTGGGTCTTCTGCATTGTAAGCAGATTGTTTACCAACTGAGTCACAGACCCTTGTACCAAAATTATGATTATTATTATGGCTCTGAAAATTTGAGATATTATTGAGTAAAGTCATATATTTCTTACAGGTATATGACCATTACAGATTACTGTATTTTTTATTGTGCTCAATTGGATTTGCAACTTCCCAGTCCAGTAAACAACTAATTCTCCCAATACTGTTCACAGTGAGTTGAAGCTGCAGCTCTTGCCTATTCAGCAATCTCTTTTAATTTGTAAGCAGTTGTATAAATCTTTCCTGCTTCTAGGGACATAAAGACTCCTATGATGAAGTGGCCAGCATGGTGGCTTAACATGCTGAAGGCTAGCTTTTTCCCTTTATGCATCCTAGGGACTACTGTCTTACTCCTGGCATAGTAGATCAGATTTTTAACTCCATCCAGGGTAATTAACATACTTTAGGATCTCAATACACAATGCAGAATGGTCAGCATTAGCAAAGATGCCTTGTAAATGTTTTCTGAGTGGTAGAAAAGAAAAAGAAATGACCAGCTGCAGCAGGTCTTTGGGAGTTTAATGAGAGTTACCCATTAAATACAACTCCACCTTGGTGAGAGTTGTACATATCCACACTCTAAAATTTGAGGTCATGTCTTTATTTTCTGTTTTTCAAAAGCATTCTAAAAAATAGAATAAAGAAAGAGCTGGAGTGTCCTTAACCTTCCCAAGACAGCAAATTTTCACTGAGAAAGTTGCATTCCCTAATATATGGGCTTCCCTGTTAGCTCAGACGTCAAAGAATCTGCCTGCATGCATGATACCTGGACTCAATCCCTGGGTTGGGAAGATCCCCTGGAGAAGGAAACGGCTACCAACTCTAGTATTCTTGCCTTCTGTTTCACAGAGAGCAAACTTCCTGGTAGTCACTTAGCTTACAATATGCTGAAAACTCAGAATTGAAAGCTGCCCTGAAATAAGTTTAGTGATGTAACTAAAATGGATGGATATTTGACATATTTGTTATCAACTTTTTATGAAAGCTGCATTTGTCTAGATTTTGCAGAATTTGTCAAGGTTTTGAAATCTTGGCAACCATGGTAAAAATAATTTGGAATCACTTAGGGAGACTCGAGAACTATGATCAGTATTCAATATTCTATGCTTTAGGCTTCATGTTATTTCATTGGCTTTTCACCAAAATATTGAGACCAATAAATCAATTGCATATATCATACTTTTTTGAAAAATATGCTTCAATTTTTAGACCAGTTTTAGGTTCACAGAAAAATGGAGTAGAAGGTACAGTGATTTCCCATATATCTCCTACCCCCACATTTTCATAGCTACTCACACTATCAAAATCCCACACCACAGATTATCCCTCTAAGTCTATAGTTTACTTTGGGATTCACTCCTGGTGTTGTATATTTCATAGGTTTTGCCTAAGGTTTAATGACATATACCACCCCATGGAATTCTCCAGGCAAGAATACTAGAGTGGGTAGCCATTTTTTCTCCAGTGCATCTTCTCAACCTAAGGGTCAAGCCTGGGTCTCCTGTATTGCTGGCAGATTCTTTAACATCTAAGCCACCAGAGAAGTCCCACCTACTGCTATAGTACCATCCAAAGTAGTTTTGCTGCCCTTAAAAATTCCTCTATGGCAGATTCTTTAACATGTAAGCCACCAGAGAAGCCCCACCGACTGCTATGGTACCATCCAAGTTTTGCTGCCCTTAAAAATTCCTCTGTGCTTCTCTTTTTCATAATTCCCCATCCCAACCCCTGGAAACCACTGATCTTTTTACTGTCTCCATCATTTTGCCTTTTCTAGAATGTTATATAGCTGTAATCACACAGCATGTACCCTTTTCAGATTTATTTATTTCATTCAGTAACACGCATTTAAGTTTCCCCTATGTCTTCATGGTTTGTTGGCTCATTTCTTTTTAGCACTGACTATTTCTCTATTGGATGTACCACAATTTTTTAGATCAATTACCTAATGAAATATACCTGGGTTTCTTCCAAGTTTAGGCAATTATGAATAAAGTTGCAACAAACATTCATGTGCAGGTTTTCATGTGCACAAAATTTTTCAACTCCTTTGGGTAAATATCAAGAAATACAAAATGCTAGATTGTATAGCAATGTTTAGCCTCATAGGAAACTGCTAATTTGTCTTCTGAAGTGACAGTTTTCATTCCCCAAAGCAATGAATGAAAGTTCCACATACTCGCTAACATTTGGCATTCTTAGTGCTTTGGATTTTGGTCATATGTAATACTTTTGAAAATGAGTTTCTTTGGTCAGTTCATTTTGGAATATTTTTGTATTAATTCTATTATATATAACAATATGGAGCTAATATGTTAGGATATAGCATATTATACATACTATAGTTATTGTTAAGTCACTAAATCTTCTCCAACTCTTTTGCATTCTGATGGACTATAGCCTGCCATACTCCTCTGTCCTTAAGATTTTGCAGGGAAGAATAATGGAGTGGTTTGCCATTTCCTTCTCCAGGGGATCTTCCTGATCCAAGGATCAAAACTGCATCTCCTGCTTTGCAGGCAGATTCTTACCACTGAGCTTCCTGAGAAGAATATTCAAACTACTGTATATTAAAAATATACAAAAGAGTAGAATTGTGTTCTTTTCATATGCTAGCAAGGTTATGCTCAAAATCCTTCAGGCTAGGATTCAACAGTACATGACTGAGAACTTCCAGATATAGAAATTGGGTTTTGAAGAAGTAGAGGAACCAACTAGTGCTCCAAATTTGCTGGATCATGGAGAAAGCAAGGGATTTCCAGAAAAAAAAAAAAATCTGCTTAACTGACTACACATAGTCAAATGTGGATCACAACAAACTGTGGAAAATTCTTAAAGAGATGGGAGTACCAGACCACCTTACCTGTCTCCTGAAAAACCTGCATGCAGGTCAAGAAGCAATAGAACTGGACATGGAACAACAGATTGGCTCCAAATTGGGAAAGGAGTACGTGAAGGCTGTGTATTGTCACCCTGCTTGTTTAACTATATGCAGAGTACATCATGTGAAATGCTGGGGCTGATGAATCACAAGCTGGAATCAAGATTGCTGAGAGAAATATAAACAACCTCAGATATGCAGATGATACCACTCTAATGGCAGAAAGTGAAGAGGAATTAAAGAACCTCTTGATGAGGGTGAAAGAGAAGAGTGAAGAAGTTGGATGGAAATTTAACATTTAAAATAAAAAAGAATATCATGGCATCCAGTCCCATCACTTCATGGAAAATAGAAGGAGAAAAAGTGGAAACAGTGACAGATTTTATTTTCTTGGCCTCCAAAATCACTGAGGATGGTGACTGCAGCCATGAAATTCAGAGACATTTGCTCTTTGGAAGGAAAGCTTTGGCAAACATAGCATACTACCAGAGACATCACTTTCTGTGAAAGATCTGTATAGTCAAAGCTATAGTTTTTCTAGTAGTCATGTATGGATGTGAGTGTTGGATTGTAGAGAAGGTTGAGTGCCGAAGAATTGATGGTTTTGAATTGTGGTCCTGGAGAAGACTCTTGAGTGTCCCTTGGACACCAAGGAGATAAAACCAGTTAATTCTAAAGGAAATCAACACTGAATATTCACTGCAAGGATTGTTGTTGAATCTGAAGCTCCAATACTTGGGCCACTTGATGCAGAAAGCCAACTCTGAAAAAGACCCTGATGTTGGGAAAGATTGAAGTCAAAAGAAGGCAGAGGATGAGATGGTTAGATACCAGCAATAAACATAAGTTTGAGCAAACTCTGGGAGATAGTGGAGGACAGAGGAGCCTGGCATGCTGCAGTCCATTTTATTTCAAAGACTCAGACATGATTTAGTGACTGAACAACAAATAATATAAATATGTGTGTGTTTATATCTATAGGTACATTTCCATGTGGGCATGCTGTCTTTAAATTATAACATTCTTACTTGAATATTTAGCCACAAAAAAGGATAGACATTTATACTCTTATTCTTATAGATAACAAGTACCAGATTAAATACACATTTAAGACAAAGAAATGTGTAAACTGTCTGGTACAGGACTGTATATGTTTGTATTTAGTAACAGGGAAGCAGCTGAGGAAGCAATCTCTGAACTGGTATCTGATATTAAATATTATATCATACTCTTTACTTACTGGTCCTTTAGCATAGCTTATTCTTTTTCAAAAAAATGCTTGATAGATGCTGCAAATTATCGGTTTGAATGGAGAGAAGCAGGGCAAATCCTCATATGTTTTTGGTTATTACTATCTATTTCTCATTAACCTCTTGACCAACTAGTGGGAGCTACTGATCTGTGTAGTAAAGATGAGAAAAATGTCAGTCAGTCTATCAAATTAAAAATATACATCAAAAACTAACTTATAATTAAAGTCAGAGTATGTCACATATTTAATTTGAAAGAAAAAAAAAAAAAACTCCTGGTAATGGTTAACTTTCTCATTTTCCTCTTTTATGGAGAGAAGTTGAAAATCACATTAGGTTTAACGCAAGATAATTACTTGTCTGGGTCATTCCTTTAACTATAATTCTAAATGAAAATCAAACCTCTATTATGAGGACATATAAAGAATTCATTGAATAATAAATGCAATAATATCAAGAATTATGTTATTTCTTTATCTTCAATTACACTGACTGTTTCCATTGAAGTATTCAACCAGGGATGATATATTTCTGTGTGCATGTGTTTATGCATACTGCATCTAGCAAAAAAGAGTCCAGGGTACACAATCTCTTTTGCCAAGGTGCCAGAAGTAACCAAAGACATTGATGCAATTTCTTTGAAACTTGAATATTGTACACAAAAGTCAAATGAATTTTCCCAATAATTATGAATGATATGCTCTAATAATGCATCTATAACTTGTGTTGTCCTAAGCATGAAAAAGAACTATAAAAATAAAGCTTAGACTATGATGAATGGTTAATTTAAAAAAAAAACTTATTCTTAAAAATATTTGTGGCTAACAATGAGATTACTTTGCCAATTTAAGGATAGTTTCCAATATAATATGGGTGTATTACATATAAACCACAATCCTTTCTAGATATTAAAAATAGATATACACATGTACCCCTATATTTATATACCTACCTTACATCATTGATCAACATACAATTTACATATGATAATACTGTTGATCTTTTGGTTATTGTGTGATTGATCATCAGTGTACATTTTCTTTGCCTTTCAAAGTGCTTATTCCTCAGGAGTAATATAGGTCTGATGATGAAAATTAGGTAGCACTAATAAGCAAAATAAAGATAATAAATATAAATAACATTTCAAAGTTATCCACTACTAAAATGTTGATGAATTTACAGGAGTAAGAAACAGTTGTTTGGAGTTAAAGAAATCTGGATTTAAAACCTGATCACCAGCCTATAAGCTTTATTAATTTCGATTAATTTACCTTACCAAAAAAGTTCACATTTATCATGTACACAACAGAAATGATAAACAACACATTTTTGTAAGGACAAAAATGAGAAAATGCAGCTGCTGCATTCAGTTCAGTTCAGTTGCTCAGTCATGTCTAACTCTTTGTGACCCCATGGATCGTAGCCTGCCAGACTTCCCCGTCCATTACTAACTCCTGGAGCTTACTCAAACTCATGTCTATTGAGTTGGTGATGCCATCCAATCATCTCATCCTCTGTCATCCCCTTCTCCTCCCACCCTCAATCTTTCCCAGCATCAGGGTCTTTTCAAATGAGTCAGTTCTTTGCATCAGGTGGCCAAAGTATTGGAGCTTCAGCTTCATGGCATCAGTCCTTCCAATAAACATTCAGGACTGATTTCCTTTAGGATAGACAGGTTGGATCTCCTTCCGGTCCAAGGGACTCTCAAGAGTCTTCTCCAGCACCACAAAGCAAAAGCATATAGGGACAAAGATATATTTTCAAATTAGTGTTCTCATATTCTTGGGATAATTATCAGGGATGCAACTGCTATATCATATGGTTGCTCCATTTTTAATATTTTTGAGAATCTCCATAGTATTTTCCATAGTAACTTCACCCATTTACATTCGCATAACAGTTTATGAGAATTCCTTTTTCTCTATATCCTCATCAACATTTGTTACTTGTTGCCTTTTTGATAATAGCCATTTTGATAGGTGTGAGTTGGTAGCTTAATGTGGTTTCGATTTTCATTTCTCTGATGATTAATGATGTTGAGCATCTTCTCATATGTCTATTGTCATCTGTATGTCATCTTTGAAAAAATGCATACAGGTATTCGGCATTTTAAATTTTTTTTGATGTTATATGCATTCATTTTATATTTTGTATATCAAAGTGTATATCAATTGCAAATGTATTCACCCATTCAGTAAACATCCTTTTCATTTTGTTCATAATTCCCTTTTCTGTGAAAAAGCTTTTTAATTTGATATAGCATCATTTATTTATTTTCAATTTTGTTTCCCTTGCCTGAGAACACATATCCAAAAAAAGGCTATTGAACCCAATATCAAAGAACAGTCTGCTTATGTTTGTTCTAGAAGTTTTATGGTTTCAGGTCTTGCATTCAAGTTCTTAATCCAATTTGAGGTTATTTTTGTTTGTTGTATGAGAAATTATTTCAGTTTTTTTTCCCTTGCATTTACCTGTCCAGTTTTCCCAACACCTTTTATTGAGAGTCCATTTCTTCATCATTGTATTTTCTTGCCTTTTTTGCAATAGGTTAATTGTGCTTATAAGTATTGCTTCATTTCTGGACTTATTCTATTCCATCAATTCACGTGTCTGCTTTTTGCCAGTACCGTACTACTTTGATGACTGTAGGTTTATAGTATAGTTTGACATCCTGGCGCATGATACCTCCAAATTTGCTCTTCTTTCTAAGATATTTAGTAATTAAGGGTCTTTTGTGTTTACCTACGAAGATTAAATTTATTTGTTCCAGTTAAAGAGGAGGAATCAGTATTTTTTTTTTAATTTTCTGTTCCATTTTTTTCTCACACTCTGTTCTCTGTAATTTGTTATATATATTTTTTCTGTTTCTTGTGACTTGTTATTATTTCAATACTCTGAACATCGGTGATGTTCTCTAAAGGTTAAAGTGTCAGTAATTTCATGTATCTTAATGGAAATATTAGTATGTATTGCTTGATCAGAAACAGGGGACTGGGTATATCATAAATATACTCACATCTTTCTCTGAGTCGATTTGGTTTGTGGCCTGAGTTTTAATAAGAAGCCCATATTTGACAATGTTTTGTCAAACCCATGGTGAAAACTCCACATATTTGGCCAGGCTATTGGCTGACTACTGTCTGCTGTATCGTCATGCATTGTTCTTTGAGCATATCAGAATTCAGTAAAGATACATGAAGTTTGACATTCTAGCTAGAAGATTAACTCAAATTTTATATAGGTTATATATTAATAGAAATAATATATATGTGTAGAAGTAAAATGAAGTACTAATTTCATTGCTACTGGTTTTTCAAATGTTTAAAAGTTACAAATGTGGTAAAGAGACAGAAGAATTAAATCAATGATTCAGAACAAAAGTAATAGATTTGTAGGCAATTAGACATTCAATTGAATTATTGTACATCATCATTGCTGTTTACTTAACCTTTTTTTAAAATACAATCCATTTTGTTGGTATACTCATGAGCTGTTTTGTGTATCATCACTTCTTTAAACATTTTCCATCTTTGCTCTAGATCATATTCCTTCCTATCTTCTTATAAACCTTATACTGAAATATTGAATCCTGATCTTCACTTTTCCATGTCTACTATCATTCCTAAAATCATTCAAATATGTATAAATATTTACTATCTAAAAAAAGGTGAAACAGACATATTTAAAAGTTTCACAATGCTCCTTTTTACAGGTATTGTCTTCATCACTGTTTTATCTTTGAGGATATTAAGATTCAGAGATAGTAAGGGCCTTGTCCCAGGTCACAAGGAGAAGCACCACTGACATTGAAACTATGGGCTATAGGGTTACAAAGTCAGTTTTCCTTTCAGTACTTCATATGACATATTGTCTCTATCAAATGTAGTATTGTACTACTGGTTTTATTGAATACAGTGTATGAAGATACCAAGGAGCTAATTTGTCTAAGAAAGCTCTGAAATTTGCAAAATGCTTTAATCTTGTCTTAAAGGAATCATACCAGCATGGTACTACCTGGTTCAGTGAGTCATATTTTTCTGTAATTCAAATACACTTCTTAACTAATTCTCCTTGTGAAAAGGAGATGAAGAATTACACCAGCTGCAATACATTGTACCCAATTTCTGTGAATTAGCATGAAGACTAAACTTCCTATAAAATTGATGGTTGGTGGAATTTACATAATTTTGGTCATATTAAGAACTTCCAGTTATTTAAATATAATTTGTCCCTTTCTGCTATAATATCATGCCTTTTTTTGTGAAATGAAGCTAGCAGCTGAGGCCGAATTCATTTAAATTCTATTATACAGTCAGTGAGCAATTGATAAGTATCTCTTCCATAAAAATGATCCTTTAAGGATGAATTATCTATGCTAATGTGACTTATTAATGTAGTCATCTTTTATAGACCACTAGAAATTCCCTCACATATATATTTTTTTCATAGTAAATTAACTATATGTTTCTAAGTTATCTAGATACATGTATTGCTTTTTTGGTTCTAGTACATTCTAGTACACATAAAATGAAGAAGAGTATTTTCAATTATGTGTTCCTTACTTTCTGAATTCTCATCAAAATTTACTTTTAACCTATGATTGTCATCAATATTAAGGAAGTATAAATTATCTAGATATGTCTGTAATCTTTCTATTTTTCTTCCTTAAGCTATGTTGGAAAAATTGTTTCTTCCATCCAAAGAGAATTTTCTACCTGTATTCTGTAACTCACCCCTCCTCTACCTTTTTATTCTGGATGCATCAATTACTCCCTCTTACAGCTTCAAATTTACCTGTGTGTTCCTGCTTTCCCTTCAACATATACACGCGCTTCTTCATTTAAAATAGCAAATGCTTCTAAATCTCTAAGCTAACCTTGTATGTCTCTCTAGAAACTTATCTATATTTCTGCTTTTTTGGTGACAGCTTCTATGTTCTTTTTATATACTGCCTAACTTTGTTTTTGCCTAATAGTCTAACTTCTTAACATGCCATATACAATTTAGCATGGAGCAGATAAACAAGTATCTAGATGTAGGATGACAATGGTTTTGAGTAGGTCATTGGTAATAGAGAAAGAAAGAAATGGTCAGATTTGGCGAATATTTTAGAAATAGAATCAAGAGAACTTGGTCATGAATTTTATGAGGGATAAGGCTGCTAATGCAGTAGAAAAGTACCAAGAAGGAATTCCAGAGTACTCGGTGGGCAAAAACAGTAAGGCACAGGAGAACATGTTTGTGCTAGAAATGCCAAGAGTCCACCTTTTTCATCATTTTTTGAGATAGATACCTAAGAATATTCCAAGTGAAATTAGATTCTGAAGATCAGAAGAAAAATCAATTATAAACACACATCTTGGAGATGTTAGGATTAATTTTTTTTTTTTTTTAATTTTAGAAATAGAATGACTCTCTAAAGTAGGCCATCATGAATGAGGATAGAATTGTGCCTGTAACTGGCCCATTAGATGTGTCCCAATTATAATTCATGTTCTAGATGTAATATTTACTTACATCAAACAAATAAAAACCCTTATTTGAAAATGTCAGAATTTTATTTGGGCATTTAATGTGTCAGACTAAATGTGTCAGGTCATTATCAGGCTCTTCTATTTCAATCACAACCACACCTATCTATCACTCACTTCTGCCAACACTTCTTTCAAACATGTTTCAACAGTTGCATTGTTATGACCCTTTTTCAAGCTACTGTTCTCCATGTAGGAGTCAGAGAAAGACTTTCTTTTTTTTTTTTTTTTAGAGAAAGACTTTCAACAGAGAGATACAATTATCTTACTTTAATCTTAGTTTACTAAGAATTTGTATCATGAATGAGTGTTGAAATTTTTCAAATGATTTTTCTGTATCTATTGATATGATTATGCATTTTTTTTTCTTCTTTAGCTTGTTGGCATAATGGATTATGTTAATATTTCAGTGTTGAACCACCCTTGCATACCTGGGATAAATCCCTCTTGGTTGTAGCAGTTTCTTAGTATTTTGTTGAGGGTTTTTACATACATGTTCATGAGAGATATGTTCATGAGAGATACTGGTCTAGAGTGTTCTTAAATTATCTTTGTTTTTGATCTTGTAGTGATACTGGCCTTATAAAATGAGTCAGGAGATTTTCTCTCTGCTTCTGTCTTTGGAAAGATATTGTGGAGAATTGGTACCCTTACTAGGCTTTTACTATTTTCTGATTGTTAACTTGCTCAATATTCATATGTTTATTTGTTTAGTACCTTTCCTTCCTCCTCAGGAATGTGGGCTCAATGAGATTAAGGTTCAATCTATTTTGATCACTTTAGCTTTACTGCTAGTACAATACTGGACACAAAGGAGGCATTCAAATGTTTGTGAAAAATAAATAAAAGAGGGTATATTTAATAAGTGCATACATGCACTTAATATTAATCTAGTTTATTTATTTAATAAGTGTTTATTCATTAGCCACATCAACCATTTTTTAAAATGAGGTACAAAATGGAAGATTTTCAACTTCCTTAAATCCGGAGTGTGAACAGCAATTTAAAACTTCCTGTTGATGAATAGCTTTGTGATTGTACAATACTGCCCCCTACTACTTCAGATCTTTGTCAAATCACCCTAAATTTATTTTCAAAGGTTTAGAGATAAACTTCTTGGAAAAATTTTTTCTATTTGTCACAGATGTATCTGAAATGTAGGTTTATTATTTTACTGGCCTGTACAAGAGTTTTCCATGGCAGAGTTTTGTTCCATTGGATAATTAAGATGATAAAATACAAGAAATTTTGCTGAATTCAGTGAATGCTACTTATATTTCAATGAGCATTAATGAACTTTGTAATTGTCCCATGGAGCAAAATTCATATCTCATTAGATTGATTCCCAAAATGCCTAAAGGTGAGCAGACACAGCTATAGACATGTAAGGTAATTTCCTACTTAATTAGTTCTTTACTTGACACCACAGATACATATCCAGAACTATGGCTTGAAATGGCAAACTTGTTTTTGTTGTGACAAGTCAATGAAATGATAGAATTCACAAAGAGCTTCTGTGAGCAATTTAAGCCCATTCTCTGTTATGTTAATAAATTGGCATGTTATGACTTGATTCACAGAAAAGAGAATATACAGACCAGGAGTTAAAAGATTCTTAACTTGAACTGACATTGCTTTATATTTTATATAAAATATAGTATTAGAAGTACCACATGCATTTATTCAGATGCACACATCAGTGGTATTGGTTGTTTTCATTAACTGAGTGATTATTGCCAAGTGGTAGGACATCTGGATGTCCAAGATGGAAGTGTCAGCAGTTTGCTCCTGAGGACTATTTCCTTGGCATGCACATTGCTGCTTTTTTGATATGTTCTCCCTTAACCTTCCACTGGGTGGGTACATCCTTGGTACCTCTTTCTCTTCTGATAAGAAAGTAAGTCATAGGAGATGATTTCACCCTTGTGACTTCGTTTAATTTCAGTTACCTGTGCAAAGTCCATATCTTCAAATGCAATCATATTGTATGGCACTGGAGTTTAGGGCTTCAACATATTAATACAAAGGAAATAATTCAGTCTGGAATTTGCTAAATATCACACTGGAAATAAGTGGATGATCAGTAATTTGAATTCAGCTCTTTTTATCTTCAAAGTCTAGATTCCCATTCTGTATTCTCCATAATGTAAACTTGCATGGGATACGGAGTAATGGGTATAACGCTAAAAAACATTGATATATTTGAAGTGTTAAATGCAGTCATTACAACAAATGAAGAAAATTTTCTATTTATCTGGTAGTTTTTAAGTTCTCAGTACTTTTAAAAAGATTTCTTATATGTAATAAAGAAACCCAAGCAGGAATATACTGATCAATCTTAGTTATTAATTGTACCTGCATGTGGAACATTAATCTTCAGGAAGCTTTTCAAGTTCACTATTTTAAACTGATTATGTAATATTGCTCCCAACATATATTTTCAAATATGACAATCTAGTTGCTATTGTCACTTAGTATAACTAAGAGGTAGAAAGTTTGAAGTAAAATTCTTATTCAGATCAGATCAGATCAGTCGCTCAGTCGTGTCTGACTCTCTGCGACCCCATGAATCGCAGCATGCCAGGCCTCCCTGTACATCACCAACTCCCGGAGTTCACTCAGACT
>NW_011494842.1:11618960-11619399 GCF_000754665.1 Bison bison bison | reverse complement strand
TTTTTTTTTAATTAAAAAAAAAGAAAGAATGATCGTAAAAATAATAAAAATATATCTAGGACTTTCTTGGTGTTGTTGTGGGTTCAGTTCATTTTTGGCTAGTTCCTTGGTCAGACTTATATTTCTCAAGATCTATAGGCCCCTTCCTATGTAGTCCGTAGTAACCACAGGGTTTTGGTCTATTGCCTGTAGCTTCCAAGGCGTTTCCCTCTGTTATATCTTTTTCTGTTTGCTAGTCTCTTCAGTATCTGGTTTCCGCCCTGACACAAAGGGGACGGTGGAGGACACTTTTTTTTTTTTTTTTTTTTAGGCTTACTTGTTCAGTCGTGCTGTGGGGAGGGAGGGAGGAATGCTGCAAACAAATAACACTGGCGTGGGCTCGCAGTGCCTCAGCCACCCTGGGTCTGCCCCTGCTCACGGCGCATGTAGCCACCCTGCC
>NW_011494842.1:11618530-11618860 GCF_000754665.1 Bison bison bison | reverse complement strand
AAGAGAGAAAACAGACAAACAAAAACAAACAATGTCACAAAAATTATAAAGAAAATACAGGTACAAAATTGATATTATTCAGATATACAATGTTGTATAGAAGAAGAAGAGAAAGAAACAGAGAAGAAGAAAAAAAGAAGTCACAGAAATTATATAAAAAAATACTATAGGTACAAAATTGATAACAAATACCAAAAAGCGAAAATTAAAAATCTATAGTAGAGTTTGGAATTTCAAAAATACAATGTTAAAGAAAAGAAGAAAAAAAAAGAAAAAAAAAAACAAGGTCAAAAAATTATAAAATATATATATATGAAGTTTGCTGAAGAA
>NW_011494842.1:11617801-11618430 GCF_000754665.1 Bison bison bison | reverse complement strand
ACTAATCCTATCTTCTGTCCTCTGTTATTCTACTATTTGTTGCCTCCAGTAGTGTTTTTAATTTCTATTTATTGTCATTATTCTATTATATATTGTACTCTTTTTATTTCTTCTAGGTCCTTGTTAACCTTTCTTGCATCTTCTCAATCCTTGTCTCCAGGCTATTTATCTGTGATTCCATTTTAGTTTCAAGATTTTGGATCAATTTCACTATCATTATTCGGAATTCTTTATCAGGTAGATTCCCTATCTCTTCCTCTTTGGTTTGGTTTGGTGGGCATTTATCCTGTTCCTTTATCTGCTGAGTATTCCTCTGTCTCTTCATCTTGTTTGAATTGCTGAGTTTGGGGTGCCCTTTATGTATTCTGGCAGTTTGTGGAGTTCTCTTTATTGTGGCGTTTCCTCACTGTGTGTGGGTTTTTACAGGTGGCTTGTCAAGGTTTCCTGGTTAGGGAAGCTTGTGTTGGTGTTCTGGTGGGTGGAGCTGTATTTCTTCTGTCTGGAGTGCAATGAAATGTCCAGTAGTGAGTTATGAGATGTCTATAGTTTTGGGGTGACTTTGGGCAGCCTGTATCTTGAAGCTCAGGGCTGTGTTCCTTTGTTGCTGGAGAATTTGCTTGGTATGTCTT
>NW_011494842.1:11617336-11617701 GCF_000754665.1 Bison bison bison | reverse complement strand
GAAAAGGAGGGAGACAGATCCAGCCAGTAATCAGTTCCCTAAGTGTTCTCCACAGTCTGGAACACACAGAAATTCACAGAGTTGGGTAGAGTAGAGGGGTTAGGGAGGGGACACAGGCGACCTGGTGGAGAAAAAGGAGAGTCTAAAGGGAGAGAGAGCAGTCAAGCCAGTATTCTTGCTCCCTAGTGAAAAATGGGTCCTGAAGATTGGGTTCTTAAAGGTACAAAATTGGTAACAAATACATAAAAAGCAAAAATTAAAAATCTAGAGTAGAGTTTGGAATTTCAAAAATACGATGTTAAAAGAAAGAAGAAGGAAAAGAAAGAGAAGAAAAAAACGAACAAAGAAAAACAAACAAAGGTACG
>NW_011494842.1:11611229-11616335 GCF_000754665.1 Bison bison bison | reverse complement strand
TTCGGCAGTGAGAAGGTTTCCTGGTGTTTGGAAACTTCTCTCTTTTTAAGATTCCCTTCCCGGGACAGAGCTCCGTCCCTCCCTCTTTTGTCTCTTTTTTTTGTCTTTAATATTTTTTCCTACCTCCTTTCGAAGAGTTGGGTTGCTTTTCTGGGTGCCTGATGTCCTCTGCCGGCATTCAGAAGTTGTTTTGTGGAATTTACTCGACGTTTAAATGCTCTTTTGATGAATTTGTGGGGGAGAAAGTGTTCTCCCCGTCCTACTCCTCCGCCATCTTGGCTCCTCCCTCGATGGGACTCTTTTAAAATTCTTTCTACTTTTAAAATTTTCAAACTTTTTTTACGAGAAGCATGTATTCCTTTTATAATTGGAAAAATAATAAAGTTTATATTAAAATGAAAGTAATGAAAGTAAATAAACTCAGAACTTGTAAAATGCCATAGAGTAAACTTAGAGGTGTATAAAGCTATTTGCTTGGCAGAGGAAATGCTATGTTTTTCCAAAATTGCAAATCCATTGCCTCTAGTTCTATTTATTTCTGTAATTTCCCCAAATGTGGAAAACTTGAGCACATAATTTGTGATACTGAAACTATAAACTCTAAACTAGAAAGCAAGTATTAGTGAAAATGGGAGGAAAATGATTTTCCTTGAAAAAAAAAAAAATGTTAGTAGCACTGAAGAAGATAATTCTAGTGTATGGCTTTGTAATTACCATATGGATTTAAGCCAAACAAGACATTTCATTCAATGATGAATTATTTGTGAGCCTGGAGCATTAATAAAAGGAATGTGGCAGCTGAATGTAGTTGGAAATTAGCAAAGGGTATTAGTATTAGAGGGAAGGTAACAAGTGTAGTTTTTTTTGTTAAATATTTACTTCTGGAAAATCATGCAAATGGTGGTTGCTGTAGGCTATAGATGAGTCTGTTGTAAGTCATGCCTACCTATGTTACACTTGGGAGCCATTCTGTCTGTTAATTGTTAAGATGTGATATTGTTTGGGTGGGAGAAGTTTGGTTAATCTAAGATAATATAGAAAGATGATCCGATTAAGTTATTAGCAGTCTAAATTGTTATCATATTTGGATACAATTTTGAGAAAAAACAAAGAATGTTTCATATACATGCTAAATCTTAGTGAAATAATTAAATGATAATAGCCAATAAATTAATATAACCACTGGTGAGACAGGTGTTGCTTCTCCTACACATTAATTGTACCTAATCTGGTTCTGTTTTTGCCTACCATGGATAATTCTCATTTTGGTTTTGCATCTCAATAGCAGTAGCCAGCAGGTCTATTTCTTGAGTTGTTTTGATGATACTTGTTTTCATAGCATCCGGGAGCCTAAGCACAGCAAGAAGCAGAAGCTTCTTGGGAGTTGTTGCCACATGGACACCAGGCATTCTTGAGTTATGTAGGATACACTACATTCAAGCTTTCACCTTGTGAACTTTTAACGATGCTAATGTTCATTTGCACATCCAGTCACATAAGTTCACATGTCTGGCATGCACTGTCACGTGTGTGCATCGTCTACACGCAGGTGTGCTTTTGTGTACAGTACTATAGAGAGCGGGCTTCCCAGATGGTGCAGTGGTAAAGAATCTACCTGCCAATGCAGATGTGAACGCAGGTCCGATTCCTGGATTGGGAAGACCCCCTGGAAAAGGAAATGGCAACCTGCTCCTGTATTGTTGCCTAGAAAATTCCATGGACAGAGGAGCCCTGGCAGGCTACAATACATGGCGTCGAAAAAGAGTCAGACACAACTGAGCAACTGAGCACACACACCACAGGTATATAGTACAGTAGTTTAGTATCTTTATTTCAGTCCCAAGATGTTCAGAAACAAGTGTAAAAGCAGTGGTGATGTAGCTGGTACCACTAAGAGGTGCCAAGTGATAGCAATGGAAATGATAAAGTAAATAACTGAGAGAGTAGAGTGAGATATGGTAGACATTGCTTGTTCCTATAACATGAATTATTCAACAGTTGGCATAATTATAAAGAACACAGACAAGATGACGGAACATGTGAAGTCTACTATGCCAATGATGTTGACAATAATATTGAAGAAGCATGGAAAAGTTATAAAGAAGACAGAAAAACTTCTCAGTATGTAGATGTAGGATCAGCACCAGCTTTGAATCCTGCTCAGCTTAATGCTGATTCAAGAGGAAGCTAAAAGCCTTTATGAAGACTTGAAGGAGAAACTTTTGGCGGGGGGGTGGCTCCAAAATCACTGCAGATGGTGACTGCAGCCATGAAATTAAAAGATACTTGCTCCTTGGAAGAAAAGCTATGACAAACCTAGACAGCAAATTAAAAAGCAGAGACATTACTTTGCCAACAAAGGTCCGTCTAGTCAAAGCTGTGGTTTTTCCAGTAGTCATGTACAGCTGTGAGTGTTGCACCATAAAGAAAGCTGAGCACTGAAGAATTGATGCTTTTGAACTGTAGTGCTGGAGAAGATTCTTGAGAGTGCCTTGGACAGCAAGGAGATCCAACCAGTCCATGCTAAAGGAAATCAGTCCTGCATATTCATTGAACAGACTGATGCTGAAGCTGAAACTCTAATACTTTGGCCACCTGATGTGAAGAACTGACTCATTTGAAAAGACCCTGATGCTGGGAAAGACTGAAGGCAGGAGGAGAAGAGGATGACAGAGAATGAGATGATTGGATGGCATCACTGACTCTATGGAACGAGTTTGAGTAAGCTCCAGGAGTCGATGATGGACGGGGGAAGCCTGGCATGCTGCAGGCCTTGGGGTCGCAAAGAGTCAGACATGACTGAGTGACTGAACTGAACTGAACTGAAGAAGAAACATGGCAAAGAATCAGAGGGTGCATCTTTTAAAGCCAGCCATGGCTGGTTTCATCCATTCAAGGCTATAGTCAACCTTTTTAATGTAAAAGTAAGTGGCGAGATGGTGAGTGCATATACAATAGCTGCCTGGGAATTCCCTGAAATGCTTTGAGAAATTTTTGATGAAGGTGTGTATTTACCAGAGCAGGTTTTTTATGTGGGTGAGACAGGACTGTATTGGAAGAGGATGCCAGACTGAAGTTACAGCAGTAAGGAAGAAAACTTGATGCCAGGCTGAGTGAGTGAGTGCAGTTGCTCAGTCATGTCCAACTCTTTGCGACCCCAGGGATGTAGCCCACCAGGCTCCTCAGTCCATAGGATTTTCCAGGCGTGAATACTGGAGTGGGTTGCCGTTTCCTTCTCCAGGGGATATTCCTGACCCAGAGATTGAACCTGGGTCTCCCGCATTGTAGGCTTTACTGTCTGAGCTACCAGGGATGCCAGGCTATAAAGCAGCAAAGGATAGACTAGCTCTGTTGTTTGGTGGCAATGCTTCCAGCAACATGAAACTGAAGTTACTCTTAGTTTACTGTTCAGAAAACACAAGAGCCCTAAAAACATAGCTGCACAAGTCACTTCCGGTTAACTCCAAAGCCTGGGTTATACAGGCCATTTTCCTGGACTGGTTTTTTCCACCACTTTATCCTGGAGGTAGAGAAATATTGCTTGGAGAAGGACATCCCACTCAACATTCTTTTGCTGCTTGACAATGTTTGGGGTACCCCCATCCATGGATGACTTTCATCCCAAGGTCAAAGTAGTGCATCTGCCACCAAATGCTGCATCACTCATCCAACCTGTGGACCAAGAAGCTACAGTGACTTTCAGGGAATATTATTTACGTCACACTTGTCGTCAGACAGTGAAGGCGAGTGATGAATCAGGAACAACCTCACAACAATTTTGGAAAGACTATAACATGTACAAGGCCACAAAAAATATTGACTTTGCTTGACATGAAGTTAGGGTCATCACCATGAATGGGGTTTGGAAGAACCTTTGCCTGCAGTTTGCTCACAGTTTGCGTGGACTTGAGAAGGTGGATGAGAAGTCCAAAAAGGTCTTCAGCGACTTAGTGACCCTTAGCGAGAAGCTGAAGCTAGTTCTGCAAGAGGACAACTTCATTGAACTCCTTGCTGTGCAACATGAGGAGCTTACTAATGAAGACCTGATGGAAATGGAGGCCCAGAGAAACGACAAAGCAGGACAAGAGGAAGAAGTAACTGAAGAACTGAAGAGATTCACGATGCAGGAAACCCAAGGGGGTTTTCTTTATTTGAGGGGCTCTGCTAGTTTTCGAGGCACAAGACCCCGAAGGTAGAATGGTACACAAGCACTGTAGCAGCCGCTCAGAATGCAGTCATCTGCGACAAGAGAAAAACAGCTACTACTGGCTACCATGGGCCACAGTCCACAGGGTCGCAAAGAGTCGGACACGACTGAAGCGATTTAGCACACACGTACCCAGACATCACTAGATCGTTTTTTCAAGAGAGTAGATAGAGTTGAATCCATCGAGGAATCAGAACCTGTGCCATCAGCGTCAGGCATGAGTGACGTTGCAGCTCACCCTCCATCTCCTGTTGGTGACGATCCTTCAGGCCACCATCTCGCACCTCCTCTGCCTCCTCCAGTTGGTAACTCTTCTTGCATCGATGCCAGCCCCTGGATGCCAGCTGTTGCACTATACCACTGTACTTTTCAAAGTACTGTATTGTAAGATTTGAAGTGTTCTCTTTATTTTTTGTTTTTTAGGTATTATTTGTGTGAAGAGTATTATAAACATATTACACAGTACTGTATAGCTGACTGTGTTAGTTGGGTACCTCGGCTAATTTTTTTTGGACTTACAGACATACTCTTAGAACAGAATTAGTTCATACGTGGGGGACTGACATACATTAAATGACTCATTTCCATTTTGTTCCTCTTCAGACAGGGGATAAATCATATACAGGTTGCTGGCACCTCTGCAATGCCAGACTTGTGGTAGTACAGTTAGCTTAGGTGGTTGATTAAGTTCTTGGGGAAATCAAAAGACCAGAGTTCAAGTCTGATAATATGATCACTAGAAATAATAATGATGGTATTAAGGAAAGGATGTTTACCAATTGAGAAGAAAGAAGTTAATGTGGATATCAAGACAAGAGTTCATCATAACAGTAACTCAGGATATTTCGCAGCTTTGGGGATTGAGAGGTACAAAAAAAAAAAAAAAAAGATACAGGGTA
>NW_011494842.1:11596398-11609998 GCF_000754665.1 Bison bison bison | reverse complement strand
AGTGGCCACAGGACTGGAAAGGTCAGTTTTCATTCCAATCCCAAAGAAAGGCAATGCCAAAGAATGCTCAAACTACCGCACAATTGCACTCATCTCACACGCTAGTAAAGTAATGCTCAAAATTCTCCAAGCCAGGTTTCAGCAATATGTGAACCCTGAACTTCCTGATGTTCAAGCTGGTTTTAGAAAAGGCAGAGGAACCAGAGATCAAATTGCCAACATCCACTGGATCATGGAAAAAGCAAGAGAGTTCCAGAAAAACATCTATTTCTGCTTTATTGACTATGCCAAAGCCTTTGACTGTGTGGATCACAATAAAACTGTGGAAAATTCTGAAAGAGATGGGAATACCAGACCACCTGACCTGCCTCTTGAGAAACCTATATGCAGGTCAGGAAGCAACAGTTAGAACTGGACATGGAACAACAGATTGGTTCCAAATAGGAAAAGGAGTTCATCAAGGCTGTATATAGTCACCCTGTTTATTTAACTTCTATGCAGAGTACATGCAGAGAAACGCTGGGCTGGAAGAAACACAAGCTGAAATCAAGATTGCCGGGAGAAATATCAATAACCTCAGATATGCAGATGACACCACCCTTATGGCAGAAAGTGAAGAGGAACTCAAAAGCCTCTTGATGAAACTGAAAGTGGAGAGTGAAAAAGTTGGCTTAAAGCTCAACATTCAGAAAACGAAGATCATGGCATCTGGTCCCACCACTTCATGGGAGATAGATGGGGAAACAGTGGAACAGTGTCAGACTTTTTTTCTGGGCTCCAAAATCACTACAAATGGTGACTGCAGCCATGAAATTAAAATACGCCTACTCCTTGGAAGGAAAGTTATGACCAACCTAGAGAGCATATTCAAAAGCAGAGACATTACTTTGCCAACAAAGGTTCGTCTAGTCAAGGCTATGGGTTTTCCTGTGGTCATGTATGGATGTGAGAGTTGGACTGTGAAGAAGGCTGAGTGCTGAAGAATTGATGCCTTTGAACTGTGGTGTTGGAGAAGACTCTTGAGAGTCCCTTGGACTGCAAGGAAATCCAACCATTCCTTTCTGAAGGAGATCAGCCCAGGGATTTTTTTGGAAGGAATGATGCTAAAGCTAAAACTCCAGTACTTTGGCCACCTCATGCGAAGAGCTGACTCATTGGAAAAGACTCTGATGCTGGGAGGGATTGGGGGCAGGAGGAGAAAGGGATGACAGAGGATGAGATGGCTGGATGGCATCACTGACTTGATGGACATGAGTCTGAGTGAACTCTGGGAGTTGGTGATGGACAGGGAGGCCTGGCGTGCTGCAATTCATGGGGTCGCAAAGAGTCGGACACGACTGAGCGACTGATCTGATCTGATCTGATATTGTACAGCACAGGGAATATAGCCAATGTTGTGCAGTAACTTTAAGTGGAGTAAAACTATAAAAATAATGAATCACCTTGTTGTATACCTGAGACTAGTATACTACTGTAAATCAACTATACTTCAGTTAAAAAAAAAATGTTTTGCAGCTTTCAGTTGGAGAAGGCAATGGCACCCCACTCCAGTACTCTTGCCTGGAAAATCCCATGGATAGCGGAGCCTAGTGGGCTGCAGTTCATGGGGTCGCTAAGAGTCGGACATGACTGAGCAACTTCACTTTGACTTTTCACTTTCTTGCATTGGAGAAGGAAATGGCAACCCACTCCAGTGTTCTCGCCTGGAGAATCCCAGGGACAGAGGAGCCTGGTGGGCTGCCATCTATGGGGTTGCACAGTCGGACACGACTGAAGTGACTTAGCAGCAGCAGCTTTCAGTTGGACCTTTTTTTTTTTTCTTGATAAAGTATTTAGTTTTAGGTTCACAACAAAACTGAGAGGAAGGTACAGAGATGCCCCTTATGTCTCCTCCTCACACACATGCATGGCCTGTCCCATTACCAGCATCAGTCAGCAAAATGACATGCTTGTTACCAAGAATGGACATACACAGACACATCAAAACAACCCAGAGTCCATAATTTGTCATAGATTTTCACTCTTGTTGTTGAACATTCCACAAGTTTGGACAAATTTATAATGACATGCACCCGTCATGATAATACACAGTGTTTTTACTGACTTTGAATCCTCTGCACTCTGCCTAGTCATCGCTACCCCATACCTCCACCCCTGGCAACCACTAATCTTTTTATTATCTCTTTTTATTATCTCCATAGTTTTGCCTTTCCCAAAATGTCACACAGTTGGAATCATTCTGTATATAGCTCTTTCAGACTCATTTCTTTCACTTAGTAATATGCATTTAAGGGTCCTCCGTGTTTTTTCATGGCTTGATAGTTCATTTCTTTTTAGCACTGAATAGTGTCCCATTGTTTGTACTAAAGTTTATCCATTAGGTGAAGGGCATCTTGGTTGCCTCTAAGTTTGGGGTTGATAGGAATAGTTTAGTTTTTTGAGAAACTACCAAAATGGCTATACCATTTTTGCATTTCCACCAACAATAGATGAGCATTCTTGTTGCTTTACATCCCAGCATTTGATGTCATTGGTGTTCCAGGTTTTGGCCATTTTAATAGGTGTGTACTGGTATCTCATTATTTTTTACATTTCCATTTTCCTGATGACATGCGACATGGAACATCTTTTCATATGCTTATTTGCCATCTGTACATCTTCTTTGGTGAGGTGTCTGTTAAGGTTTTTGGCCCATTTTTAAATTGAGTTCCTTGTTTTCTTATCATTGAGCTTTAAGTGTTCTTTGTATAGTTTGGATACCAGTCCTTTACCGGATGTGTCTTTTGCAAATGTTTTCTTCCAGTCTGTGGCTTATCTTCTACGTCTTCAGACATTGTCTTTTGCAGAACATAAGTTTTTAATTTTAATGATGATCAGTTATTTCCTTCAAGGATAATGTCTTTAGTGTTGTATCCAAAAAGATGTCACCGTACCCAAGGCCATCTGGGTTTTCTTCCCGTGTTACCTTCTAGGAGTTTTATAGTTTTGCATTTTACATTTAGGTCTGTAATTCATTTTGAGTTAATTTTTATGAGTGGTATGAAGTCTGTGTCTGGATTCATTTCTTTGTGTGTGGAGGTCCAGTTGTCCTAGAACCACTTTTTGAAGAGATTGTCTTTGTGCCATTATGTCACCTTGATATCTTTTGTGAAAGATCAGCTGACTGTCGTTACATGAGTCTGTTTCTGAATTCTGTGTTTCATCAGTACTACACTATCTTAATTACTACAGCTTTATAGTAAGTCTTGAAGTTGGGGAGTGTTGGTCGTCCAACTTTGTTCTTCCCATTAAATTTTGTTTTTGCTATTCTGGGTCTTTTGCCTCTCCATATAAACATCAGAATCATTTTGTTAATATACACAAAATAATGTGTTGGGATTATTGGGGTTTCATTGCATATGTATATCAAGTTGGAAAGAAGTCACATCTGGATAGGACTGAGTCTTCCTACCCATGAACATGGAAAACCTTGCATTTATTTAGTTTTTTGATTTCTCTCATTAGAATCTTGTAATTTTTCTCCTATAAATGGTGGGCATATTTTGTTAGATTTATATCTAAACATTTCATTGTTTAAGTGTTAAGGTAAATGGCTTTGTGTTTTTAATTTCAAATTCCACTTGTTAATTGCTGTTATATAGGAAAACAATTGATTTTTGTATATTAACTTTGTATCCTGCAGTGTTGTTATAATCACTTATTAGTTTCAGGAGTTTTTTTATCAGTTCTTTCAGGTTTTCCGCATGTCATCTGTGAGCAAAGACATCTTTATGTTTTTTTTCCCCCAATCTGTATAGCTTTTATTTTCTTTTCTTAAATTATTTCACTAACAAGGACTTTCCAGTATAATGTTGTAAAGGAATGATGAGAGGGGATAGCCTAACATTGTACCTGATATTACTAGGAAAGCTTTGAGTTTCTCACCATTAACTATGATGTTAGCTGTAGGTTTTTTTGTAGATTATCAGGTTGAGAAGGATCCTCTCTATTCCTAGTTTACTGAGAGTTTTTTGTCATGAATGGGCGTTGAATTTTTCAAATGTTTGTTCAGCATCTATTAATATGCTTATGTGTGATTTTCTTTTTTAGTTCATTGATATGATGGATTGTATTGACTGATATTCGAATGTTGAACCAACCTTATATATCTGAGATAATCCCACTTAGTCATGGGTATAATTTTTTTATACATTGTTGGATTTGATTAGCTAATACTTTATTGAGGATTTTTACATCTATATTAATGAGAGATATGGTCTAGAGTTTTGTTTACTCATTATGTTTTTGTCTGGTTTTGGTAAAAGTGTAATGCTGGCCTCATAGTATGAGTTAGGAAGTATTTCCTTCTCTCTTTTGAACAAAATTGTAGATAGTTGGTTTAACATCTTCCTTAAATATTTGGTTGAGAACCTGGTACTTTGTAGGCTAAAATAAATAACTCAACCTAAAGTGTCATGTGATTGGCTATATTTTCCTTATCAGTAAGAAAGTATAATATTAGATAAAATGAGAAAGAAAAGATATCTTTTTCAAGATATTAGGAAGAGTTTTCAAAATATCTTAATAGTGGTTAAATAGAAAAAGTATCCTTTTAGCCCAATCTATCTAGATTAAGACCAACAGAAAAATTTATTGCACATTCGTAAAACTTTCTTATGTGGTATGTTTCAATTATTTATATTTTATAACAGAAGAAATATTTGAGATTTTTAGTCAATCTGAAGAAAGTCTACCTTTGAAATTGTTTAAATGCAGGAAGGAGGGCTCCTTTTACATACTTCTCCTAAAAATGTATATCCTCCCTTCCCCCAAATCTTGCCTGTAGAGAGCTGCTGAAAATGGGTTGGTTGGGGTGAGAGGGAATGAGGTTGAAAAACATGAAACTGTAGAATTTTCTCTTTACTGAAATGAATAGCAGGGCTGTGTTTACAACCTGTGAGATACTTTCAGTTATTTAGAAGAGCCTCATGGATACCCTCCCATTTTTATGAGGCCCTCTGCTCTTGATATTGATACTGTTCAAAGTCAAGGTGACTAGACAGGGCTCCCTCTTGTCTGTATGGCACCTTCCTGTGATTATTAAAAGGTACCCCTGCCATCTTCTGGAAAATTGTTGTAATATGCTGGTTTTGTTAGAAGACAGTTAACTGCCCCTGACCAGCATGTGTCATAATAAATCTGCAGGCACAGGATGTGGATTGCAACATCTTGAACGTGGTGCCATTGTGTAGTGCAAGGCCTGTACCAATACGTGGGGCCCCTGCAAGTAAAAAAAAAAAAAAAAAGAAATCACCATAGCAGTATTTGTCTATCACACGAACATGAGAAACCAGATTCATTGTAATAACTCCTGGAAAGTCCCTGTTCAGCGAGTTGGTGGTACTGGAATGTCGTGGAGGTGGGATGGAGAGTGGGGAGGGTTCTCCCATTGATGGCTTCCATTATTGGGAACAAGAGCTTGGCCATTGCTCCTTATATGTCTTCCAGTCAGTTAGAAAGCCTAAAAATTCCAACTACTTAGCCAAATGGAAAAGATTCTCTGTTTACAGAGAAAACACAAAGCTTGCTTCTTCCCCATCATTAAACAGGCTGAGTGTACTTAGCAGAACTTTTCCACTTAGGGGTCCAAGTTAAGGCTATCAGGGACTTCTTGCTCAAAATCTAAACATTTTAGAAACATTTTGTAGAGAAAACTATTCACAGGCCCTTTCAAAGAGAATCAAATAAATAGTTTGGGGGGTTTCCATCTTGGAATTAAGATGTTTATTTAAGAAACTCCAATAAAGCCCTCTTTCAAGCTATGAAAATTATAGCCAGAACAGAGTAGTGGACTGAGGATTCAGGAAATAGCTATTGATTTGTGAGAGAGCTGGGGAGTTGGGGGTGGGGGGCAGGGAAGGAAGCAACTTAATAAGAAACTTTTGCTAATGGTTCTTATTTCCTCTGACTTTGAAAAATTCTCCACCAACAGCAGAGTTTAAAACATCCTCACCCCCAGATTAACCAATTTAGGTAAGAAGTACCCCCAGCTCAGGCCATGCTTCTCTGAGCAAAGTGTAAGAGTGGGTGGGGCTGACACGTGGGTTGTCAGGGTGAGTGCAAAAGGAATTTTCAATAAGAGCAGGCAGGGCAATAAGGGAAAGTCCAAAGCCTCATGCCCAAGGGATTGGGCAGAAACCAGGAAAGAATCTGAGGAGAACTGGCAAGGGAGACCCTGATTGGAGAAAGTTGCACCACAGAAGATTCCAGAAAGATGCCAGAGGCAGAGCCTTCTTATTAAAGGGTGCCCGCAGATGAGCCTGGAGCAGGGAGAGAACCCTGAGAGAAGCCAAACTAAACTAGACACCAACCTGTCTTTTTATTTACTTTTCAAAACCTCAGTGGGCAAAAATAAGCAAATAGTGAGGGAAACAGAACCAGAAAAGAATCGCTTCTCATCCTTTTGGCTAAGCTCAAGTGAAAAATCAGAACAGAGTCAGAGAAATTACATGGTGATGAGTTACAAAAGACGACTGAGATTTCTATGCAGAAAAATTGAAGCACATGCAAATTGTGATCACAGCGACACAGCTGGACAAGCACCCGGAAGTAAATATAGAAGCATAACACTTCTGCAGGACATTGCAGATCAGAGGCTCTGAGCGATTTAGCCAAATGCTGCCGATGACATTCCATACTTCCTATATTATGCTTCTAACTATTCTTTGTAAATGTAACCTGAATCAGTGAGCCATTCAGGTTATCTAAAAGGTTGAACACTTTTAGAATTCTGTGCATGCTGGTTTTCTGCATTTTTTTTTTTTTAATTTCAGTGAGGTAATGGTGAGGAGATTATGTATGATATCACATTTAGATTTTTTGACTCAGCCATGATATAAACCCTGTGGATGTCCAGGAAGATCCATAATCCCCAGTTGAGCATTAGTTATTGCTGTGATTAATGGGTGGCTTAGTTTACCCATCAGTGGCATGGTCAGGGAGGTAGAAAAAGGAAACTTCCTGTGGAAGGACAAGCTTTTTAAAATTCACAGGGACCTTGCCTGTTAGTAGATATATGACCCAAAGTGACTTCAACCAGTAAAATGAGTAACTCTCCTCTTTGGGCTTAGGTGGAGCTGGGTGGAAAGTAACTATAAAGAAACCAGAAACCTTCCCATCTGTCCACCTTGTATGGTCATTAAAGATGAAGTCAGTAACTCTCAATCTTGGCTGCACGATAGAATCACCTGGAGCCTTTACAGACTCTGGTACCCAGTCCGCACCCATATTTGATTTGAATATTTGATTTGAATATTCAAATCAATATCTTTAAAGAGGACACCTGGTGCTGATGTATTGTTTGGTTTACGCTCTGAAGACTGGTCCTGTATGCAGCCAGGGTGAGAATGACTGGATTAAAGGAGTCTTTCGGTGCCCAGGGAGTGTGGGCATCCTCCTCTTTGAATCATTTTCTGCTCCCTCGTCTCCCCCTTTTCTGATCTTGCACAGGATGGTTCTGTATCTGACTTGGTCTTACAGCATATATTGCAGGTTACTTTGCCTCAGAGTAGAAGAATTTGTTTTCTTCTTCATGTTGTAAAGGACAGAACTCTCCTCTTTTCTCACTTCTGATGTACTGTCTCATCACTCATTTCATGCTTTTATCTTCCTTCCCATATTACTTAACTTCTTTCACCTTTGAGATGTAGAATCTGTAGATTTAGGAGGAATTCTGACTTTTGTATCCCTAGGGATTGCATTTACCAAACCTTCTGAAGCATTTCAGAAGAATCACAGTGGAAATAAAGCTTAAGGAATAAAGAGGGTTCCTAAAAATAGAGCACAATTCATCTATTTCAGTTTAAAAAATGCCTTCATATTTTCCAAGCTTTTTTCTTTAACTCTTAAAGCATTTTTAATAAGCTGACTTATGAGCCTTGTTGAAAAATAAATAAAATACACTTGTTTCCATTAAGGGAAGAGATCTTTTTCCATCTCATTGGTATTATTGAAGGAGACAAAAAGAAGTCCAAAACTTGGCAACGAGCTGCATTATTAGTGACATATTGGTCACAGATGGGCTGGAAAAACTACACTTTCTTCCTGCAATTAGTATTTTAAGTGCCCACAAATTACATATGAAAATCCAGAGAGTCCCCTTACAGAAGGGAAGGCTGAAAAATTATGGGCTTTGCAAAAATCTTCACTTTTAAAGTTTTCTAAGTGTGTTTTTGTCAGTAGGTGAGTGACACATGTCCACTTGTTGGTGGTACTTTGAAGGGAGGCATGATGAAGATGGCAGGCTAGATGATGCCAGCAGACCTCCTGGCATCAGTTCTGCTGTTGTGAGCGAGTGCAGACACCTGGAGAGACACTTGGCAACACTTGTGAATTACAGATTTCCTTTCCTCAACAATTTTAAAAATGATCATGAAGGCAAAACTCAAGAGGTAACAGGGAACTCTCTTTAGTAATTCTGTTGCTTGAATTTGTAGTCCTTTGAAAGAAGACTCTTAGGAATTTAGCCAAATTGTGTTCCAGAAGTTGCCAGAAAGTCCTAACAGGACTCTGAGGAGAGTTTTGACAAGCCAGCTCTGGAGACAGTGTTAAGATTCACGTGGGAGGAAACAGTATTGGCACCAAAATGTCTCTTGAGGAGTTTTAATAAGTGAATGTAATTCCAAACCTAAGGAGTCAATGGAAGGAAAAGTGATGTTGTAAAAGAAGAAAGGTCAAAAAACATATCTGATGGACATAAAAATTATAATTATAAACTAGGATTTTATTAGAAGACTTCTTGAGAATTTTTAACTCACCTTAATAAGAAAACCAGGGAATAACTCCCAGAGGGATGACAGATGCCTCAATTTTCATCGTGTTTAAATTGGTGAGCTAACCAGTTTGAAATGTCACATAGATTGAAGTAATATGAAATTGAACAAAAGGGAAAAATTAGAAGGAGAAAAATCAGTACCACCTAATGTAAGAAACTGAATTATGACATGGCAAAAAAGAGGCATAGCCAAGCTTCCTGACACAGGTAGAAGGTTATCCACGGGCATTTTAAATTCAGTAAGAATATGCATTTTCAGATGCTCTGGGGATCTGATGATTCCCAGTAAAGCTGCCTTTGAATTAGGAGCTTATAATGTACTTTTCAGCCCCAAAGCTATTTGGTAGTACTGTCGGGAATGTCGGTATTGGATGCTAATCCAGTACTGTCTGATGCCTTGAGTACTTCTTGATTTTATAAATTCAAGGCGTCACACATACGGCCTTCAAAAAAGAAACCTGTAAGAAAGACTTGAAGTTCTTTTCCTTCTCAAAGCTGTTGTTTCCTTTTTCCCTAGGAAAGTGACAGTCCTGGAGGACCCCGATCAGAATATCCACCTGAAAAACTTGTCTCTTCATCAGGCGGCCACAGAGGAAGAAGCTCTGAATCTGCTTTTCTTGGGTGACACCAACAGAATGATTGCAGAGGTAATAAGCTTTTCTCTGCAAGCTGTGTTTGCACACTGTAAAATATAATGGAATCTGGGGGACAGCAATGACTTTAAAAATAATCTCATCTAAATCCCATGTTTTAGGAAAAGGAAACCTAGAACCAGAGAATTGAGGAGACTTTCTCGAGGTCTTTTAGCTAGTTAATGAGCAGGGACTAAAATCTAGTCTCTTTTAATTTTGTATTTTTAAATTTTATACAAATTGATTTGCAGCCAGCCCATGACAACTCATCGGAAGTCTTCATTATAGGAATTTTTGCTTAATTTTTGAAACTTAAAATTACATAGCTTATTCTTCCTAACCTCCAGTCATCCATATACTGGCATTTAGCTATCATGGGTTTAGAGAATGAAGAATGTAGAATAACACCTGGAACATAGGAAGTGCTCTGTGCATTTGCAGCTCTTGTTGGCAGATCCAGGAACACTGCCATGGTGTGTGATAGAAGTATGCATCCGTGCAATATTGGGGATATTCTTGTGCTAAAAGCTATTTATTGCTAATCTGACATTCACACCTAACTGGTCACCTATATTTTGCCTTGGAACCATAAGCAGGAGACAGGATTAACCCAGCTGGGTCATGGGCCTCAACCAGTTACTGATTGGAGATGGAGGGTCACAAAAATCTCATTCAGCGCCACTGCACTGAAAGGAATTAAGTAGCGCTACTGGTGATTCGGGTGGTGGTGGTGTGGAAAAAGGCACTTTCCTTTTCAAACCATGCTCCCTGAGTTCTGTGTCCTACCTTGTCTCTGATGACAAACAACAGAAGAGACAATAAGCTGGGAGGAAAAGTAGTCTGAGAAAGTCTCCCTCAAGTGACTTTCCTTCTGCCCCATTTTCACCCCTTGGAATGTACCACCTTAAATACAAGACAGATAAATGGGAAATCAGGTAGTGAAAGCATGGTGTTGACATCTGTCATTGCGCTGGGCCCTTCGTTTCATTGTTGTTTTACTGGTTCTGCATCAGTACTTTTCAACAGACTAGCTTAAAAATGTTGATTTGAGGTGCCACATATAATATGGATTTAAGGACCCTTAAATTATCATTTTCACTTAAAGAGAGCTGCACCTAGTTTTTAATTTCAGAATATTTTCTGTTGTTTACAGTGTTTTGCATTTGTGTATCATTTCAACATTTTGCCCATGCAGTCATCCATCGTGCTCATTTGTCACAGTAATTGAAGGGACAGGAATAAAAGCAGATTAAGAAGTAGGGAGTGTAATAATGAAAGATTTAACATGTTTCACTAAAAATCCTCCTCCTCCATACATAGTTTAATCAACAGCAAACTGAGAGGTACAGACTGTAAATGGGTCCTGCCCACGAACGGAGTATGAAAAAGAAAAATGGGAGATCATAAATGCTCCTGGAAAACATGAGGCGAAACCTACCCCTGCCTCTTTGCTGACCGTCTTCCTAAAGTGACTCATCCCGGAGGAGCCTAGGCCTTGTTCTCACAATTCCATCCCTTCACCTTGAACGGGTCAGGGAGGGCTCCTGGCCCTGGTTCACCATGGCCCCTGTTAGCGAATTTGCGCTTTCAAAGTTATGCCTCTAACTTGAGCCAACTGCATCTTCTCAGATTATTGTTGTGTAAAGTTTTGAGGACCTTGAGCTTCCTTTGTATAAGCTCTTCTGTTCTATCATCTTACAAAATTCTGAGAGTCTTTTCCTATTATTTACCACTGAGTGTTTTGCAATAGTATAAATAGCTGAAACCTGGAGAAGTCCAATTCTAATAATGCTGGTTGTGCAGTACTTTAAAATTTTATTCATTTTTTTATTTTTTTCCTGTGTGAAGCCTGATTGCTTTTAAACCAAGTCTAATAGGTTTTGGATGTTTCTGTGCTTGCTTTTATTTTTTTCTCTGGTAATAACTACCATGTTCTATCAAGAACCTACTCAGTAGACTTGTCACTGTTGTGGATACTTGTACGTATTATTTCTGACTCTCATTTTATAGATGGAAACTAAGGCTCAAAGAGTTAGACTGCTTGCGCAAGGTCGCACCGCTAGTAGGTGGCAGAACTGGGCTTCAGCTCCAAGTCTGACCATTTCAGAAGCTTATGTTCTTTCCTTACACCACAATTCATGAGCACGGTAATCAAATTGACACATGTCAGATTTTTCAAGTGAGGATACATTTCTGAATTATTTAAAAAGCATAGCAAGTATAGAACACTTCAGCTTATCTCTTGAATTCATTGAAAGCAAATACATAAAAATATAAACGAAGAATAACTGTCAATCCCTGGAAATACTTTATTATTCAGAGTCTCCAGAGAGGCATGCTTTAGATTACAACTGAGCTGTCAGAATGTAATTTGTCAGCACGCAATGAGCTTACCAGGATAAAAAGAACACACTAATCATTTTTTTTCAGAAGACGAGGTTCCCAATTTCCCATTTACACAGAGAAATCCAGAAGTTGCCATGGTAACCAGAAAACATTTGCAAAACAAAGCCTGAATAGGGGGACCAAAGCAAGCATACTCTTCCCTTTTAAGTTCTCCTACCGAGAGCCAGAATTTTAAGGAAAAGTTATTAAGAGTAGCTTCATCCTCTTCTTATTTTTAGAACCCACTCTTAAATAATTTCTGTAATCCTACCAATGTTTTGAATAAAACCTGATTATATCCTTGGGGTAGAATTTTTTTTTTTTTTTCAAAAGTTGATTTGCTATGCCAAAGAGAATAAATACTGTAAAAGCTGAACTGTTTGTGACCCAACGTCAAAGCCCACCAGTAGCAAGTATGACTTGGTACTTTTTGTCTTAGCATTGAAATGTTGCTCTCAATTAATTAAACCTAATTGGACAAGACATTCTGCATTCGATCGGCAGGCCCTGCACAGCCCCATTGCTGAGATGATTTGCCCAGCCCCACCCACAGTCTAGAGCACGCTGTGCCCACGTGTGGCCCGAGGATAGCTTGTATCAGGATACACCATGCTAGTCCAAAGACACAGGACCCCATATCTGATGGATGGGTTCATGTTCTCAGCAGTGGAGCCCAGGAATATGCATTCTAGCATTTTAAGTGTGCCCAGTCTAAATTTGGGGCAGTTCGGGTTTTACTGTTAAGAAGCTGGTTGAAACCCACTCCCAGAGAAGTATGTGAACAGATCCCTATTCTGTGCCCTTGCCAACACCACAAGATTGGAAAGTTCTGCCAATTTGGTAGTCAAAAGAATTTTGTTCTAACTTGTATTTTTGATTACCAAATTCTTTTATACCTTTATTTGCCATCTGCATTTCTGTTTCTGATTATTTCAACTTGCTCTTCTGCCAAGATCCAGGTAAAATCCAGGATTTTTTTTAACTGCATCTTGACAGAAGCTGTGCTGGACTAACAAAATCAGATGTTCCTTCTAGGAGCAATCTCCACTGGGGAAAGTGCCATTTAAGTATTTATTCATTTTAGGAAGCCATAGTGTTGCTCAAAGTGAATAATTAGACCACATGCGTGCAAAGTCACTTCAGTTGTGTCTGACTCTTTGCGACCCATGGACTGTAGCCCTCCTCTATCCATGGGATTCTCCAGGCAAGAGTACTGGAGTGGGTTGCCATGCCCTCCTCCAGGGGATCTTCCTGACCGAGGGAGCAAATCCCAGGTCTGCTTCATCTCCAGCGTTGGGAGGCAAGTTCTTTACCACTAGCGCCACCTGGGAAGCCCATAATTAAACCAACACGGCATTATTTTACAAGCAACTTTGGAGAAGAGAGTAGTATCTGGGGATCCTTTCTACCAAAACTCCACAGTACTGTCTTTTGTGCGTTAAATTGTCTCACCTTATCTAATTCCCATGTTGGAGTCCTAACCCCTAGTACCTCAGAATATGTAGACTTATTGAGAGATAATGTCTTTACAGAGGTGATCAACTCAAAATGGGGTCATTCGTGTGGGCCCTAATCCAACATCACTGATACCCTTTGCTGCTGCTGCTGCTAAGTCACTTTAGTCGTGTCCGACTCTGTGGGACCCCATAGACTGCAGCCCACCAGGCTCCCCCGTCCCTGGGATTCTCCAGGCAAGAACACTAGAGTGGGTTGCCATTTCCTTCTCCAATGCATGAAAGTGAAAAGAGAAAGTGAGGTCGCTCAGTCGTAT
>NW_011494842.1:11595477-11596298 GCF_000754665.1 Bison bison bison | reverse complement strand
GGAAAGACACCCTGGAGGAGGGCATGGCAACCCAGTCCAGTATTCTTGCCTGGAGAAGCCCATGGACAGAGGAGTCTGGCAGCCACAGTCCATGGGGTCGCAAAGAGCTGGATGCAACTGAAGTGACTTAGCACACACACCATATGCTAAATATATATAGTATAATGGGCTTCCCAGGTGGCACTATGCTATGCTATGCTAAGTCACTTCAGTCGTGTCCGACTCTGTGTGACCCCATAGACGGCAGCCCACCAGGCTCCCCCGTCCCTGGGATTCTCCAGGCAAGAGTACTGGAGTGGGTTGCCATTGCCTTCTCCGACTGGTACCCTTATAAAGTAGGAAATTTGGAGACAGACAGATATAGAGGGAGTGTGTCATGTGAACATGAGAACAGTCATCTACAAGCTGAGGAGAAAGACCTGGGGCGGAGCCCTTCCTCACAGTCCTCAGAAGGAATTACCAGCCCTGCCAACACCTCCGTTTGGGATGTCTAGCCTTCAGAACTGTAAGATAGCAAATTTCTATTGTTGAAGTTGCCTAGTTTTTGTGCTGGAGAACTAACACAGTGTCCAAATAACCTCGGATATAATTTATTATATGATTGTTACCTGGTGTTGCTCTTTACCTTGATAAATTCAGAAGCAATAATATGCTAAATTCCTACGTGATGCTAGTGGTAAAGAACCCACCTGCCAATGCAGGAGACATAAAGGACGCTGGTTCAATCCCTGGGTTGGAAAGACACCCTGGAGAAGGGAATGGCAACCCAGTCCAGTATTCTTGCCTGGAGAAGCCCATGGACAGAGGAGTCTGGCAGCCAC
>NW_011494842.1:11593541-11595377 GCF_000754665.1 Bison bison bison | reverse complement strand
GCTATGCTAAGTCACTTCAGTCGTGTCCGACTCTGTGTGACCCCATAGACGGCAGCCCACCAGGCTCCCCCGTCCCTGGGATTCTCCAGGCAAGAACACTAGAGTGGGTTGCCATTTCCTTCTCCAATGCATGAAAGTGAAAAGAGAAAGTGAAGTCGCTCAGTCGTGTCCGACTCTTAGCGACCCCATGGACTGCAGCCCACCAGGCTCCTCCGTCCATGGGATTTTCCAGGCAAGAGTACTGGAGTGGGGTGCCATCGCCTTCTCCCCAGGTGGCACTAGTGGTAAAGAATCTGCATGCCAGTGCAGGAGACACAAAGAACATGGGTTCGACCCCTGGGTCAGGAAGATCCCTTGGAGAAGGAAATGACAACCTACTCCAGTATTCTTGCCTAGAAAATCCCACGAACAGAGGAGCCTGGGGAGCTACAGTCCATGGGGCTATAAAGAGTTGGTGAAGACTGAGAGACTGCACACACACGTATAGTATAACATTTGGAAAGACACTACAGTCCTCAGCTGGCAACTGTTTAAAATAAGACTATAGTCGTGTTCTGCTGTAGTCTCTCAGCACCTGGCAACTACGTAGTTGGTCAGTCATCAATTTTTATTTTTTTAATTCACGTAGAGAAGAAGACTTGATGATTTCAGGAGAAAGGACCTGTAATCCCAGGCCCAGAATTGGGGTGATTTTATGGTACACAGTGCCTCTTGGGGAGTACAGAGGATATCACAGATGACTTTGACAGTTTAAAATTTTATTTGTGGTGCTTCAACCCTTTTGGAAGAGGTTACTTTCTAAATAACCAGCCTACCAACAGCATTTATGGGATTTGTAAATTATTTTCCTAGGAGCTCTTAGAGGTCTTTCTGCCTAATTCTTCGGTTGAAATTAAAAAAAAAAAAAAAAGTATACTCAATGTATCTGAGTTGTACTGATGTGTTTTGTAAGCTCTCAGACTTTGCACTCCACCAAACTTTTTACTGAGTTGTGTGACCTTGTGGAAGTGCAAAGGCAGTTGGGAGACAGGCTGTGAATGGAGTTAGTAGGTTTGTGCAGATACTGGTACTGAAACAGCTGTCACTGGACACGTTGTCTAATAGCATGAGGACAGCACAGGAAGGAAACAGCAGCTTTACTGTGTGATTGTGTTTGTCAACAGCTCTCTAAGCCTCGAGCTCCTTGTGTAGTGTGTGTGAGAAACAAGAGAATTTGGGTTGAAATTAGAGTTCTGGCATCATATTCCACTAGACTATTAGAGAGACACTGAATAAAACAACCTCATAGATTTTTTTTTGAAAGATTTATTAGTTGTATATAATTAGCAAGTGTTCTCCAAGATTTGTAAACCTGGGAAGCGCAGAATACTTGACAGGCTAAATCCATCTCACCCTGCTCTTATTATAATAAGAAGAGCATTCGTTTATCATTACGCTCAATAGGCAGCTGGTTCAGTTCAGTTCAGTCGCTCAGTCGTGTCCAACTCTTTGTGACACCATGAACCGCAGCATGCCAGGTCTCCCTGTCCATCACCAACTGCCAGAGTCTACCCAAACCCATGTCCATTGAGTTGGTGATGCCATCCAACCATCTCACCCTCTGTCATCCCCTTCTCCTCCTGCCCTCAATCTTTCCCAGCATCAGGGTCTTTTCAAATGAGTCAGCTCTTCCTATCAGGTGGCCAAAGTACTGGAGTTTCAGCTTCAACATCAGTCCTTCCAGTGAACACCCAGGACTGATCTCCTTTAGGATGGACTGATTGGATCTCCTTGCAGTCCAAGGGACTCTCAAGAGTCTTCTCCAACACCACAGTTCAAAAGCATCAATTCTCTGGC
>NW_011494842.1:11573512-11593441 GCF_000754665.1 Bison bison bison | reverse complement strand
GAGTCCGACTCTCACATCTATACATGACTACTGGAAAAATGATAGCCTTGACTAGATGGACCTTTGTGGACAAAGTAATGTCTCTGCTTTTGAATATGCTCTCTAGGTTGGTCATAACTTTCCTTCCAAGGAGTAAGCGTCTTTTAATTTCATGGCTGCAGTCACCATCTGTGGTGATTTTGGAACCCCAAAAAACAAAGTCAGCTACTGTTTCCACTGTTTTCCCATCTATTTGCCATGAAGTGATGGGACCAGATGCCATGATCTTCATTTTCTGAATGTTGAGCTTTAAGCCAACTTTTTCACTCTCCTCTTTCACTTTCATCAAGAGGCTTTTTAGTTCCTCTTCACTTTCTGCCATAAGGGTGGTGTCATCTGCATATCTGAGGTTATTGATATTTCCTCCCGGCAATCTTGATTCCAGCCTGTTCTTCCTCCAGCCCAGCATTTCTCATGATGTACTCTGCAAATAAGTTAAATAAGCAGGGTGACAATATACAGCCTTGATGTACTCCTTTTCCTATTTAGAACCGTCTGTTGTTCCATGTCCAGTTCTAACTGTTGCTTCCTGACCTGCATATAGGTTTCTCAAGAGGCAGGTCAGGTGGTCTGGTATTCCCATCTCTTTCAGAATTTTCCACAGTTTCTTGTGATCCACACAGTCAAAGGCTTTGGCATAGTCAATAAAACAGGGACGGCGGAGCCTGGTCGGCTGCCATCTATGGGGTCACACAGAGTCAGACATGACTGAAGCGACTTAACAGCAGCAGCAGCAGCAGATGTTTTTCTGGAACTCTCTTGCTTTTTTGATGATCTAGCGGATGTTGGCAATTTGATCTCTGGTTCCTCTGCCTTTTCTAAAACCAGCTTGAACATCTGGAAGTTCACGGTTCACGTATTGCTGAAGCCTGGCTTGGAGAATTTTGAACATTATTTTACTAGCGTGTGAGATGAGTGCAATTGTGTGGTATTGAGCATTCTTTGGCATTGCCTTTCTTTGGGATTGGAATGAAAACTGACCTTTTCCAGTCCTGTGGCCACTGCTGAGTTTTCCAAATTTGCAGGCATATTGAGTGCAGCACTTTCACAGCATCATCTTTCAGGATTTGGAATAGCTCAACTGGAATTCCATCACCTCCACTAGCTTTGTTCATAGTGATGCTTCCCAAGGCCCACTTGACTTCACATTCCAGGATGTCTGGCTCTAGGTGAATGTGAGTGATCACACCATCGTGATTATCTGGGTTGTGAAGATCTTTTTTGTACAGTTCTGTGTATTCTTGGCACATCTTCTTAATATCTTCTGCTTCTGTTAGGTCCATACCTTTTCTGCCCTTTATTGAGCCCATCTTTGAATGAAATATTGCCTTGATATCTCTAATTTTCTTGAAGAGATCACTAGCCTTTCCCATTTATTGTTTTCCTCTATTTCTTTGCATTGATCGCTGAAGAAGGCTTTCTTATCTCTCCTTGCTAATCTTTGGAACTCTGCATTCAAATGGGAATATCATTCCTTTTCTCCTTTGCTTTTCGCTTCCCTTCTTTTCACAGCTATTTGAAGGCCTCCTCAGACAGCCATTTTGCTTTTTTGCATTTCTTTTCCTTGGGGATGGTCTTGATTCCTGTCTCCTGTACAATGTCATGAACCTCCGTCCATAGTTCATCAGGCACTCTGTGTATCAGATCTAGTCCCTTAAATCTATTTCTCACTTCCACTGTATAGTCATAAGGGATTTGATTTAAGCAGCTAGGAGCCTTAGCAAAAGATGTATTGACAATTCTAACTTCTTCTCTAACCTACTGAATATATGTTATTAGGTATAGAAAGAAGGGAACATGAATTGTGAGCTCTTAGTATATCCCAGGCATTTTTCTCCCTCTTTTTTTATATTTTATACATGAGAAATATACAGTCATTCTTAACTAGTGATTCTGTCTTATAACATCATTTGCATTCTGCTCTCATCTAACCTGATTAATAGTATTGCATGAACCATGAATTTCAAATCTAAAACGTTTATTAAAATAAATGAAGTGGTACAGTGCAGCCATCATTAGAATATTAAAATGCACTTAACCCATATACATAATTAGAGAAACACAATCTTATTCGCTGTAAAAACTTCGTTCCTGAGTTTCTTCTGATCTTTAAAATTCTGATTTCTGATTAAACAGCAGAAAAAAAAGTAGCCTTTACTCCCTGTTACTAAAACCCACCAGCAACAGTGACAAAAAATGAAAAGTCGAAGGGGAAAGCCATCATCAGTGAGATAAGGAGATAGCCATAACCCCAAACTGTGAGGAAATCTGCCAAATATTGTGAAGTTTGAATTACGGTGAGGGAGGTTGCTGAGAGCCAACACATATATCCTCCAACCTCAGGCAGGATACAGTTTCGCCTTAAAGAAAGGGTCACAATTCTTAAATGCAAATCCAATGATCTTCTGGTTAGAGTGATGAGATCTAAGGACACAGGCAAGTAATATAGAGAAATGTGATTTAGATATTCATTCTGCACTATAGAAGGTGAGTCCAAAAGAGTTAAAGACAGGCCGTTTTTATGGTTAGTAGTCTAGGCTTATGGCCAAGAAAGATGGCCTCGGTGAGTGGAATTCAGGGAGTTTGTGACTTAAGAAATTTTACCACCCCAGATCTTTTAGTGCAAAAATTTGAGGAAAGTATATGCTCTCAAGGGCTTCCCTGGTAGCTCAGATGGTAAAGGATCCACCTGCAATGCAGGAGACCCAGGTTAGGTCTCTGAGCCAAGAAGATCCCCTGGAGAAGGGAATGGCTACCCTCTCCAGTATTCTTGCCTGGAGAATTAAATGAACAGAGGAGCCTGGCAGGCTACAGTCCATGGGTTGCAAAGAGTTGGACATGACTGAGCAATTAAGCGCACACACACTTAAAGTTAAGTAAGTGTGTGCTCTTAAAGTTAAGAATGAAATGTGCAGAGTAAATCTATATAATAAACAAAGTGATTTGAACTCTCTAGGAAAAAGATGGACATGCTTAAAGATAAAATTATCAGAAGGAAAATAACAAAAAATCTTTTCATAAATGTGGAGTGTGATGGGTAAAGCAACATACATTTGAAGACTGCTTACATCAGGAAATAAGGTAGTATACTTCCTAATCTTAAATATGTTACCTAAATGCAATCTTTGGTTTTAAAAATACCTAAAAATATAGAAAAATTCAAAGAAAATATTGCAAGACAAAAAGATAAAAGTAAGCTTGAAGAACCTAGAAATGAAAGAGAAGAAAGCCATTATAGAGATGAGAGTCCATTAAAAAGCAAAAAATAAAGAAGAAAAGGAGGAGAAGGAAAACAAGGAAGAAGAGGAAGAGATGGAAGAGGAGAAGAGGAGGAAATGTGGCTGAAAATAATCAGAGAAACAAAGGAGAGACCAACTGTGAGTAATTAGAAATCCTGAAGAAAAGAATGAGGGCAACAGGAAAAAAACATGAATAAAGAATGAGAGAGAGAGAGAAGTTTCCTGAAATCTGGAATTACTTGAATCTGCAGATGAAAAGGACATGCTGTGTTTCAAATTGAAAGAGCTCTACTCCAAGATAAAATCTACTGAGGCTACTAATTTCCAAAGCTAAATTAAGAACTTTATGAACATCCAGTCAGAAAAATGCAAGCCAACTATGAGTGAAGATTAAAAAAAAAAAGTTTGTACTTGGACTTTTCCACAGAACGTTCAATGCCAGAAGACAGCGGAACAAGTTCTAAAGCAAGGATATTGTGTCCCGATAATTTTATACCCAGCCAAATTTTCAAATTGTCCTTAAAAAGCAAAGACATGAGACGAGTAATTTTAAGCATGTGTGAATTCTGGAAGAAAATGAACCCGGTGATCCTTTTTAAAAACTGCTTGACAGTCAAGTCTAACCAGTTAAGAGATGAACCAAATTAAAGGATGTGGGAACCCAGAAGCATCACAAAAGGTACGATGGAAAACATTGAATTTATTTAACTGTAGATGTAAAACGGAGCAACTGTGTAAAGTGAATATTATAAACCTTGAAAATATAAATTAATAATAGATGAAACGCAAATTTGGAGTTAGAAAATAGAAGAGGGAGTGGTGTTAGAAGTGAGCTGATTTCCTTATATTGCAAAGCAAGAAAGAAGCTGTTGTTGTTTAGTGACTGAATGGTGTCTGACATTTTTGTAACCCCCATGGACTGCAGCCTGCCAGGCTCCTCTGTCCATAGGACTTCTCAGGCAAGAATTATGGAGTGGGTTACTATTTCTTTCTCCAGGGGATCTTCCCACCACAACTCAGGGATCAAACCCACATTTTCTGTATTGGCAGGTGGATTCTTTACTGCTGAGCCATGAGGGAAGTCCAAGAAAAGAATAGATGCTGTCTACATATCAACCATATGGTTAAAAAATATAATGACCCAAGTCCTTTAATTCCATGAGCTTTCCTTAATTCTAAAGAGATACTTTTAGAAAAAAGGATATGCGTCTTTTACCATGAAAAAAAATTTTGTTGGAAGGTCATCAGTTCCTTCAGTTTTATTTCCTTTTTCTTCTATTAAATTCAAATAAAATTTAATTTAATAATTTTCAATTAAGAATAGTATGACAACAGTTAGAACTGGGCATGGAACAACAGACTGTTCAAAATTGGGAAAAGAGTATATCGTGGCTGTATATTGTCACCCTGCTTATTTAACTTATATGCAGAGTACATCATAAGAAATGATGTACTGGATGAGTGAATGCTGGATGAATCACAAGCTGGAATCAAGTTTACTGAAAGAATTATCAACAACCTCAGAGATGCAGACAATAGCACTCTAATGGCAGAAAGCAAAGAGAAACTAAAATAGCCTCTTGATAAGGGTGAAAGAGGAGAGTGAAAAGCTGACTTAAAACTCAGCATTCAAAAAATGAAGATCATGGCATCTGATCCCATCACTTGATGGCCAATAGAAGGGGAAAAAGTGGATGCAGTGACAGATTTTCTTTTCTTGGGATCTAAAATCACTGCATATGGTGACTGTACCCATGAAATTAAAAGACATTTGCTCCTTGGAAGTAAAGCTGTAACAAACCTAGACAGCATATTAAAAAGCAGAGACATCACTTTGCTGACAAAGGTCCATATAGTCAAAGCTGTGGTTTTTCCAGTAGTCATGTACAGATGTGAGAGTTGGACTATGAAAAGAAGACTGAGTGCCAAAGAATTGATGTTTTTGAATTGTGGCGTTGGAGAAGACTCTTGAGAATCCTTGGACAGCAAAGAGATCAAATCAATTAATTCTCAAGGAAATCAACCATGAATATTCATTGGAAGGACTGATGCTGAAGCTGAGGCTCCAATACTTGGGTACCAACATAAAGAGCCAAGTCATTGGAAAAGATCCTGATGCTGGGAAAGATTGAGGACAGAAGGAGAGGAGGGTGACAGAGTATGAGATGGTTGGATGACATCATGGACTCAATGAACATGAATCTGATCAAACTCTGGGGGATAGTGAAGGACAGGGAAACCTGGTGTGCTGCAGTCCTTGGGGTCGCAAAGAGTTGGACATGTCTTGGCAACTAACCAACAATAACAACATGTGTAGTATGCTTTTTTTTTGGTAAAGTACTCTTACATGTTCTTACATTTGTATACATATATTAAAAATAAATAATTTTTATCAAATATTAACATTTTTTGAGGGAGATTTTCATCTTTGTTCTTTTTTGTGTTGTTTAGATTTTTAAAATAATGAGTGTGGTGGGGATTACCAGTGTTTACCAAAACTTCTGGGTTATTCCTTCTGGCACATGCTTCTTTGAAGTTAATAGAGTTCAGGTGCTCTAACCAATGCAATCTAAATGACAGTGGCATGTCAGTTTTAGTCTGAAGCCTGTAAGAATTAATATGAAGTTCTCCTTAATCTCCTCCTCTGTGGCAAACCCTGAAAGCTTTATGTCGGGGTGGTGACCTTAGAAGATGGCAGCATCCTCACCAGTCTCAAGGGGTCAAGTACATGGAGCAGAGCCAGCATTTCACAATATTGGAGAAATAATATGAGCAAGAAAGAAACCTTGTGATTTAAAAATTGTGATTTTTAAGCCTCAGAGATTGTGGTGCTATTTATTAAATTGCTACCATAATCTAACTCAGTCTGTCTTAATGAATGTGTGTCATTTGTACAAAATAATGACTCATTATTCTTCATAAAATTCAAATGTAGCATGGCTTTTTTAGTAAGAAAACATGTGTGTGTGTAAATATATAATCTATTTTCCAAATGGGTTTGAAGCAAGTTACAATTTCAAAACACATATAAACCAGGTCAAAAAAATGTCAGAGAGAAAAAAAAGTTAAGGTGAACGTAGTTTAAAAGAAGATAGATGGATATGATAGACGACTGGAATAAATTAAGTATTGCCGTTAAGGACAAAGTTTAGCTATGATTCTTCAGGCAGACAAATAAAAACTTGGGAAACATTTTGACATTTTTGGTTATATGGTTTTCATTATTCAGATCGCAAACTTCTAGGCATCGAATTGCAGGTTAATTGTATCTATACTTGTTTAAAGTGCTTTCCTGGTAGCTCACTGGTAAGGAATCCGCCTGCCAATGCAGGAGACACGGGTTCAATCCTTGGGTCGGGAAGATCCCCTGGAGAAGAAAATGGCAACCCACTCTAGTATTTTTGCCTGGAGAATCCCATGGACCAAGGAAGCTGGCAGACTGCAGTCCATGGGAGTCTCAAAGAGTCAGACACAATTCAGCGACTAAAGAACAACAATGTACTTGTTTAAAGGATCTTGTGTACAAAATGGGAAGTGTCTTGCCTGTAACTTTGAAAGAAATACAAAAGCTTTATACTTCTATCAGTCTTGCATAACATCTCGGAGCTTTATATTAAATTGTGTATTTAACTGAGTGTATCAATCAGGATCAAACAAGGAAAATAAACCACTCTTTTTGAAATAGAGGAAATCAATGCAGATACTTTTGTTTCATGGATGGTGGAAGAATCTGAGATGCCAACCAGGGATGGTGATGCAACTCAGAGGTGACTAGCAGCGGGAAGCTACTATAAACTGTAGATGGGTCTCAGCTGGTGGGAGGCATTGACAGGGCGGTGGGAGGCAGGAAATGGGGAGAAGCCAGAGTATTTCTCCCCCTCCCTTTCTTCCCAGCTGGATACCAGCTAAAATGAGTCTTGGGGAGATGCTGCCTTTAGTACTCAGTGTCCCTGCAATGTAGAGCACAGGAGAGGAAAGGAAGGAGTGGAGCAGAGGGCAAAGAGACAGAGATTAACCCATGAAAAGGCGATGGCACCCCACTCCAGTACTCTTGCCTGGAAAACCCCATGGACGGAGGAGCCTAGTAGGCTGCAGTCCATGCGGTCGCTAAGAGTTGGACACGACTGAGCGACTTCCCTTTCACTTTTCACTTTCATGCATTGGAGAAGGAAATGGCAATCCACTCCAGTGTTCTTCCCTAGAGAATCCCAGGGACGGGGGAGCCTGGTGGGCTGCCATCTATGGGGTCACACAGAGTTGGACACGACTGAAGTGACTTAGCAGTAGTAGCAGCAGCAAAGCTGTTTCTATAAGAAATTGGGATAATAGTTCAGATAGATTGCTTTGGCTTATTTTACAACCAGGAATACACATGAGGGAAGCTGGCAGGAAATCAATTTTGGGTATAAGAAGTCAATGTTTCTTATTACGTAGACATAGAAGAAGCTATTCTTCTAGCACTTCTTGTTGATAGATACTTTCATTTTTGGCAGACTGACTTTTACATCTATTCCTTGTGTAAATTTCAAGTTAGGAGGGAGGAGACAAGGGTCTTATCAGCTGCCCCAAACCTTCAACAAGGAAATTGATCATGTTTGGGACTTGCCAGTTCTAACAGCAAGAGATCTTCATAGCCATAGAGAGAACTGTGAAATCTTCAAAATTTGGAGAATATATTATTAGACTATAAAGTGGAGTAAAATAATGTATATAATAACTATACCCCTGTGCTTTGAGAGTTCTTCCTTCAGCATCTGTACTGTGAATGAAATTTTCCTCAGATCTGTGTTGGGTCCAGGTCTTGATGCCTGAACTCAAACATTGCATTGAGAGCTATCACAACCAATTTGACAGGATAAAACTTCTTTCATAAGAATAAGATTTTTCAAATGTATATCTGAGTTCTGCTTGGTGTGTTATTGTCAATTCACAGGATCAGATTAGATCAGATCAGATCAGCCGCTCAGTCGTGTCCGATTCTTTGCAACCCCATGAATCGCAGCATGCCAGGCCTCCCTGTCCATCACCAACTCCTGGAGTTCACTCAGACTCACGTCCATCGAGTCAGTGATGCCATCCAGCCATCTCATCCTCTGTCATCCCCTTATCCTCTTGCCCCCAATCCCTCCCAGCATCAGAGTCTTTTCCAATGAGTCAACTCTTCGCATGAGGTGGCCAAAGTACTGGAGTTTCAGCTTTAGCATCATTCCTTCCAAAGAAATCCCAGGGCTGGTCTCCTTCAGAATGGACTGGTTAGATCTCCTTGCAGTCCAAGGGACTCTCAAGAGTTTTCTCCAACACCACAGTTCAAAAGCATCAATTCTTCAGCACTCAGCCTTCTTCACAGTCCAACTCTCACATCCATACATGACCACAGGAAAAACCATAGCCTTGACTAGACGAACCTTTGTTGACAAAGTAATGTCTCTGCTTTTGAATATGCTCTCTAGGTTGGTCATAACTTTCCTTCCAAGGAGTAAGCATCTCTTAATTTCATGGCTGCAGGCACCATCTGCAGTGATTTTGGAGCCCAGAAAAATAAAATCTGACACTGTTTCCACTGTTTCCCTATCTATTTCCCATGAAGTGATGGGACCGGATGCCATGATCTTCGTTTTCTGAATGTTGAGCTTTAAGCCAACTTTTTCACTCTCCACTTTCACTTTCATCAAGAGGCTTTTGAGTTCCTCTTCACTTTCTGCCATAAGGGTGGTGTCATCTGCATATCTGAGGTTATTGATATTTCATTCCAATCCCAAAGAAAGGCAATGCCAAAGAATGCTCAAACTACCGCACAATTGCACTCATCTCACATGCTAGTAAAGTAATGCTCAAAATGCTCCCAGCCAGGCTTCAGCAATATGTGAACCGTGAACTTCCTGATGTTCAAGCTGGTTTTAGAAAAGGCAGAGGAACCAGAGATCAAATTGCCAACATCCTCTGGATCATGGAAAAAGCAAGAGAGTTCCAGAAAAACGTCTATTTCTGCTTTATTGACTATGCCAAAGCCTTTGACTGTGTGGATCACAATAAACTGTGGAAAATTCGGAAAGACATGGGAATACCAGACCACCTGACCTGCCTCTTGAGAAACCTATATGCAGGTCAGGAAGCAACAGTTAGAACTGGACATGGAACAACAGACTGGTTCCAAATAGAAAAAGGAGTACGTCAAGGCTGTATATACACAGGATAGTAAAGGTTATTTTCAATTTACTTATCATCTTGAGGTATATAGTATGTATTAAAAAACAAAAAGTTTTCCCTAAAGCCAGTTTAAATGAATTGCCATAAATTCTTGAGAAGATCATTAGATTTTTAATCCTTATAATATTATTTTTTCCAATTATGTGTATGGTAAGACTTGGAAATTGTTAAATGAGACTGAATTTTAATAGGAAGGGAAGAGACAAAATAGTTAAACTTAATGTAAAAGATGAAAAATGAATATGCTAGACAAGAAGGATGCCGTTGAGGATGAAATTTAGCTATGACTCTTCTTGCAGTCAAGTAAAAAAAAAAAAAAAGGGGGGGAACACTTGGGGTGATATATTTTCCATTGTTCAGAAAACAAACCTTTGTCCTGGTGTTGATATGATATTCCCAGTTCAATGATATTAAACAGAGATGGTAATTGAACATAGCTCTGATTTAAGATATAGATAAATTCTTTCTCAATTTGCCATATGTGCTGATTTTAGCATATTTATACTTTTTTAATAAATGTGTTTGACTTTAATTTGCCTAATTTTGAAGAAATGACCCATAGGGAAGCAATCTTCTGAATCTTGACATCCAACTGAAGAGTCATCACTAATTCTGACACTCAATTTTCCTAAATTTTGAAGTCAGCTAACAGATCTTTGAAAGCTTCCCCAGTGGCTCAGCAGTAAAGAAACTGCCTGCAATGCAAGAGACACAGGTTCTACTCCTGGGTCAGGAAGATTCCCTTGGAAAAGGAAATGGCAACCCACTGCAGGATTCTTGCCTGGGAAATCCCACGGACAGAGAAGCCTGATGGGCTGCAGCCCTGTGTGTGTGCTTAGTCACTCAGTCATTTCTGACTCTGCCACCCCATGGACTGTAACCCACCAGGCACGTCCGTCCATGGGGATTCTCCAAGCAAGAATACTGGAGTGGGTTGCCATGCCCTCCTCCAGGGGATCTTCCCAACCCAGGGATGGAACCCAGGTCTCCTCCACTGCGGGCAGATTCTTCACCATCTGAGCCACCAGGGAGGTCGCAAAAGAGCTGGACATGACTTAGTGACTAAATAACAACAAGCAGATCTCTGAAGGCATGAAAATCAAAAATCCATCCAATTGATTCCAGACTTGTTAGAAAGGATAAATAATGAAACTAACAGGCTGTTCTTATCAGAAAGATGAATCCCAATTGCTAACACAGTCTTAACTTAGGTTTCAGGTTGTTCCAAAGCTTTCTTTTAAACTTTAAACAAAATTAGTATGCCTGGTTTGTTTTCCCTTTTACAGAGCTACTTTGATAATGCGCTGGACCTAGACATCTTTCTACTAGGGGCAATGAGTTTAATCACTTTTCTAAAAGCCAGGTATCTTATAAAAAGAAAAACCAGAAAGGAAAATGAGCAGTTTAGGGTCATTAATTCCAATAGAGGGTTATCTAATTGGGGCTATTTTGCTGCTAAGCAGTATGTATATTCTGAAACAACTTAGATTTTGTACCTTAGTGTCATTCGTACCTCTGTCTTTTGATCTGCTTTGTAAAACTGCAAAACTCCTAAAGAATATTTAGGATTTATCGTGAGTATTCAGATACTCACGTATTTATTAATACTCACAGTATTTGTTCTGGCTCAAGACTTATTGTGAATGAATCTGCCTCTGACAACTCTGGGAAAATGCAACTGCTCTATTTGCGGGGGGCAGGTCAAATATAATTTTCCCATTACTCTATTATAAATATGTTCTGCTGAATTGCAATTATTAATTTATGTGGCATGCTGTATTTTTCTTGCTATTCCTGGTGCCGTAGATATAGTGAAAAGTCAATACATATTAGTTGGTTAAAAATAAAAATAATGATGCTGTCTTAGAAAGAAAGAAAAGATCGAGATGGGTGTTTTTAGGGTCTCATGCTAAACCACTAGGTTTGGTCAGGCCTCACTTTTCCAGGCTGAGTTAGAGTTCATAGGGTGCATGGTGGGCCTCGTGCCCACCATGGTTGGTCTTGTGGGCCAAGGTGTGCCACGGGAGGACTTAGATAAGAAATCATTTAAACAATCAGAGGCGGGCTAGATAATCCTTGGTTAAGAGTGAGCTTTAATCTGAAAGGCTCAGATATTAGTCTGGGAAACACCTAGGCAATTAGTATTCTCAGTCTTCAATTCAGATAGAGCAGATGAGCAGAGGAACAGGTCAAATAGAATATCTGCTTAGAAAGTGTTACCAAACAAGGAGAATTGGAGTGAAAGCTGAATTCTGGATTTGCTGGCTGCTGCTGTTGTTCTTAGTTGGTTTGCTTTAAAAGTCACAAGCACATATATTACAAACTCCTCTTCAGCCTAAGAGAGATTTCCTTCCCCTGACTTATCCTAAAATAAGGGAAATTCTTGTTGAGCTATTTCACTCTAAAATAGAAAAGTGAGTGAAAACAAAAGAAAAGTTTTGGTGCATAAGAATGGAATATAAGCTATAAGATCCGACAAGAAAAAGCAAGTATTCAAAGGATCCTAGGAAATCTTATATGTAACATAAATAAATTATTCAAATCATTGAAGATTGTATTAACTATTTATAATCAGTTTTGAAGTGATTCAAAACATACAAGATTAACTGGAAGTAGAAAAAAGGTACGAAAATTGTACTAGAGTATTATGCATGTATGCTAAGTCACTTCAGTCATGTCTGACTCTGCGACCCTATGGACCATAGCCCCCCAGACTTCTCTGTCCATGGGATTCTCCAGGCCAGAATACTGGAGTGAGTTGCTATTTCCTCTTCCCGACTCATGGATCAAACCCATGGCTCTTAAGTCTCCTGTGTTGGCGGTCAAGTTCTTTACCACTAGCCTCATCTGGGAAGCACCTTAATAGTATATTATGTAAACACAAAAATCATATCTCACATATCATTTTTTGCCCCTAAAATCAAATTTTTCAATCTTTTTTTCAAACGCATGATATTTCTTTATTTACTTTTAATACATATTTATTTACTTGTTTGGTTGAAACATGCAGATGTTGCAAATGTAGGATCTAGTTCCCTGACCAGAGATCAAACCCAGGCCCCTGGCATCGGGAGTGCAGAGTCTTAGCCACTGGAAGTCCCCAAATTTTCAGTCTTGAAAATGGCCATGCCCACACAAATGATGATGAAATAATGAACAAAAATGAAAAGTTTTGTTGCTCTACCAATAAGAATATGTGTAACAAAATCATAGAGCATCGGGATTAGAAGTTGTACATCTGCAGATTCCAAAAGGGAAGATGAATAGACAGGCTTTTGAAAAAGCTTATCACTGTTTCCCAATTCTTGTTGCTCTACCATTTCTTTTCATGTTTCTCTTTCAGCCTAGGAATATCTCCTGCTCTGTAGGAAATGATTCTTGTTCAGTGAAAGAGCTTCTTAGGATGGTAGCCCAGCCAGTGCCAGTAAATGGCTTGAAGGGCTGGAGGAGAAGAAGCTTTAGCCTTCAATACAGAGGTGTGGTATTTCCTCAATTTAAAGCTCTATTTTGTAAAGCTGCAAAAGCAGATTCAAATACCACTCCGCAAGTACATTGCTACTCCAGGTCCCTTTTAGATATGCAGTTTGAAGCCACCATTGTCTGACAAGGTCATTTTTGAGTCATCTTTTACATTTCAAAGGGCTTCCCGGGTAGCTCAGCTGGTAAAGAATCTGCCTGCAATGCAGGAGACCCCAGTTTGATTCCTGGGTTGGGAAGATCCTCTGGAGAAGGAGTAGGCTACCCATTCCAGTATTCTGGCCTGGAGAATTCCATGGAAGATCCACTGGAGAAGCGATAGGCTACCCACTCCAGTATTCTTGGGCTTCCCTTGTGGCTCAGCTAGTAAAGAATCTGCCTGCAATGCGGGAGACCTGGGTTTGATCCCTGGGTTGGGAAGATCCCCTGGAGAAGGGAAGAGCTACCCACTCCAGTATTCTGGCCTGGAGAATTCCATGAATTATACAGTCCATGGGGTCGCAAAGAATCAGACACAACTGAGCAACTTTGATTTTGGGCTTCCCTTGTGGTTCAGCTGGTAAAGAATCCACCTGCAAAGTGGGAGACCTGGGTTCGATCCCTGGCTTGGGAAAATCCCCTGGAGAAGGGAAAGGCTACCCACTTCAATATTCTGGCCTGAAGAATTCCACTGACTGTATACTCCATGGGGTTGCAAAGAGTCAGACATGACTGAGAGACTTTCACTTTCACTGTTCACTATAACCCAAACCACTCTCTACACTGCATGAAATGGGTTAACCATCAAACATTCGGTTGTAGCCTGGTGGATTCCACCATCACTCCTTACTACCTTATAGCAAACTGTCCATTACAATGTCATAATTTTTAAAGTGATAGACATTTAAAAATCCATTTAGAACAATGGGTTTTTCCAGAGTTTGGATATTAGTTATCTTCTACTATATGCACAAATGTTTAAATGGCCTTTCTGAACACAGTAGTTAATGCTAGTTAGGAATTTGCTATTGTTTTTCAGTCATTAAGTCATGTCCAACTCTGCAGCCCCATGAACTGCGTCACTCAGGCTTCTCTGTCCTTCACTATCTCCCTGAGTTTTCTCATACCCATGTCCACTGAGTTGGTGATGCCATCCAACCATCTCATCCACTGTTGCCCCCTTCTCCTCTTGCCCTCAATCTTTCCCAGCATCAGGGTCTTTTCCAATGAGTTGGCTTTTCACATCAGGTAGCCAAATTATTGGAGCTTCAGCTTCAGCATCAATCCTTCCAATGAATATTCAGGACTGATTTCCCTTAGGATTGACTGGTTTGATCTCCTTGTTGTCCAAGGGACTCTCAAGAGTCTTCTCCAGCACCACAGTTCAAAAGCATCAGTTCTTTACCACTCAGTTAGGAATAGGGCAAGGAATTTATGAAAATAAATGAATTTTGAATAGGCTTATTTGGAGAGTAGGAGAAGAGCATACTTTTCCAGTAAGACATACTGGCCAATACTTGACCATCAAGAGGACAATCCGGGGAGGAGAAAGGGTAGTTGAAGATGTTCAGGCTAGGGGTTAATCAGAACTCTGGAATCAGGCACAGAGAGTAATTGAAGTCCAAGATAGATTTAGAGATTTAAGTCAGTCTTGCTGTACAAAGAATTCTAATTTTTGGACTCAAATTGTATTTCACTTTGCCTATGGAGTTCTAAAATTATCAAGCATGCCATAGAAATTCTGGAAAACTAGAAATTAACAAAAGCCAACAATTTAACAGACAATTTTAAATAACTATTGTATATTGCTATGCGAGGGTTACAATGATGCATTAGACCGAGTCCCTGCCTTCAAGAAGCTCAGAGTCTAGGTGGGAGGAGGTGGGAAGTGAGAGCCTCTGTAGAACCTTTCAGATAGGCCTTTCCTGAGAAGTAGGCTTCTGCTAAGCTGGAGGAAACTAACTGTCATCAGCCACAGACTACCAATATGATGAATCTGTAAAGGACCAGTGAGCCTGGGTTTTAGACTTTACTCTATAAAAGAAAGTTATTTATTCTCAACCCTCTGAAAAGGGAAACATTTGGAAAATGACAGATTAAAACATTTTTTGATACCAAAGCCTCAAAAAGAATCTAAAAAAAATTAAAAAGGGATTATTAAATGATGGTCAATAACCAGTTAGAAAAAAGTCAGTCAGCTGATTCACCTCAATTTCATTCACTTTTCTGATAGGGTTATAAAAATTCATAGGTCAAGTAAATTCAGTTTATTTAATAAAGTCCCTCAAAATATCCTTGGGGATATAAACAGAAATTGAAGATATCTGAAAGTACTTGGATTGAAGCCAGTTAGAAAATACCCCTGAGTGGAGTAGAAAGCAAAGGTGTCTTCGTGGAATGCAATTGTTCTGCCCTACTTCATTCTTTCAAAATTGTTTGGGTGAAGAGATATAGTTTCATTTGTAGATAGCACAGAATTGCAAAACAGTAAAAATCCAGAATTACCTCAACAGATAGTCATGCTGGGATAAAAACTAATCAAATGCAGTCATCAAACAAACAAGTATGTGTGTTTCCCAAAGAAATTCCGTAGCACAGGGAAAAGGCTGGAGCAAATATAGTTTATCACTTTGTGTGCTATTTATTGGCAACACTAGATTTAGATTCTTCAGATTCCAGTGTTCTCTGCTGTGGTTAGGCTATGTTTGAAAGAATATACTCAATTCAGAGTGTCAGAGAACCATATTTTAAAAAGAGTTTTGATAAACAGTCGTGTAAGGCACAGTAGAAGAAACTGGAGCTACTAGTCTTAGAGTGTGTCAGTTTAATTGAGTGATTTAGGTGGGATTGTTATAATCAGATATGTGCTTTTGAAGCATTACTCTGACTGCAAGATGGGGAACAGTTGGAGGAAACAAGAATAAATTTGGGGGTGGGACATTAGTAAGGAAAGAATGTAGTAACCCAGGTGAGAGGTAATAGTTATTTGGAGAAGGAAAGAAGAGGATGGAGGTAAATGCTACAGAATGGATTAGACACAGCATGAGGGAAAGTGATGAGGTTGTTTGGGGTAACATTAAGTTCAAGATGCTGGTAAGGCATTTTAACGACAATTATCAGTCCAGCTCTTGGACATTCTAATCTGGGGTACAGAGAAACTGGGGTTCGAAATGAGGACATCAGAGGCATCTGAACAGTAAACATCAGTAGTGAGACATCTTTATGACCTTTTACAGTTCATGGACCACTTCAATAGGTAATTAGTATAACTGTCTGCAGCAAAGCGAGTTTTATTATGGCATTTCAAAGGCATGAAAACCAAAATTACTTTCAACACTAGTAAGCAATGGAACCTGAGCTTAAAGAAACCAGGTCATCCAATTCCAAGTTCTAAGATTTGGGTGTGTGATAGTACCAATCCAGTGGACGACAGTACCAATCCAATGAGAGTCCATTGGACAGCAATGAGATCAAACCAGTCACTACTAAAGGAAATCAACCCTGAATATTCATCGGAAGGACTGATGCTGAAACTGAAGCTCCAGTACTTTGGCCAGCTTATGTGAAGAGCCAAATCGTTGTTGAAAAAGACCTGATGCTGGAAAGATCGAAGGCAGGAGGAAAAGGGGACAATAGAGAACGAAATGCTTGGATGGCATCACCAGCTCAATGGACAAGCAAGCTCTGGGTGATGCTGAAGGGCAGGGAAGCCTGGCGTGCTGCAGTCCATGGGGTTGCAAAGAGTCAAACATGACTGAGCAACTGAACAATAACAACCAATCCAATGAGAATCAGAGCTATGGGAGAGTTCCCCAAGAGGAAGAAATATGGTGACCACAGATAGCTTCAGACATGGCTGTTTTTACGGACTGGAGAGAAAAGAGCACAATAAAAGAATAGGAGACTGAGCAAGCAGTTAGAGGGTGAGAGAGGGAGAGCACCAGGGTGGTCTTTGGCTCTAGAAACCTGGGACCAGAAGGAAGGTGGAGAGCTTCCACAATGCAGAAATGGTTAGCATTCTTAGGTTTTTCCTCAATGATCAGGATGCTCAGTGCTGAAAACAGATCACTTTCTATCCTGCACATTTAGCTTTTTTTCATTGTCCACTCTCATTTCACACATTTTGCCAGTAGCTCCTGAACTGTGTTATAAACGCCTTGAGGGCAAGGTCCAGGCCTTCTCTTCCTTCTTGTCTCTGTACTGCCTAACATGGGGCTGTATACAGAGACTGATATAAAATGTGAAAGCTCTCTGCATGCAGATGATTAATCATCACTAGAATTGTTCCAAAGGCACTGTCTCTAGTGCCAAGAGCACATTTGTTTAAAATGTGCGCTTAAATTTGAATGAATCTGCCTAAATGGTGCCATCTGTTCTTAGGCAGTTTCAGAAAGGTTTTAGTACAGTTTTACCTTTAAAAGGACAAATGCAAGGGCATGCCTATGAGACACAAAGACATCCTTAAGTAAACACAGAGCAGGCACTGGCACATTCAATCACACTTAAGCAGCTACACATTATGAATGTTTTCTGAGGTTTAAGAAAATTTTAGCTAAGAGGACACCAACTACTACTTCATGCAGAAAATATTTATGAGACGTTACAAAATTGTAGGCATGGACTCCTACACATATTACTGCATTTTAATTACAGAGTACAGAAATACAGTTTAATTTGCTGTACCCTTTGAAATGGGTTGACTCTTCCACTCTTTGCTCATGGCCCACATTTCGCAGTGATTTCAGTGCATCGATTTACAAGCTGAAGACAGCTGTTGGGGATAGTCTCCATGTTAGTCATTTCTATCGATTGTCATTTGACTTTTGTTACAGTGCTGTAGGATTTATTGTTGTGTGAATAAAACAGTGAAATGAAACCCATGTTTAAGTTCCGCAAATAACTTACAGTCACTTCCAAAACACCTCAACTTAGGTTCTAAATTTGAGTTTGCGGTTTTACATGCACGGTTATTTGCTGATCCACTTTAGCATGCAAAATCACACACTGGCTAGGTTTGGGTATAGTTATTGTGGCAACGAGTAATGGGTCAGATTTTCAGCCTATTTAATCCACTAGCTACATCATCATCACCAAAACTATGCCAGTATCTGGACATCTGTATATTTTGCCATGTGTGTGCCAAGTCGCTTCAGTCACATCCGACTCTTTGTGGCCCCATGGACTGTAGCCCGCCAGGCTCCTCTGTCCATGGAATTCTGCAGTCAAGAATACTGGAGTGGGTTGTCATGCCCTTCTCCAGAGGACCTTCCTGACACAGGGATCAAACCTGCATCTCCTATGTCTCTGAATTGGCAGGAGTGTTCCTGACCATTAGGGCCACCTGGGAAGCCCCTGTAGGCGGATTCTTTACCAGCTGAGCTACCAGGGAAGCCCATGTATTTTGCTGCTGCTGCTGCTAAGTTGCTTCAGTCGTGTCCGACTCTGTGCGACCCCATAGACGGCAGCCCACCAGGCTCCTCTGTCCCTGGGATTCTCCAGGCAAGAACACTGGAGTGGGTTGCCATTTCCTTCTCCAATGCATGAAAGTGAAAAGTGAAAGTGAAGTCACTCAGTCATCGTCCAACTCTGTGTGACCCCGTAGACGGCACCCCACCAGGCTCCCCCGTCCCTGGGATTCTCCAGGCAAGAACACTGGAGTGGGGTGCCATTTCCTTCTCCATTCTGCTTTTGAACAGGACACTTAATGGGAAAAAAGAGTGTGGCAGAGTCCCCACAACTTCATGAGGAGGAGAGCCTGAAGGAGCAGCTGAGGGAGTACGCCCAGTGGGAAGAAGCGACAAGGAACTTGCTAAGCCTCCTACAAGCAAAGGCGGCCCGAGGCCACCAGATGCCTCCATGGGAGCCCCTGAGCATTCACCAGCCTGCCTGGGATTCCGAGGACGTCAGCAACTTCAAAGACACAGGTTCGAGACTCAAGGGTACAGTGAACATACTGGGGAGGTGGAGGTCGGGAGAGGTGGGCTGGGGCGGGGGTGGAAGACGCATGGGGAAATTGGAAGAGGGGAAGTTTTTTTGCAGGGAAGAACAGAGCTGCTCTTCATGGTGGCTCCTGCAGGCAGATGCTGTACACACTCAGAGGATGCGTGGCCAGTCCCCATGCTAGCTTTTCTTTCTGACGTCATCAATTATCTTTCCTCCTAAGACATCGAATTCCTGTTTAGGAGTTTTGTTAGCAATTGTGCATTGGTAGGGTTTTTAAATTTACCACATCCTTCCCCAATATTTTGATCGTGAGGCCATAGATTATTTGAGTTGATCCCTGTGGAGCTATAGATATGTTTGTTCATGTGTGTGTATTTTAAAGGTTCATTTATTTGACTGCGCTGGCTCTGAGCCGCCGCACCCAGGCCCTTCGGTCTTCGTTTCAGACCTCTTTAGATGCAGTGCGCAGGGTCTGTAGGTGAGGCATGTGAACTTTTAGCCTCAGCATGTGGGATCTAGTTCCCTGACCAGGGATTGATCCCTCGACCCATGCATTTGAAGACGGATTCTTAACCCCCGGGCCACTAAGGAAGTCCCAATATATGTTTATTCTTTGATGAACACTAGTGGAAGAGCTTTTACAAGAGAGCATTCTCGTTTGCTACTTCTGATGCAAGCCAGTACCCCTTCATATTTATTCCAAATTTACCTAGTTTGGGTCTCATCCGAATATTTTAAAACTTGGTGAAAATATCTCAGGTCAACTAATCCATTCTGTATGTGATTTTACAGAGGACAGAGGGAAACATTTATACCAAACTGGCACTGTTAGGTACAAAGACAGTAAACAAGATGAAAGAGAAAATAAAATTTATAGGAAAAAAGCGGGGCAACTGAAAATGAGATGTCTTGTTAACTTTTAAGAAGTTTCCCTGAAATTTATGACAAAAGGCAAAAGTAATCACTGAAATCCTCCTAATAATAAAGCCAAACTAACACAACATTGTAAATAAACTCTACTCCAATAAAAAATTAAAACGAATAA
>NW_011494842.1:11555712-11573412 GCF_000754665.1 Bison bison bison | reverse complement strand
TAAGTTGCTTCAGTCGTGTCCGACTCTGTGCGACCCCATAGACGGCAGCCCACCAGGCTCCTCTGTCCCTGGGATTCTCCAGGCAAGAACACTGGAGTGGGTTGCCATTTCCTTCTCCAATGCATGAAAGTGGAAAGTGAAAGTGAAGTCACTCAGTCATGTCCAACCCTTAGCGACCCCATGGACTGCAGCCTGCCAGGCTCCTCTGTCCATGGGGGTTTCCAGGCAAGAGTACCAGGGTGGGGTGCCATTGCCTTCTCCATGTATTTTGCTAGTTGGTATAAATCTACAATGGTGTCCATCAAGAATTTACATTTACAGAAAGAATCCATATATGTTATCCTATCTGAATACATGTGTATCCATATAGAAATTCTTTTGTTAAATCCCATTTTGCAGAGGTGGAGATCTGAATGGCTTTATGCATATGAACATTCCTTTGGAATATTTTTAGATACTTTTTATTTTAGATATTTTTAGATGTCTGATATTTATTTGCTTCTGATAATTTTTACATAAAAGAAATAGGATATTTCAGATAAGGATGAAGTCATCTCTCACAAAGCAACCACTATTATTAATTTGCTGTATCCTCTCAGTCCGTTTTCTAAACTTTTAATGACCTAGGTTATGGCTCCATGAGCTAATGTTTTTAAATAATATTGCCTTCTTACTTACCTAAGTTTTGTCATAGTATTTTTATCATTAACCTTCCATTTTCCCTCAACATTCTGTTTTAGAAATCAGTGTCAACCTACACAAAAGTTGTTGCATTTTACTCTTCTGTAGCTTATTCATCTTTCCACCGCAAGATGTCCGTTTAGGTTGTACATCTTGCATCACCTTCTTGCTGCCCTAAGCAGTGCCGCAGTGACTTTTGTCTCTGTCTCCCTCTGCCTCTGTCTCTTTCCCCTATTATGTACCTGGCCCAGGTTTCCCTTTTGGAAATACTCCTAGTGAAGTGAAATGAAGTGTTAACTGCTCAGTCATGTATAACTCTTTGCCACCCATAGACTGTAGCAGACCGGGCTCTTCTGTCCATGGTATTCTCCAGGCCAGAATACAGGAATGGGTTGCCATTTCCTTCTCCAGGGGATCTTCCTGACCCAGGGACCCAACCTGGGTCTCCGGCATTGCAGGCAGATTCTTTACCATCTGAGCCTGACCAGTGGTCAGTCTATTATTGCTGGCTTGCAGGTCATAGGGAATTCTCTCTCAAAAAAAAAAGTTTTAATTTGCAATCTTACCAGGGTATATAATATTTCGACTTCCTTATATCTTTACAAATACTTGTTTTGTTAGACTTTATTTCTTACATTTTTTCTGGTCTGATGGAGGTGAATGAAATAGTTAATTATTGGATTTTAATTACTTGTCTTGAGTATTTGTAAGCCTGAGCATTTTTTCAAAGACATGTTGACTGTATTCAGGTTTCCTCTTTATAGGATACATATTTATATCCTTTGCTCATTGTTTTCTGAGTTGTTTGTCTTTCTCTTGTTGTTTTGTGGGGGTTCTGTATTTCAAATGTTAATCTTTTGTCAGCCACATATACTGCTAATATCACCTCTCAGTCTTTTAACTTTATGGCAGATAACACGGCTTCCCAAGTGGCTCAGTGGTAAAGAATCCGCCTGCCAGTGCAGCAGACATCGGTTCAATCCCTGGGTTGGAAAGATCCCTGGAAAAGGAAATGGCAACCCCCTCCAGGATTCTTGCCTGGGAAATCCCATGGACAGAGGAGCCTGGCGAGCTGCAGTCCATGGGGTCGAAAAAGGTCAGACACAACTGATTTACCGAACAGCAGCAGCAGCAGATATCATCACACGGAAGTTCTTTAATTTTGGATTATTTGATCAACTATTTCAAATCCATTCATTTTTGTGTTTGATATTTTTTCATAGGTTATCTATTACTACCTTGGGTTGATTACAATATGCTGCTATATTTTAAGGTTAAAATTGTGTTATTTCCTTCAAAAAAGCAACAACCAGACTTGTGTACATCTCCTGATAAAAAGATGTACCGCCACTGGTAGTCTTGCTAAAGGGATAGGACGTAAGTCTGGTCAAGCCCTCGATCCCGCTGCTGATATCCAAGAAATAGAGCTGACAGGACAAGTTGAACTCTGCCATGAGAACGTATGCAGTTGGCAAAGCGCAGACCGAGAAACTTCAGTCAAATGGCTCAAGTTCTTCAGCAGATACATTGTAAAGGAAACAAGGGGTGGAAAGGGAACCTGTGGATGGAATGAGAATCCGACACTTCTCAAGCTAAAAACCTAAGGACAAAACTAAAACTATAGTATCTAAGGATGCATACTTAAGTGATAAAACCCAATGAAATCTAAGAAAGGGATTACTACAGAGTCGGGAAGAAAATGTTTATTTTGGGGAGAGGATTAGGATGGGTCTTCCGAGGTGCCTGGCAGAATTGTTGTTTGACCTGCTGCTGCTGCTAAGTCGCTTCAGTCGTGTCCGACTCTGTGCGACCCCATAGATGGCAGCCCACCAGGCTCCCATCCCTGGGATTCTCCAGGCAAGAACACTGGAGTGGGTTGCCATTTCCTTCTCCAATGCGTGAAAGTGAAATGTGAAAAGTGAAGTCGTTCAGTCGTGTCCGACTCTTCTCGACCCCATGGAACGCAGCCTACCAGACTCCTCCATCTGTGGGATTTTCCAGGCAAGAGTACTGGAGTGGGGTGCCATGGCCTTAGGAGGTAGTTAACAGGATGTTTGCCTTGTATAAATCATTTTGCTAAACTAAAAGGAAAAAAAAAGAAGTTGTGTTATTTTGCACATAAATCTTTATACATTCTGGCATTTATTTATGTGTATAGTGTGAGAAAGCAATCTAAATTTACATTTTCAAGACAGATAGCCCATTATTCCGGAGAAGGCAATGGCACCCCACTCCAGTACTCTTGACTGGAAAATCCCATGGACGGAGGAGCCTTGTGGACTGCAGTCCATGGGGTTTCGAAGAGTCAGACACGACTGAGCGACTTCACTTTCACTTTTCACTTTCATGCATTGGAGAAGGCAATGGCAACCCACTCCAGTGTTCTTGCCTGGAGACTCCCAGGGACAAGGGAGCCTTATGGGCTGCCATCTATGGGGTCACACAGAGTCAGACACGACTGAAGCGACTTAGCAGTAGCAGCCCATTATTCCAACACCATTTGTTAATAAGTCCATCCTTCCTCCTCTGTGCTATGATGTCACCCAGGAACTTAGGCAGAGTTCCTTAAATGAGCATAGCATGTTTCACTGACCTAGTTATCTGCTCCTGCAGCAGTACCACTCTGTTTTAATTACTCTAGTGTTACGATTATCCCTGGATATATAGCAAGACAAGACTCTTTTCCTTATTATTCTTTCACAGAATTGGTTTTGATTATTTTCAATATTTGCTCTCCCATCTCATTTTTAGAATTAATTTGTTTTGCGCTGTAAGCAAAACCAACAGCATTTGTATTTCAATTGCATTGAATATATTGCTTAATAGAGAGAGATTAATACAGAGATTAATTTTGGATTTTCTCATCCATGAAATGGTATATTAATATCTGGCACCTCAATTTTTCAGGTTTCCATTTTGTCCTCTTTAATATTATTTTATCATTTTCCTTGTAAATTGCATATCTTTTATAAGATTAATCTCTTATTATCTCATCATCTTTGTTGCTATTATGAATAATATATTTCCTGATTAATTGTTGCTGGATTATTAGAACTTTACTGATTTCTCGTATTTATCTTTCATCCAACAACCATGCTCATCTTTTTAGTCCTTAACAGTTTATTTGTAGATGTTCTTGCATTCTCTTTGTAAACCACAGTATTTTCTGTGTATAAGACACTTGAATTTCTTCTTTTCTATTACTATGCCTCATATTTTTTCCTTGTTTATTCTTTTGAGTGGGAGCCCCAATTCCGTGTTGGCTAGTAGCAGTGATGTTAGGTATCCTTGCCTGTGGATGGTGTTTACATTTGTGGAATGAACTCTCTCAATGCGCCCATTCCCAGCTCTTTTCTTATGAAATTCACATTGAACATTTTCAGTATGGCCAGCCAAAGTTAAGGTATGAACTGTGGTCGTGTAACAGGGTAAACTTATCGTATTGTTTAAAAAGACCCAAGCTTTGCCTCACTCAACCTCTCACTTTCTGAATGAACCCACCCATATCTGTTATCAGTCATTCAGGAGGTTAACACACTGAAAGTAATTCATATTAAGGATCTCCGCTGCAAGCATCTTTACTCCATTTGAAAGTATTCACTTCACGGGAAATGTCTTATCAGTGGAAATATACATGTAAATCTGTTGATAGTCTTCCAAAATTCTCATTGTTCGCATTTGTTTTACAACTTATTTATTATAGACTCCTATGAACCAAGCTTCAACCCGTTCTCACTGCATCTTCACCATTCACCTGTCAAGCAAGGAACCAGGATCTGCAACCGTGAGACACGCCAAGCTGCATTTGGTGGACCTGGCTGGTTCAGAGCGGGTTGCCAAGACTGGAGTCGGAGGCCAGCTTCTGACAGAGGCCAAGTATATCAACTTGTCACTGCATTACTTAGAACAGGTAATCAGTTGGGGTAGGATGACCTATACCTACCATTTTAATAAATGTTATTTATTTTTAATTGGAGGATAATTGCTTTCCAATGTTGTATTGGTTTCTGCCATCACCATGAGTCAGCCCTAGGTATATATATATGTCCCCTCCCTCTTGAATCTCCCTCCTTGTGACCATGTACATAGCATCAGGCATTCTACTAGCATTTTGGCCCTGTTTTGTGTCTCAAAATAAAACATATATGATGTAAAATTATATTATATTGTGGTGATATATATATATAATGTAACATTTACCACTTTGCTAATTTTTAAGCGTACAATTCAGCAACATCAAGTGCATTCAAAATGTTGTACAATCATCACCACCATCCATTTCCAGAAGTCTCATAATCCCAAACAGAAACTCTGTACCCATTAAACAGTAACGCCCATCTCTTTATACTCCCAGCCCCATTATGCCTATTCTGCTTTCAGCTGCTATGAATTTGCCTATTCCATATACTCCTGTAAGTAGAATTATACGATGTTTGTCCTTTTGTGTCTGATTTCTTTCACTTAGCATAACTGCAAGACCCATCCATGTTTTTGCATGTATTGGACTGTCCTTCCCTTTTTAAAGTGCTTATTTACTTATTTGGCTGCACTGAGTCTTAGTTGTGGCATGTGGGATCTTCACTGTGTCACGTGGGCTCTTTCGTTGAAATGCATGGACTCTCTAGTTGTGGCCCAGAGGCTCGGTAGTTGCAGCACAGGCTCCAGAGCACTCTGGCTTCAGTGGTTGAGGCACCCGGGCTTAGTTGCTCCATGGTATGTGGGATTTAATTCCCCAACCAGGGATTGATCTGCGTCCTCTACATTGAAAGTGTGGAAGTGTAGATATTGTGGTTGCTCAGTCTCTAAATCATGTCTGACTCTGCAACCCCATAGACTGCGGCATGCCAGGCTTCCCTGTCCTTCAGTATCTCCCAGAGTTTGCTCAAATTCATGTTCATTGAGTCAGTGATACTGTCCAATCATCTCATCCTCTGTCACCCCCTTCCTACCCTCAATCTTTCCCAGTATCAGGGTCTTTTCCAATAAGTCAGCTCTTCCCATCAGGTAGCCAAAGTTCTGGAACTTCATCTTCAGCATCAGCCCTTCCAATGAATATTCACAGTTGATTTCCTTTAGGATTGACTGCTTTGATCTCCTTGTAGACCAAAGGACTCTCAAGAGTCTTCTCCAACACCACAGTTCAAAAACATTACTTCTTTGACACTCAACCTTCTTTATGGTCTAACTCTCACATCCATACATGACTACTGGATAAACCATAGCTTTGACTATACAAACTTTTGTTGGCAAAGTGATGTCTCTGCTTTCTAACATGCTGCCTAGGTTTTTCATAGCTTTCCTTCCAAGGAGCAAGTGTCTTTTAGTTTCATGGCTGCAGTTACCATGGGACCATTTCATGGCAAATAGATGTCATGGTCTTAGGTTTTTGAACTAAGTTGAGTTTTAAGCCAGCTTTTTTACTCTCCTCTTTCATGCTTATCAAGAGACTCTTTACATCCTCTTCACTTTCTGCCATTAGAGTGGTATCATTTGTATATCTGAGGTTGTTGATATTTCTCTCAGGAATCTTGATTCCAGCTTGTGGTTCATCTAGCCCAGCATTTCCCATAATGTACTCTGCATATAAGTTAAATAAGCAGGATGACAGAGCATCATTTCCACTTTTCCCCAGCTGCTTCATTCTTTCTAGAGGTATCTCTCTGCTCTTCCTCAGTAGCATACAAACCTAGGGCTCATCTTCTGGTGTCATATCTTTTTGCCTTTTCATACTGTTCATGGGATTTTTGAGGCAAGAATACTGGAGTGAGTTGCCATTCCTTCCTGTGGACCACGTTTTGTCAGAGCTCTCCACTGTGACCTGTCTGTCTTGGGTGGCCCTGCATGGCATGGCTCATAACTTCATTGAGTTGCCCAAGCCCCTTCACCACAACAAGGCCATGATCCATGAAGGGGGAATGTAGATATAAATATATCATATTTTGTTGATGAACATTACTTCTTTTGTCCTTTCGGCTCTTGTGAATAATGCTGCTATCAACATTGGGGTAGCTACTATAATTCTGTATAAACATTTCATTTAAACCTCAGAACAGTTGTGCACTGGACATATTAGTTTTTACCCCCCATCTTACAGTTTTTATAACTCATGTCCTCCCTAGGCCTTCCAAAGATCATGTAGCTAGTGGTGAGATAAGGATTTGAACCTCGAATTGCTTGACTCCAAAGCCTATGCTTTTTTTTTTTTTTTTTAACCTTTGCTTATTGTTTTTATTGTAAAATTAGTAGTGGGTATGAATATAAGAAACACCCTCCATGGCCTATTTGTTTCGGGCTGGTAGATTAGCTGTGAGGCCATAATGTGGAGATGACCAGTATCTTTTCCACTTGTGGTGACTTCATCTGGTGGTGATTCTGACCCTGCACTGGTTCTATTTATCTAGCTTCCCTCCCTGTCTGTACTCCAGGTTTACTATAGTCCGTCCCAGTGCATGCTCAATTTTTAATTTCTGAGTTTTATTCCAAGGGCAAAGAAAGCTCATCTGAATTTTGCTAAATAAATCTTCCAGAAAAAAAAAAATTCTCTCTGAAAGGAGAGAATTGAATTAAATTTCTTAAGTTCCTTTCAGCTCTGTGAATATAAACGCTGTGAGTTGAATGTTAAAGATGGCAACTAATTCCAAGAATAAAAAAAAGAGAAACATGATCAAAAGCTAGAGTGGAGAAATACAGAGAACATTGGCAAGGCAGAATGATTTGTTGATGAATGTTGGAGACTGAAAGATTTGGGAAAAAAAATACTTTTTTTTTTTGAAGCTGCCTAATGAACCCTTTTGAGAATGATGTTGTCCTGATGTTAAATGCTTTCTAATGGCCAAGTTGGCTGAGAAAGTAGTTTGAGAGAAACCTAAGGGAACTCTCTGTGAACAAGGCACACACAATAGGCTCTGAGTAAATGAACCCCAGTAATGCAGCACCCCGAGATTAAGGCCTGTGTGTTGTTCAGATAGTGTTTCTGACAATAGTCAGCATTTCTGGACTCCTTCTTGCTCATATATTACATTCTAATTTTACTTAACAGATCTTGTTACTTTGCAGGATGTTTATATAACACTGATATGAAAACATAATGAACTATATTCAAAGTGCTTTTTTTCAAAATATACCTACTTGTTTCAGATGTTAGCATTGTCCTTTAACTCCAATTAGATCTGTCCATTCATGTGAAATTGTATTTATATTTGCTAGTTGAACCAAAATTTTCATTAATTATAATCACTCAAGAAAAACATTCTGCTCCTAATCCTTTCTTTTTTCTTCATTCATTCTATACAATCTTTGCAAGCTGTTACTTGTTATTAAAACTCTTCCTCTCCCTACCTTTCTTCACTTCAAAATTCTTGTACCATCAGCCTCATGTAAGTAGTCATGGTGGCATTTGATTTTCTGTGTAGCTAGTTTATTTAACAGATATTTATATGGAGCAATAATGTGCCGAGGACTGCGCTAGGTCCTGGAGCACAGCGCTGAACAAAATTGGAAAAGGTCCTTGCCCTGAAGTCCTCACGGTCCAGTGGAGGGGGACACACTTTGAATAAGTAATCTAAATAAGGATACTTATATAATATAAGAATAAACCTGGCTGTAATCCTGATGGGAGCCTGAAGAGCAAGTCCAAGGGGCAAGAAGAGCTTGTCCTGGGGGACTGGACTTAGAGTGAGAGGGGAGAGTTAATGCAAGTTCTCTTGGGGCTGATGCAAAGCGGACATCTGAGGGATGAGTCGGAGTGAGCCCAGCCAGGAGGTGGGGTCAGGGCATGTCGGACAGTGAGAACCGGGAGCCTGTCGGCCCTTAGCTCCCACCAGGGGATTGACTCACCCAGGGTCCTGGTAACATTCACATGTTGTTGGCTTTTGGCTCTCCAAATGTAACTTATCCGTTTCATAGACACCGGCTGCATCGCTGCAGCCATTAGCTCTTTACTTTGATGTACAAGTGTCTTCATGGAGGTCATGGCATAAAATAATGGAGAGAGGGAGAGAAGGAACAGATCAGCAAACGAGGAAAGAAGAGCATAAATATGGAAAAATGCAGAGTATGCACATGGGTATGTGGGGTTGAGTAAATCTAGAAGCTGCTGCCATAGAGAATGTAAGAGGACAGTAGACAAATATTGGAATTTTACACAGACAAGTGAGAGGCTACCAAGGAATACCTGGGAATGAGAATAATAAAAAGAATGAGCAGATACTGTTGATGAAATAACAGAATTCAAGGACTTTTATAAAGAAAGTTTCCTTATGAAGGACTTAATTATGAGGCTATGAGACTGGAAGTATAACACAATTTAGTTTAATCAGCTTCATCCATCCATTCAAAAAATGGTGATTGAGTGTCCACTGGGTGCTACAAGTTACGTTAGGCAATGGGGATCGACTTATGATTGAGAAATAGTCTGTGCTACCGTGTCATTCAGTGAAAGAGCCAGGCCTATAAACAAGTGCTCGAAGTGCAGGAAGAGAAAAGCTATCACAGAAACTCATGTAGAGGTTGGTGACGAATGACATCCTTTCTGTCTCAGTTTCAATATATAAGATGGAGATGGACTAGGAAAAGACAGTTTGGTAACCATTCTTACGTGAATTAACCCACACTTGGTATAGAAAATCCATGTGATTGTAACTGCTCCCTGGACAATACCGAAAGACCTTACACCTGCTCGCAGGGCACAGCCATTCTGAGTTGAATGTACCTCATTATGCTCAGAAGTAAGTAAATTTCTGCGTGCCCGAGTACTGTTGGTTTTGGAGTTTTCCTTGTGTATGTAGTACTTTTTCCAAAAAGTCTCCTTGAAAACATTTTAAGCCACAATAACAGGGTACATCTTGGCCCTAGAAATCGAGCCCTAGGAGAAAAAGGAAGGAGCTGTGCATACTTGTTCCAACCAGAAGCTTCAAGCACTCCTCGGGTGACCCTGGGTCTCTGTCAGGCCAAACATCAAGTGCGAAACCACTGAAAACAGAGAGTGTTTGCTCTGCACTTGCACAGAAATCAGAATCTGGGTCACCCCTGCCAGTTAGCCAACATGAGTGGGACTTTTTCAGTATCTCTTTCCACTTGGCTTCCACTGGATTTGCTGCATTCAGGAGAGAAAGCTCACGGTGCCGTGCTAGTTGTAACTCTGTCGGTTTTTTCGGGGGATAATCTTCCATGGACATCTGAGCTCTTTATTTTTTTAAAGGTTTCATTTTTTTTTATAAGATTTGCCTTAATGTGGACCATTTTAAAAGTATTTGTTGAATTTGTTACATAACTGTTTCTTTTTTATGTTCTCTAAGTACTTAGAAAACTCTTAGGTATTTAATTGATGATTCATAAACAGTAATGATGAATCATTATGAACTGATGATTCATAAACAGTGTGCTACCCTCTCTGCATATCTGTCAGACCAGCACCTGTTTGGTCATGTATTTGGTGTTTGGGTCATCCTTGCCTGTTTCAGGTATTTGTCCCCTGGTTCTTAGGATCCAGAGCTCTACTCAGCGCCCCATGCTACCACCTTGCCTGTCAGACTGTAGTCCACCATATTCCTTACTTTCCTTCCACTTACACTGAAACTTGGTTTTCCCACATCTACTACTAATGACCCTGACAGTGCCTTCCTAGGTAAAACTAATTAAGCCACTCATTCATTCATTCATATTCATTTAACAGAAAAGTATTGAGATTGTGTTCTATTACTCAGATTTCTTAGTTGCAAACTGGGAAATTCACTCTAGCTAATTTAAGTGGCAGAGAGTTTATGAAACATAAAGAATCTCGAGAAAAATTAGAAAACTGGGCTGGGGTATGACCCAGCTAGGAGCAGAGCAACTGAGAGAGACTTCTAAGCACAGCTCTAAATGGCTCTGTTAAACACTGCTGTTATCACCACTGCATATGTAGGACATTAGGTCCTAGTTTTCAGAACCTTCTCTGTAGCTGCCTCGAAAGAACCAGATGCCACTGCCACACTAATCTCCTGCAAAATGGTCTTCTTACTTATGGCCTCCAATCTCATCTGTTGTTCTGTCACTAAGTCATGTCTGACTCTGTAGCACACCAGGCTCCTCTGTCCTCCAGTATCTCCCAGAGTTAGCTCTTATTCATGTCCATTGAGTCAGTGATGCCATCTAACCATCTCATCCTCTGCCACCCCCTTCTCCTTTTGCCTTCAATCTTTCCCAGCATCCCAGGGTCTTTTCCAATGAGTCAGCTCTTTTGCATCAAGTGACCAAAGTATTGGGACTGGAGCTTTAGTAACAGTCCTTCCAATAAATATTCGGGCTTGATTTCCTTTAGGATTGCTGGTTTGATCTCCTTGCATGTCAAGGGACTCTCAAGAGTCTTCTCCAGCACCACAGTTCAAAAGCATCAATTCTTCAGCACCCAGACTTCTTTGTGGCCCAGCACATCCATAGATGACTACTGGGAAAACCATAGCTTTGACTATATGGATCTTTGTCAGCAAAATGATGTCTCTGCTTTTTAATATGCTGTATAGGCTTGTCATAACTTTCCTTCCAAGGAGCAAGCAACCTTAATTCCATGGCTGCAGTCACAATCCACAGTGATTTTGGAGCCCAAGAAAATAAAATCTGTCACTGCTTCCACTTTTTCCTCTTCTATTTGCCTTGAAGTTAGGACCAGATGCCATGATCTTAGTTTTCTGAATGTTGAATTTTAAACCAGGTTTTTCACTCTCCTCAAGAAATAGTTCCTCTTCACTTTCTGTCATTAGAGGGGTATTATTTGCATATCTTAGGTTGATATTTCTCCTTGCAATCTTGATTCCAGCTTGTGATTCATCAAGCCTGGCATTTTGCATGATGTACTCTGCATATAAGTTAAATAAGCAGGGTGACAATATACAGCTTTGTCATACTCCTTTTCCAATTTTGAACCAGTCAGTTGTCCCATGTAAGGTTCTAGCTGTTGCTTCTTGACCCACACACAGATTTCTCAGGAGACAGGTAAGGTGGTCTGGTATTCCCAATTCTTTAAGAATTTTCCACAGTTCATTGTGATCCATACAGTGGATTCACTAAGCTTTTGCATAATGAATGAAGCAGAAGTAGATGTTTTTCTGGAATTCCTTTGCTTTCTCTACGCCAATGGATGTTGGCAACTTAATCTCTGGTTCCTCTGCACTTTCTAAACCCAGTGTGTACATCTGGAAGTTCTTGGTTCACAAACTGCTGAAACCTAGCTTGAACGATTTTGGAGCATACCCTTACTAGCATGAGAAATGAGCACAACTGTATGGTAGTTTGAACATTCTGTGGCATTGCCCTTCTTTGGGACTGGAATGAAAACTGGCCTTTTCCAGTCCTGTGGCCATTGCTGAGTTTTCCAAATCTCTCTTATTATCTCTCCTTGCTGTTCTCTAAAACTCTATGTTGTGATGGGTGTATCTTTTTTTTTCTCCCTTGCCTGTCACTTCTCTTCTTTTCTCAGCTATTTGTAAAGCCTCCTCAGACAACCACTTGGCCTTCTTGCATTTCTTTTTCTTGGGGGTGGTTTTAGTCATTCTGTACTATGTTACGAACCTCTGTGCATAGTTCTTCAAGCACTCTCCCTACCAAATCTAATCCCTTGAATCTGTTTGTCACCTGGCCTAGTGATTTTTCCCTACTTTCTTCAAATTAAACCTGAATTTTGCAGAAAAGAGCTAATGATCTCAGCCATAGTCAGCTCCACGTCTTGTTTTTGCTGACTGTATAGAGCTTTTTCATCTTCAGCTTCAAAGAACACAATCAATTTGATTTCATTATTGACCATCTGTTGATGTCTATGTGTACAGTTGTCTCTTGGGTTGCTGGAAAAGTGTGTTTGCTATGAACAGCATGTTCTCTTGATAAAACTGTTTTCCCTTGCCCTGCTTTATTTTGTATTCTAAGGCCAAACTTGCCTGTTATGCTGGTATTTCTCAACTTCCTATTTTTGCATTCCAATCCCCTATGATAAAAAGAACATCTTTTTTTTGGTATTAGTTCTAGAAGGTCTTGTAGATCTTCATAGAACTGGTCAACTTCAGCTTTTTGGGCATCAGTGGTTGGGGCATAGACTTGGGTTGCTGTGATGTTACATGGTTTGCTTTGAAAATAAACTGGGATCTTCCTGTTGTTTTTTGAGGTCAGACTCTTCTGTTGATTATGAGGGCTACTCCATTTCTTCTAAGGGATTCTTGCCCACAGTAGTAAATATAATGGTCATCTGAATTAAATTCACCCACTCCCATCCATTTGAGTTCACTGATTCCTAAGATGTTGATATCCAATCTTGGCATCTCCTGCTTGACCATGTCCAATTTACTTTGAATCATGGACCTAACACTCCAGATTCCTATGCAGTATTGTTCTTTACAGCACTGGACTTTACAGTCACCACCAGACACATCCACAACTGAGCATCATTTCTGCTTTGGCCCAGCTGCTTCATTCTTTCTGGAGCTATTAGTGATTGCCCTCCACTCTTCCCCAGGCGCATATTGGACATCTTCTGACTGCAGACTCATCTTCCAGTTTCACGTCTTTTTGCCTTTTCATACTGCTCTTGGGGTTCTTGTGACAAGAGTACTGGAGTGGTTTGCCATTCCCTCCTCTAGTGGACCACATTGTGTCAGAACTGTTCACTATGACCTCTCTGTCTTGGGTGACTCTGCACGGCATGGCTCATAGCTTCACTGAGTTATGCAAGCCCCTTTCCACAACAAGACTGTGATCCATGAAGGGGACCACTCCCATTTACTCACCCCCAAATCCCACGCAGGGGTGTCTGCTTGATGGAGGTAGGTCTCATGCAAACTGTGAGCTGTAGGAGAGACTAGGAAATGACATTTTGTAAGAAGCAGGACCGGAAAAGGCAATGGCACCCCACTCCAGTACTCTTGCCTGGAAAATCCCATGGATGGAGGAGCCTGGTAGGCTGCAGTCCATGGGGTCGCTGAGAGTCGGACTCGACTGAGCGACTTCACTTTCACTTTTCACTTTCATGCACTGGAGAAGGAAATGGCAACCCACTCCAGTATTCTTGCCTGGAGAATCCCAGGGACTGGGGAGCCTGGTGGGCTTCTGTCTATGGGGTCGCACAGAATCAGACATGACTGAAGTGACTTAGCAGCAGCAGGAAGCAGGACTAGATCGGGGGCTGTCATGAGAGCTGAAGAAGACAGCTTAGTTTCTGCCACACTGCTGTTTACTGTCACTGCTCTTGGCAGTGGGGATGGAGCCATGGACAAGAGAAACCAAGTGTTTTATTTCTGCCTTGTGGAGCAGAAAGTCTAGCAGGGAAGCAGATAACAAACAATTAAATGAATAAAATTTACTTGTTTGACCAAATAATAAATGAATAAAACTACTTGAGGAAAAATAGCATAGACTAAGAACCTGGATATTGGAGTGTTACTTTTGATAGAAAGTGCAGGGGAAACCCTGGTGAGGAAATAAAACTTGAGCAAAGACTTGACTGGTAAGAAGCAGGAAGATGTAAGAAAGTCTGGGGCAAGAGCATCTCGGGTTAAAAGAAACAAGTTCGAAGGCTGAGACATTTGGCCTGGTACAGCAAGAGCAAAGCCAGTGTGGTCCGTGAAAGCACCATAGGAGAGGAGGTCAGACGGGTGGACAGGAACTTGCAGACAGGGCTTGGGTCACCATACCAAGTACATGGGAGGCTGTAAGCAGGACAGCGACCAGATGTAACTACATTTTATAAAGATGCCTCTGACTGCTCTGCAGAGAGGAGACCACGGGGGGCACAAGGAGAAGCAAGGAGACTGGTTCAGACCCTGGAGCAGTTGTCCAAGGAAGGGACAATGGTGGCCTGAACTGTCATAGTGGCAAAAGAGGTGGGGAAAGTGGCCCAATCCTGGGTGTATCTTGCAGGTAAACCTAACAGAAATTGGATGTTGGAATTGGGGGATTCAAGAATGATGCCTAGAGTTTTGGACTGTGCCATAGGTGGATGGTAGGGCCACTAATAATGATGGGTAAAATCTGAGAAAGAATGAGACTGGCAGTAAAGGAGAGAGAAAGTCAGGAACAGACATCCAGGTGGAGATACAGAGTTGCCACAAGGATAGTAGCTCAGGGAAGGGGCAGTGGCTGATGCTGTAAGCTGGGGAGACATCAGGACATGGTTATATTGAGTTGGCCAAAAAGTTCATTCAGGTTTTTCCATTGCATGTTATGGAAAAACCTGAATGAACTTTCTGGCCAACCTAATATTTAAAACCAAGGGATTGGATGAGATTACACAGGGAGAGACTATAGATAATAAAGAAATGAGGATCCAGGACTGGAGCCTTGGAGCACTTCAATAGATTGAGGTGAAGATAAAGAAGCATTTGGAAAGAAGATAAAGAAACATTCATTAAATAGTTTTTAAAGAAAAATAAAACCCAGAAAAGTGTGATAGCCTGATTACCACATGAATAAAGTTTCCTGAAAGAGGCAGTGAATACCCATGTTGATGCCTTCCTCAAACCAGAGGTCTAGTAACATAGTGGTCAGTGCTCTTCATTCACTGGGGTCACTGGTGACCTTGGCAAGATCCATCTTAGTCTAGGACTGTTGTGGCTTGCAGGATGGGTGTGATCCAGGTGAGAGAGAGAGAAATTAATGCAAAGAAAGGGGTTAATTTTAGGAGCAGAATAGGTGAGAGGAGAACAGGGAGGGGACAGAGGGCTGGACTTGGGCAAGGGCCAGGCAGTAACAGCAAGAAGGGTGGGATGTGAGGGGGATTTAGGGGTGGGGCATACAGGCTGCTTACACCTAGAAGAAGGGTGTGTAGCCATCAGCTCAGATCAAAGGCAGGGAGAAGAAGCTGGGTAGATGTTTGGAACAAAAGGATAAGGTGGGAGGGTCCATTTCTCAGAGTGGAAAAGTGGTTTTTGAGAAAATCTCACGGGATTTCTGGTTCCTGATAAAACCTGTGGTCATTCGTTTAAAGGAGGACAAGTGGTATCATTACATGATTTTGCTAAAAGCATCCTTTAAAAGCAATGCTCCCATCTTATTTTGTAACTAAAGGAATAGAGAAAGTTCTGGTGATGAAAATTACACACCAGGGAAGAGGAAGACTAGAGCATTGGCAGGTGTTGGCAGAATTCTCAGAAGCCAGGACCCGGTGATTCCCCTGAAATCACATGTCACATCTGTGGGTGATTTATTCCTGGTGCTTTGCAGTGGGCATCCTGGCACTGGATTCATCTTCCCCAGAAACCCCTGAAACCCTGGTGGCTTCCCTTGGGGATAGCCCACACCATCTCTTCATCCATCTCCCAAACGTTCATTTACTACCTTCCTGTTAAGTACCGAAGACACTCCTGAGGAGCAAGATGATCAGGTTCTAGCTCAATCAAGGTCCTCTTGCCCATCGCTTAACAGTGAAAGGAAACACACATACAGCATTTATTATGGGCTAGTTCTACTCCAAGTAATTTGTGCATTTGAACTCTTCTAATCATCCCAACTACTCACAGGGTGAGTACTGTCTTTTCCATGTTTGGCAGATGAGGAGATTGAAGCCGAAGTGTTGAATGACATGCCTTGAAGGCTGGAATCTGGACCTGGACAATCTGATGCCAGAATTTGGGGTCTGTTTCCTCTTGTGGTTCTGATTCAGTGTTCTGTCTCTCTTACCTTGACGAAGAGGCATTCAGACCAGTTTTGGTTGAATTTTTAAAATCTGGCGTGATTTACCCTTGAGTTTTTAATATAAATTTCCCAGTGACTGAAAAAGACGATAATAATATATACAATTCTGTACAAGCTATATCATCTGTCCAGCAATTCCAGGCTTTGTCTTGGACAGGTCTTGCTCTGTTTGCTTCATTTCCTCTTCACCATGACTGTACTGACTATTGTTAAGATTATCCTGAGCCCAGTTTGGGGGTCACTGCATTTTGTATCAGTTTTTTGTCAGCTGCGCATTTTCTGCTAAGTTAACGCTGCTGTTTCTCTCCTTCCCCACAGGTTATCATCGCCCTCTCAGAAAAGCACCGCTCACACATTCCGTATCGGAACTCCATGATGACCAGCGTCCTGAGAGACAGCCTGGGAGGGAACTGCATGACGACCATGATCGCCACGCTCTCTTTAGAGAAAAGGAATATAGATGTACGTTGGTTCTTCTTTCCAGAGATCTTAGTCTGAGTGTTTGTGCTAGTCTGTGAGATGGAGTTGATGGTCCTGGGTGGGTCTCCATCTTTTCAGCTGGGCTGGGGTGTGCCATCAGAGGTAAAGAGGCCGGCAGAGTTCAGAGCCTTGGGTTATGTGCCAGCTCTGAAATTCCCCCTTTTCAGAACTGAGTTCACCTAGCATGGGATGGTTTGCAGAAAACTTCATATACATGTTTTGGAAGACCTGCTTATGGGTTATTTGCCTTGGCTGGAGACCTGGGAGAGGAGACCCATCAGCTTCTCCTGACCCACTCTTCTCCTGGTTGCTTAGATGCCTTGGAGACATCACCAAGATGTGAGCCTAGATGTGTCCCTGAGCCCAACGCCAGGATGCCTTGGTAGAGGCTGGCTGCCAAATGTCCCAGGTAGCTTTAGAGCCAGCTGGTGTTTTACAGAATTTCAGTTTAATGGATGGGATTCAGACTTTCTCTAAGAGAGGAAAATGGAAAGCACCCAGGTGTCTCCCCAAACAAGGCCCAGTCCCAAGTGCATTGTGAGATACTGTGGAAAGCCTGTCTTTGGGGCCCGTTACAGATATTTATTTTGTACCCTTTGATGCTTATGGATGGTGGTACCTGCTATGATTCTGCTTTGTATTGTGTGGTTCTGGTTTGACAGAAAAGTAGAAAATCATATGCCAATTGTCACTTAGAACCTCAGATCTTCCACACTTTGGGCATTGGTCATTTTATTAAGCTCAAACAAAACTTTAATGAAAAATAAATTTCTGGGGCAAAGCTTCCTAATTTGGAAGCCTGTTTCCTCATTGTGTTTTATGAACTGTTGTATGCATTTTTCCTGTGAGCAGAAGTTGTTTTCTCTCTATTTGCAATAACACTTG
>NW_011494842.1:11539628-11555612 GCF_000754665.1 Bison bison bison | reverse complement strand
AATAACACTTGAAGGACATAATCTTGCTTTCTCAGGAGTCTATATCTACCTGCAGATTTGCACAACGAGTGGCACTCATAAAGAACGAAGCCGTTCTTAATGAAGAAATCGATCCCAAATTGGTAAGCAACTTTTAACTATGTTAAAAAAAAATCAAAGTATGTAAAAGCTTAGCTAAAGCCTGGGGGCACTCACTTCCCATAACCAGGCAATGTTCTAAATACTGGAAACGTGTAAAATCATTTAATTCTCATGACAGCCTCCTGAGTAGATGCCATCTCTTCCTCTGCCTTGAGCTGCCCTGGTATCTCAGTTGGTAAAGAATCCACCTGCAATGCAGAAGACCCCGGTTCAATTCCTGGGTTGGGAAGATCTGCTGGAAAAGGAATAGGCTACCCACCCCAGTATTCTTGGGCTCCCCTGGTGGCTTAGCTGGTAAAGAATTCACCCCCACTGTGGGAGACCTGGGTTTGATCCCTGTGTCGGGAAGATCCCCTAAAGAAGGGAAAGGCTACCACTCTAGTATTCTGGCCTGGAGAATTCCATGGACTGTATAGTCCATGGGGTTGCAAAGAGTTGGACATGACTGAGCGACTTTCACTTTCACTTTCCTCTACCTTATAGGTGACAAAAGGGGGGCACGGGAACATTTAGTGATTTGATCTGAGTTGCATTGCTAATAGGTCACAGAACAGGACTCAGACACAGGCAGTGTGAGCCCAGGGCCTGTGCTCTTATCTACAGCCCCCTGTCAGATGCACTGAGAGTCCTGAGAACGGACGTGAAATCATACACAAGTCTATTTCTAGAAAGGTCCTAGCCTTTCAGTGGTTATTAAATAGAATAGTATTCTGCATAATTGTTCTGTTACTTATTCTAGAGATTTTAAAAAGTTAGTAGTTGGTTGGATCCATGGAAAAAATGGCCAAGCCTCTATGTTTATAACAGTTCATTCTTCTTTATCAAAGTACTTTATTTAAGGAAAGATATTTGTAAGTTACCTGATTCAGCTACTCATTATAAATGCAGATATGTTTTATTTCTTTTGTTAGTCTTCTTCTACAAATAAAATAAAACAAGGAATTAATTTGTACCAACATGGAAAATGTTGAAATACAGTATCTCAATTTTGTAAAACTCCAAAATTAAGATTATACTACTTTTTAAATCATTCCCTTAAAAAAAAAAGAAAAGATTTCTCTAGAAAATAAATTAGGGTAAGCTTAGTTGTTGTTTAGTTGCTCAGTCGTGTCCAACTCATTGTGAACCCATGGACTGGAGCAAGCCAGGCTTCCCTGTCCTTCACCATCTTCTGGAGTTTGCTCAAACTCTTGTCCATTGAGTCAGTGATGCCATCCAACCATCTTGTCCTCTGTCATCCCCTTCTCCTCCTGCCTTCAATCTTTCCTAGCTTCCAGGTCTTTTCTAATGAGTGGGCTGTTCACATCAGGTGGCCAAAGTATTGGAGTTTCAGCTTAAGCATCAATCTGTCCAGTGAATATTCAGGACTGATTTGCTTTAGGATGGACTGGTTGGATCTCCTTGCAGTCCAAGGGATTCTCAAGAATCTTTCCCAGCACCACAGTTCAAAAGCATCAATTCTTCAGTGCTCAGCCTACTTTATGGAAAGATGGGCACAGAAGACAGAAATGGTGTGGACTTAACAGAAGCAGAAGATATTAAGAAGAGGTGGCAAGAATACACAGAACTACACAAAAAAGATCTTAATGACTCAGATAATCATGATGGTATAATCACTCACCTAGAGTCAGACATCTTAGAGTGTGAAGTCAAGGGGGCCTTAGGAAGCATCAGTACAAACAAAGCTAGTGGAGGTGATGGAATTCCAGTTGAGCTATTTCAAATCCTGAAAGATGATGCTGTGAAAGTGCTGCATTCAATATGCCAGCAAATTTGGAAAACTCAGCAGTAGCCACAGGATTGGAAAAGCTCAGTTTTCGTTCCAATCCCAAAGAAGCACAGTGCCAAAGAATGTTCAAACTGCAGCAAATTTCACTCATTTCACATGCTAGCAAAGTAATGCTCAGAATCCTCCAAGCTAGGCTTCAACAATACGTGAACCAAGAACTTCCAGATGTTCAAGTTGGATTTAGAAAAGGTAGAGGAACCAGAGATCAAATTACCAACATCCACTGAGTCACAGAAAAAATAAGAGAATTCCAGAAAAACATCTACTTCTGCTTCACTGACTATACTAAAGCCTTTAACTGGAAAGCTCAAACTGAAAAACTCTTAAAGAGATGGGAATACCAGACCACCTTACCTGCCTCCTGAGAAACCTGTATGCAGGTCCAAAAGCAACAGTTAGAACCAGACATGGAACAACAGACTGGTTCCAAATAGGAAAAGAAGTACGTCAAGTCTGTATACTGTCACCCTGCTTATTTAACTTATATGCAGAGTACATCATGCAAAATGCAGGGCTAAATGAATCACAAGCTGGAATCAAGATTGCCAGGAGAAATATCAATAACCTCAGATATGCAGATGATACCACCCTTAAGGCAGAAAGTGAAGAGGAACTAAAGAGCCTCTTGATGAAAGTGAAAGAGGAGAATGAAAAAGCTGGCTTAAATCTCAACATTCAAAAAGCGAAGATGATGGCATCCAGTCCCATCACTTCATGGCAAATAGATGAGGAAACAATGGAAACAGTGTCAGACTTTATATTCTTGGGCTCCAAAATCACTGCAGATGGTGACTGCAGCCATGAAATTAAAAGATGCTTGGTCCTTGGAAGAAAAGCTATGACAAGCCTCAGTTCAGATCAGTTCAGTAGCTTAGTCATGTCTGACTCCTTGCAACCCCATGGACTGCAGCATGCCAGGCCTCCCTGTCCATTGCCAACTCCCAGAGTTTACCCAAACTCATGTCAATTGAGTCGGTGGTGCCACCCAACCATCTCATCCTCTGTCGTCCCCTTCTTCTCCTGCCATCAATCTTTCCCAGAGTCAGGGTCTTTTCTAATGAGTGGGCTCTTCGCATCAGGTGGCCAAACTATTGGAGTTTCACCTTCAGCATCAATCCTTCCAATTAATATTCAGGAGGACTGATTTCCTTTAGGATGGATTGGTTGGATCTCCTTGCAGTCCAAGGGATTCTCAAGAGACTTCTCCAACACCACAGTTCAAAAGCCTAGACAAGCCTTGACAGTGTCTTAAAAAGCAGAGACATTACTTTGCCAACAAAGGTCCATATTTTCAAAGCTATGGTTTTTCCAGTAGTCATATATGGATATGAGAGTTGGACCACCATAGAAAAGCCTGAGTGCAAAAGTTTGGTAGTATACATTATTTTTTAAAAAAGAAAAAAATCTGAAATCTTTTCAATGGCGCTTAATTTACAGATTTCTCAAATTCCAAAAAATGAAAATCTCAAATTCATCCATTACCCATATTATTACTTCCTCTTGGTGTTTGCCCTTCCTTCCCTGAAATCATTCCATCAAAGCGTGGAGGAAAAGGAGGAGAGAAGAATAGTAGGACTGACCATTTTGTCCTTCTTGCCTCCGGGAGCCTGAACTCGCCTGATGGAATTCTGTTCTGGAGAAACCAATGAGTGAGGAACGTCCCTTTTTCCAGGCCAGCCCCTGCTCACATACCAGCATCACAGGGCACCGCCCCCCCCCCCAAAAAAAGGAGACACAGTGCAAAGGCCTAAGACAAGTGGAACTGAATGCCTAGGATGAATCTCTCTGCTGTTCTGACCCTGCCAGCCACCCTGTAACATTACTGTGCAGAATGAGAAAGACAGGAGTGGGCTTATTAGCCTGAAGACAAAAATTACTTCATAACTAAAGAAAAATAAACATATTAGACATTTGAGGTTTTTCCCTTCAAATTTGGCTGCAGAGACTTTTCTTTGAAGGAACTTGAGGAATTTGAAGAAAGATGAACATTATCATGTGTTTGATGTAGGTCTGTGAGAGATTTAATGAAGCGAGAAATCAGGAGTCAAAAGCTAATAGCTGATAATTGAACAAATGTTGAGGTCTTCCTGGAGCAGAATAATCTGGTAATTGACAAGTGTTTTTTCCTGATCTCTTTTATAATTGCTTCTAAAAACTGACACTACTGTTCTTTATTTGATGTACAGAGCTTTTCTGAAACACAAGTGACAGTTGAAAAATTGTCCTCAAAACCACCCAGAACACAACTGGATGGGAAAAATAAACACCAGATTTAGGGTAGTGGTAGTGGGAGATTCATTTAGGGAAAGCTCTACAGGGGTAAGGGTTTCCCAAGAGCCTACAGTGTTTTATTTCTTAAGCTAAGGCTTCAGCAACACGTGAATCATGAACTTCCAGATGTTCAAGCTGGTTTTAGAAAAGGCAGAGGAACCAGAGATCAAATCGCCAACATCCGCTGGATCATCGAAAAAGCAAGAGAGTTCCAGAAAAACATCTATTTCTGCTTTATTGACTGTGCCAAAGCCTTTGACTGTGTGGATCACAATAAACTGTGGAAAATTCAGAAAGAGATGGGAATACCAGACCACCTGACCTGCCTCCTGAGAAACCTGTATGCAGGTCAGGAAGCAACAGTTAGAACTGGACATGGAACAACAGACTGTTTCCAAATAGGAAAGGAGTACGTCAAGGCTGTATATTGTCACCCTGCTTATTTGACTTCTATGCAGAGTACATCATAAGAAATGCTGGGCTTGAGGAAGTACAAGCTGGAATCAAGATTGCCGGAAGAAATATCAATAGCCTCAGATAAGCAGATGACACCACCCTTAGGGCAGAAAGTGAAGAAGAACTAAAAAGCCTCTTGATGAAGGTGAAAGAGGAGAGTGAAAAAGTTGGCTTAAAGCTCAGAAAACCAAGCTCATGGCATCCGGTCCCATCACTTTATGGCAAATAGATGGGGAAACAGTGGTTGACTTTATTTTTCTGGGCTCCAAAATCACTGCAGATGGTGACTGCAGCCATGAAATTAAAAGACGCTTACTCCTTGGAAGGAAAGTTATGACCAACCTAGACAGCATATACAAAAGCAAAGACATTACTTTGCCAACAAAGGTTCATCTAGTCAAGGCTATGGTTTTTCCAGTGGTCATGTATAGATGTGAGAGTTGGACTATAAAGAAACCTGAGCGCCGAAGCATTGATGCTTTTGAACTGTGGTGTTGGAGAAGACTCTTGAGAGTCCCTTGGACTGCAAGGAGATCCAACCAGTCCATCCTAAAGAAGATCAGTCCTGGGTGTTCATTGGAAGGACTGATGTTGAAGCTGCAACTCCAGTACTTTGGCCACCTGATGGGAAGAGCTGACTCATTTGAAAAGACCCTAACGCTGGGAAAGATTGAGGGCAGGAGGAGAAAGGGACAATGGAGGATGAGATGGTTGGATGGCATCACCGACACAATAGACATGGGTTTGCGTGGACTCCAGAAGGTGGTGATGGACAGGGAGGCCTGGTGTGCTATGGTTCATGGGGTCGCCAAGAGTCAGACCCAACTGAGCAACTGAACTGAACTGAACTGAAGTAGTCAGTACCTGAATGTTCACTTAAGCTTAGAAGTAGGGACAAGGTATTATTTATAGCTCTTTGTTTATCTGAAGTAGTTCCTACTAAAGTGTAAAATCACATGAATTAAGGTGACTCATCACTTTCACAGTTTAAAAGAAAAAAATTGTATCATCACATCATTAGCTACAGAAAAAAACCATTTGATAACATTAAACATTCATCCATAGTTTGAAAAGGCTCATCAAACTATGAATATAAGCGAACATCCTTAGAGTGATTAAGGGTATCAATCAAAAACTACAGCAAACATTTTAAAAGTGAAATGTTAAAAGGAATATGACAAGAATGTCTTAAGCACTGTACTTGGAGTTTCTGGCTAGGAAAGAGACAATTTTTTTTTTAATTTATGAGGATTTGAAAAGAATATCGGTCATTACTGGTGGACTATTTGATTGCTCATCTAGAGCATCCAGTAGTGGGACTTGCCTGGTGGTCCAGTGGTTAAGAATCTGCCTACCAATGAAGGAGACACAGGTCTAATCCCTGGTCTTGTGGAACGAAGATTCCACATGTTGAGGGGCAGTTAAGCCTGTGCACAACTCCTCCATCCCTGTGCCCTAGAGCCGTGCTCTGCAGTGAGAAGCCACCACAATGAAAAGGAGAGGCGGCTACTCTCTACTTGCATACTCCAAGAAGAGAGCAGCCACCACTTGCCACAACTAGAGAAAAGCCCACAGTCAGCAATGAAGACCCAGTGAAGCCAAGAAGAAAAAGGACATCCAGGTGTTCGATAACAAAAAAAATGATAACCAAAATAATGTTCAGAAAAGTATTTGTTATACAATCCATAAAAAGGAATTGCCTTCCTATACATCAAAAGCCACTAATTAGAAAATGCAATTTTATAAAAATTTCATTTATAGTAGCAACAAAAACTTTATAAAGTTCTAGGGACAAAATCTAATGAAAGATGTATACGGTATTTATAGAGAAAACTGTAAATCTGTATTGAAAGGAATCAATGGAAAGCCGTACCATGTTTGTGGATGTAATGATTCATTATGCTGTGCTGCTTACTCACTAAGTTGTGTCCAGCTCTTGCGACCCCATTGACATGTAGCCCACCAGGCTCCTCTGTCTATGGGATCTTCTGGGCAAAAATCCTGGAGTGGATTGTCATTTCCTTCTCCAGGAGATCTTCCCAATCCAGGGATCAAACCTGCATCTCCTACATCGACAGGCAGATTCGTTACCACTGAGCCACCAGGAAGCCCAGTGATTCATTAGGATTACTTTAATTACTTATCAAATTAACCTTTTACTCAAATTTATTTACAGTTGAAATTTGAGGAGAGTCTTTGATAGAATTTTACAAGCCAAGTCTAAAATTTATATGAAAGAGCATATGATCAAGAATAGCCAAGTCTATTTTAGAAGAGAACAACATGGAAAGGGTTTGTTCTATCTAGATGCCAAAATTTCTTAAGATACAGGAATTAAAAGTGTGGTATTACCATGCGTATAGTCAAGTAGACAAATGTTTTTAACCAATAGCCTAGAAAAAGACAAGTCTTATATGTGGAAATACATAACAGAATTGTAATAGCAAATCTTGCATGGTTGGCCATAAAAAAATTAAAATTAGATCCATATCTTATACTTCCTATAAAGTAAAATCAACCTAAATGTAAAAAGCAAAACTTTAATACTTTTTAAAGAACTTCTAGAGAAATACAGGCTTCCCAGGTGGCACAGTGGTGAAGAATCCACCTTCAATGCAGGAGACACAAAAGACCCGGGTTCGATTCCTGGGTCTGGAAGATTCCCTGGAGGAGGAAATAGTAACCCCCTCCAGTATTATTGCCTGGAAAATTCCATGGACAGAGGAGCCTGGAGGGCTACAGTCCACAGAATTGCAAAGAGTCAGACATGTGCTGAGCATGCGCATACACTGTAGGAAAATATTGCTATGGCTTTAGGTAAAATAGATGTTCTCAAAGAAAACACAGAAATGCAACTCATAACAAAATAAGTTGATAATGAAATTGCCTTGAAATTTAAAACTTTTGTTTCACAGAAGGAACACCACAAAGTGGAAAGCATGACATAGATTGGGAGAAAATACAGGCATTGCATAAAACTTACAAAGGGTTCACATCCTGAATATATAAAGAAGCCTGAAAATCCGTAAGGAAAAGAAAAACAATTCAACTGAAACATGGGCAAGATGGTGAATAAGAAATTCACAGAAGAGGAAACTCAAACAGTCAACTTATATTTACAACGATGATCATGAACCTCACCAATAATTATGAAAACACAGATTAGAACTAGAAAAGAGACCATTTTACACCTACCAAATTGGCAAAATTAGTGTCTGGCAATACTACCTAGTAGTGACCAAAATGTGGGGAAGCAGGAACTTACATATATAATTGATGAGAATATAAATTTATACAACGATTTTGAAGAGCAGTTTAGCAACATATAATAAAGGGAAGCTGCACTTACTCTGCAGGTACGCTACAGAGAAACTTGGGTGTGCCCAGAGATCTATAGTGTTCACCACAACACTGTTCGTAATAGCAAAGGTAAAATTCCAATGTCCATAATGTCCCGGAGATGTAAATACATCCGTTGTGATGTGGTCCTTTATTGAAATACTATACATCCATGAAAATTCATGAACTAGAACCACACGAAACAATATAAATAATCTCCAAACGTAGTGTGAGGAAGAAAGACCAAGTTGCACTTACCTGCGGTGTAATAGCATTTACATTAGGTGTAAGGCGTGCAAAATGATATCTGCCATTCACAGTCATACCTATACCTACGGAGTAAGTATTTAAAACATGCAGGGAAATGCTACCCACTAAATGCAGGATCGCAGTCACCCAAGGAAGGACAGAAGGAAACAGGAGTAAGGGCCTCCAGGTTCCATGAGTAATGTTTTATTTGTTAAGAAAAATTCTAGAACTATTTTGACCAAATGATAAGGTTTAACAAAGCGAGGTGGTAAGTACAAGAGTGCCTTTGGTATCCTTCTCTGTACATTTTTGTTCATAATTTTAAAAGATGTGTGTTCTCTGTCACATAGTCCCCTCAATGAGGAGCTGACATTTATGCTCCTGCCTTGCCATTTCAGATGATTATACGCCTACAAAAGGAAATCCAGGAACTGAAGGATGAACTGGCCATTGTCACTGGGGAGCAGAGGACAGAGGCACTCACAGAAGCAGAGCTCCTTCAGTAAGCCTGTAGACTTTTTCTTTAACAGTGCAAGTTTGTGTTAACTTCTGTGTTGGCCCTAATGTTATGAATTCACCTCAAAGCGCGAAGGTCTCCTGGGACAGTCTGAAATTGCATGTAGGCGCCAGTGAAGAGTGGCGGCTTTCCATGAAAAGCTGCATAAGGCTGGCAGTGTTTCTGCCGCCTCAGCTTTGAGGAAGAAAAGAACAGAGCGTGGAGAGGATGGGAGTATCCTTCTCATGCCAGCTGAAGAAAAAGGATCGTATAATAGTCACACAACTTTTAAATGTATCCGCCACACACTCTGTAAGCTGTGGATCTCAGATCTGAAAGGAATTCCAGAAACGTCCTTTGTATTAAACAGCATCTTGCTGCAAGCACCAATTTATCCCATGCCAAAGTAAGCTCTCTCCTTTAATAAATAGATGGCCCATATATTACAGTTCAAACACTCGAAATGGGAATGAAAGCAGGTATTCAGGACTTCATACAAGTGCGGCATTTCTCAGAGCCTTTAGACTTGCAGCCATATGGCATGCCAAGGGCACAGCGTGGCTCGAGTTCTTGCTCTGATCACGAGCCACCACGGTGGGCTCTCTTGTTGCTTCTGTGCTGTTTATTAAGCATTTGTGAAGTGATAACAATGGACTGGGCTCAGCAGGCAGTGGTACTCTCTGTTTCAGAGAAACAAGCTACACAAGCTTTTTCTGAAGGTTTACTGTCATTTCGCATGACCCTTTCTCAACAGAGAAAATGGTAACTAACAGGCAGTGCAAGTATTTTCTTTAAACAACTTCATGGCTGCCCCTGAATGCAGGGCTAAAGTTTGAGAAGCCTTGAGCAAGGTTTCTGTTATACGCCAAGCCTTCCTCCTCTGGGATAGCATTTCCTCATTTTAAAACACTGTGTTTAATAATGTGATAGGCCCCTAAGGCTTTCCTTACAAAACTCCTTCATGACATATATGAGATTAAGATGAAATATACTGCCAGAATTCACATTTTAAAGAATTTCATGTCACTCCTTGAAATAACCTGGGATAGCTTAGATACTGAGAAACCCAAGTTTCAAATTCCTTCATTATGGTGCTCCCAGCCCTGCAGAGAAAGGGCTTGCTGTTGTTTAGTTGCTAAGTCATGTGCGACTCTTTGCGACCCTGTGGACTGTAGCCCACCGGGCTCCTCTGTCGGATTCTCCAGGCAAGAACACTGGAGCGGGTTGCCATTCTATTCCTGCAGGGATCTTCCTAACCCAGGGATTGAACCTGCATCTCCTGCTTGGCAGGCGGATTCTTTACCACTGAGCCACCTGGGAAGCCATAAAGAAAGGGCTTACCCAACATTATTTTTGAAGGTGCCTCTTCAGAGTTTTGATCTTCAAATCAGTATCCAGTCAGGAAAACAAAAGCATTCTAGGCCTCTCAACAGCAGGAATTAAATATAGGAAATTTGTCGTACAGGAGACGGTATTATGGGGTGCTACATCAGGCTCCTCCGTCCATGGGATTTTCTAGGCAAGAGTACTGGAGTAGGTTGCCATATCCTTCTCCAGGGAACTTCCCAACCCAGGGATCAAACCCAGGTCTCCCACATTGTAGACAGATGCTTTACCATCTGAGACACCAGGGAAGTCACCTTCACAGCAACCCAAAGATCAGAGCAGCAGGAGAAGGTCCTTCAGCCTGGGACTGGAGGGACATCAGTAGAAGGTTGGGTTACTGAAGCCGGAGCCTGGTGCTGGCCAGCAGAAGCTGCACAAGCTGAGTGCTGCCTGTTGGGACGGAAGCTGAGGCCTCGGAAGAGCCCTGGGTGCTACGGAGGCATCATCCCACAGGGAGCCCTGGCTTCTCCCTCATCTCCCCTTCTAGCTTCCACCAGTGCCTCCCACTGGCTGAACTTACCCAGAGCCAGTTGTTAAAAGAGCCAAGCAGTGTGATGTAGTCACACAAAGGAAAAATGGAAATTGGATCTAAGAGCAAACAGGGAAATGAACCACGTGCCAAATAAGTAGCAGTGTTTTCCCTAGTTCCTGTGTGCTCTGTGTTGCTCAGAAGGCTCAGTTTAAGCTAAGATTTTGAATGTGATGGTTCAAGATGTCAGAATGAGTAAGCCTATGCCGCAGGTTCCCTCCTCATTGGGTGGATGATAGAACTGATGTAAGAAACATCAGAATCTCCAGCTATACCCAAGAATAAGAAGTAGGTTTCACAGGGGTCTAGACAGGAGGAAGGGATCAACCAGGTCATGGTGCAGCACCACCAAGGCCCCATGGCTAGAAGTGGTGGCACGCTGGAGCAGGAGAGGGCTGGAAACAGCCGTAAGGGTTGGCAGAGCTCTTGGAATGGGAGGACTTTGTTCCTGTGAACCCCCAGTGTTCTCCTTCTTCCCTTTATCCCCTGGTATTTAGGTCAGTAGTCCCAGGAAATAGGGAAGTGCCCCAGGTAACTAATGATGCCCAGGACAAAGAGGTATAAGCTCTGGAGACAGCTCCTGCCTCCAGCTCTGCTCATTTCGTCACTGAAAGCAGCAAGGAGCACAGGTACCCACCACTGCTTCAGTCCCTTATCCAAGACTGGCTGCCCAAGTGGAGAGCTCGGAGTCTAGGAAATGTGAGCTCACAGTTGGGAGTGACTAGGAATATCAGGACAGCCAGCAAGGAGAAAGATAAGAACAAGCGTTTATGGCATGGAGGCCTCAAGAACTAAGCAAGAGGAGTGGTTGCTGGCGTTCCATCCATGAAGCAGCAGCAGGATCGAGAGATCTTGAAAATGAAAAAATGTACTTGTTGCCATTAAGAACTTGATGATAGCTGAAGAGCAGAATGAAAACACGGAGGGGCAAATCAGTGAGCCAGGAAGGTGGGAGCTAAGGGCTCATTCCAGAATATAGGTTAAAAGGTAAAGATTTAGAAAGTTTAAACAGAAGAACCATAGAGGATAGTCCTAGATTTACCGGTATCAACAATGAGTTTCCAAAGAAGAAATAGAGAGAATGCAAGGGTGCCGACAGTTAAAGAAAGAAAACCTATTTTTTTTAACTAAAAAAAAAAAAAAAAAGGACATAAGACTTCAGAACAAAAGAGTTACCATATGCTAAGTAGTGCAATAATACTGTAGAAAAATTTTAGAACTTCAACATATTGAAAATAATCCTAGAAGTTGTTAGAGAAGAAAAGTATTAACAACTAAGAATCTAATTTAGTGAAGACTTCTCATCAACAGCTCTGGGAATAGGGACTTCTAGTACTGAAACCCAAAACAAAACAAAAAAGGGCTGTGAATGGAGATTTCTGTATCTAGCCTACAGTTCAAAGGTGAAGGTGGCCATTTTTCAGACATACAAACTTTCAGACAAGAAATTTCCCATGGTACATCCTCTCTTAAATAGACCACTACAGACTATACTTCCACAAGAAGAAAAATTCTATAAAGGACAAGAAACAATAATAAGCAAAGTTTGTTATACCTTCTCTATGACATTTAATATCGTATTATATTTACATTACATCTTTCGCTAACTTGCTATTTATTACATAAACAGATGTTTCTGTTTAAAAGTTATTGACAACAAGCAAATTCTCATGATTCTCCTCTCACAAGAGTTTGGGGGCAGAATCGTGAGAAATAAAATTGTGACAACAGGTTTAAAATACTGACAGACTGTTAGATCTTGGATTGGTTTTCTTTGATCCACGGATAATGAATACACAAATGTCAGCTGGAACGGTTTCTACAGAAACAGTATGTAGGGTTGCCGTTAGTTTTTCTGGGCAGTTGATTCACTCATTCACCCATTCAACATTTCTTATTCATCCAGTACTCACAAAAATCTACTGTAGGCCCTGAAAGGAACACCAAGATGAACAAAACCTGGATCCCGCTCTCAACAGGTTCACAATTTAGTGGCAGCGACAGACACAAGTAATTATGGTGCAATGTATAAGCATTGTGTGGAGATATATGAATAAGCCGTGAGACTGCAGAGATACTAATGATTAATTTTGAGTTCAGGCATAGTGTGTGCTCATTCGTGTTCGACTCTTTGTGACTACATGGATGGTAGACCACCAGACTCCTCCGTCCATGGGATTCTCCGGGCAAGAAGACTGGAGCAGGTTGCCATTTCCTCCTCGAGGGGATCTTCCCCACCCAGGGATCAAACCCGTGTCTCTTGCATCTCCTGCATTGGCAGGAGAATCTTTTACCACAGCGCCACCTGGGAATCATTGTAAAATTAGTTCATGTGCAAGTAAGTAAACGTCGGCAATTCACAATGAAGTCGCTTCTCTGGGTCAAGATAAGCATACCATATATAGCATTGCGTCTCTTCAATGATTTCTGATAAGCAGTTGGGGAGAACACATGTTGCAGACTGAATCCACCCTGCCAAAACCAAAGCACAGTTTCAGAGCAATCCAGTAACTTTGGTGCTTGTTCGTGCTGACAGTGAGGATTATTCAGATTATGTGGCTTTGTGTTACTGTTTTTGCTATACTGTTGCAGTTACATTTTGGCCTGATTAGCTAGATCAATATTGGTATAGCTTAAAATTCATCAGGTTTCAGAGCTCTTTATTATGTTAGAGTAAAAGAAGGAAATTAACATTTGCTTGTAATGTGCTGCTATTTAATATTATCGGTGCTTCTGTGTCTTCTGCCACCCTGGACACTTGCTCAGGAATGTGAATCAGCTTCAGCCCTCTCATTGTGCCCAGGCTCCCTGGTGGTGGCGGTGGGAGGGGGATGGTGGTGTGGGGACAAGAAGGGACCCACGGAGCAGCAGGGCAGAGTGGCAGGGATGTGCTAGCCTCATCTGCTTCTCTGTCCTGCTGATCCCTGGGCTTATGTTGACTGGCATGGCATGAGGACATTCCTATCAGGGATTCTGTGAAGGACATCAGAAACCAGATATGTATTGGATAATATATTTGGTGTAGCATGCATTGGACAGTTTGGAGATGTCTATTAATTTCCTAGCCCCACCGAATTTTTGAACTATTTCCCAGAATTTCAGTTCTCAATGTAAATATTTGTTGCATTGACTTGGATGCTCCAACCGAAGAGGATTTCAGATGTCAGCCTCCAGTTATTGGGATATTTTTAGTTTACATCTTTTTTTTCTTTGCCTGTGTAAATTTGAAAAGAGACAGCTGGATGAAGGCTGTGTAGCCAAGTTAATGTTTATGCAAAACTTCTTGGGTGAAGATTTGATTCTGATTGATTTTCTAAACACATACCTCTTTCTTCCTTTGGGTTTTTTCCTAAAGCCTTTAGGCCTCTGGCTAGGATGGAAGCCTCATTTCCTGGCCCAAATCTAAATGAGTAGAATATTTTCTGCATAGCGACATTTTCTTTCTGAGATGCAACTGAATTGGATCTCTTAGGCTCAAGTTTTTCAAAATAAATTTACGAACATCTTGATCCTATGCTTTTCTTTTTTCTTCCTTCCTCCCAACTTTATTGAGGTATAATTGACATATAACATTGTGTAAGTTAAAAGAGTACACTGTGATGATTTAATATATGAATAGGTGTATATATTGTGAAACGAAGACCACGATAAGGTTAGTCAATATTCCCATCACCTCACATGGTTATCTTTCTGTTTTTGTACCTTTGACATCTACCCTGTCGGCAATTTTGCAAGTATACGGTGCAGTATTGTGGAGTATAGTCACCATGCTGTATCTCAGGTCCTCAGAATGTATTCACCTTATAACTGGAATTTTGTACCCTTTGACTAATGTCTCCCTGCTTCCCCTGCCCTCCAGCCCCTGGCAACCACTGGTCTACTTTCTGAGTTCACCTTTTTTATTTTGTACAAATAAGTGACTTCTTACAGTATTTGTCTTTCTCTGACTTACTTCCTTTAGCTAGTTTTTGCAGATCAGTTAATCCTACTGCCTGAATGTAGTGAGTACCTACTAGATGCTAGTCATATTAATAGGTGTTTGAGGGGGTTCAGGAATATAGGATACAGAAAATAATTCCTAGGAGTTACAGTTTTATTGGGGAAATAAAATATGTGCACACATACACACGTTTTATATATATATATATATGGGGCTTCCCCAGTGGCTTAACGGTAAAGAATCTGCCTGCAGTGCAGGAGACACAGGAGACACCAGTTCAATCCCTGGAGGAGGGCATGGCAACCCATTCCAGTGTTCTTGCCTGGAGAATCTCACGGACAGAGGAGCCTGTCGGGCTAAATTCCATAGGCTCGCACAGAGTTGGACAGCACTGAAATGACTGAGCACAGCGTATGTATATGTAAAACAGAGAATACAAGGGTGTATTAGTGGAAAGAACAAATGAACGCTGAGAATTGTAAAGCCCTAATTACACTTTAATTCTACTCATATTAGTTTTTTAATGACTCCTTTATATGTAAATGCTGTCTTATGACTAAATGCTATTTATGTACACTTTCAGCCCCATGTTTTTAAATCTAACATCAGTTTATTATACATGGTTTAATATATTATTTGCTCACAACCTATGATAATGAAAAGCTAAATAGTTACATAGAAATTAAAAAGTGGGGGTGCAGATATCATTCCCTGAGCAAGTTAAGTCTGAAAGGATGTCATGAGGAAGAAGGTGCCACCCTAAGATGAAGGGGTCTGGGTACACAAAGTTGCCTGGAAGGAGTGAGCACAGTGTGTTTGTGTGTGTGTGTGTGTGTGTGTGTGTGTGTATGTGTGTGTTGGGGGTCAGGGTGGCAGGGGTTGCCAAGGCTGCCAGTAGGGGAGGAACCTGTGAAAAGGAATAAGAGGGAGGTATTAAGGGTGATTGAAATAGTCTATATCATGGTCATCGTGGTGGTTATATAAGTATACACATTTGTCAAAAGTCATAGTTCAGTTCAGTTGCTCAGTTGTGTCCAACTCTTTGCGACCCCAATAATTGCAGCACGCCAGGCCTCCCTGTCCATCACCAACTCCCAGAGTTCACTCAAACTCACATCCATCGAGTCGGTGATGCCATCCAGCCATCTCATCCTCTGTCGTCCCCTTCTCCTCCTGCCCCCAATCCCTCCCAGCATCACAGTCTTTTCCAATGAGTCAACTCTTCACATGAGGTGGCCAAAGTATTGGACAAAGCTAGTGGAGGTGATGGAATTCCAGTTGAGCTATTCCAAATCCTGAAAGATGATGCTGTGAAAGTGCTGCATTCAATATGCCAGCAAATTTGGAAAACTCAGCAGTGGCTACAGGACTGGAAAAGGTCAGTTTTC
>NW_011494842.1:11538927-11539528 GCF_000754665.1 Bison bison bison | reverse complement strand
GAAGCCCTTTCCCGCTACAGTGTCTCAAGAGAAGTCCCACGTTAGGTATTGGAGGTCGAAACGGTACTTCGCACCCTTGATGCGCCCCCACAAAGTTCCCCGACATCCCGGTCTCCCTCGAGAGGAACACCGAGGTTTTCCGGCACCACTTCCCCTGAGCCCCTTCTACCCTCCTGATCTGGACAGGAGGGTCGACTCCCCTGCTTTGTCTGGAAGGGATTCCCGACCTTCCAGTCACACCTCAGGATGAGGCCGGTCTCACGACGACATTCCAGACGTGGCCTCGTGGGTGGTTCCACATTCCGAAGGACCCCGATTTCCCGGTCCCCTCTTGATAAGAACCCGATGCCCGGACACCTCTTCGAACTCCACCCTGTGAAAGAAGTCAACACGAAGGGGCAGTGACTCGCCCGTGCATCGTCGGGAAAAGACCCCCAGGTTCCAAATACCGCTCGACAAGTGGCCTGTCTCCCCGGGAACACCTCGAGAGGAAAGCGGAGTTCCATGCCTCAACCCAAGACGAGGCCTGACTCTCCTGTCTCAAGTCTGCAGGGACCTCGCGATCGGAGTCTGAAGTCAGAGGAACCCTGAGGTTCCTGCC
>NW_011494842.1:11516103-11538827 GCF_000754665.1 Bison bison bison | reverse complement strand
CAGTGGCTACAGGACTGGAAAAGGTCAGTTTTCATTCCAATCCCAAAGAAAGGCAATGCCAAAGAATGCTCAAATTACCACACAATTGCACTCATCTCACACGCTAGTAAAGAAATGCTCAAAATTCTCCAAGCCAGGCTTCAGCAGTACGTGAACTGTGAACTTCCAGATGTTCAAGCTGGTTTTAGAAAAGGCAGAGGAACCAGAGATCAAATTTCCAACATCTGCTGGATCATCGAAAAAGCAAGAGAGTTCCAGAAAAGTCATAGTAGTATATATCTAAAAAGGGTAAACTTAAAACTTTACTGTCTGTAAATTTAACCTCAACTAACCTGACTTTTAAAAAACTGGAGACCTCTGTATGACAAAATATAAAATTAAAAGACCAGTCATTAAACAAACCAAAGCAAAATAAAACAAAACTGTACAGTGAGATATTTTCTTTTTGGTAAAATTTTGCCATGGTTAAATAATAGCAACTTATCTTTGATGACAAGCCCCTCAAAGCACACAGACATATATTTTTACAGTTAATTACTACGTGTACAAGTTGAGGCATCTTCCTCACTTGCCTGCTCTGCTCCAAACCTGCACAGCAGCCCATACCTTTCCCCACCTTTCCCTCCTTCCTGTTCAGTAGAGAAGGTGTCCCCTCCAGAGGCGACCTCACCAACCATATTTGCAACCCCAGTCCCTTCTACCATCTCAGGGACCTCAACTCACCTTCTGTTTTTTTCTTTATCTGCAACCTCTCTCTTTTTATTGGACTCTTTACTAGACTCTTAATAGTGTTCAATTACAATAGGCTCAAGTCTCCCATATTTGAAATGAAATGCTCCTCCTTGACCTTACCCCCAACCCACCCTCTATCTACAGTTGCTTTCATCTCCTTTAAGCTAAACCACCCCAGGAAGTTGCCTTCACTCCCAGTCTCCTTTCCCTTCCATCCCACTCACTCCTCTACACTCCAGTATGGCCTTTGCCCCATTGCCCTGGTTACTGATGAACCTCAGTGTAGATCAATTTCATAGGCCTATGTAAGTCTTTATCTTCCTTGACCTCTCAGCAGTGTTCAACATTATTTTTTTAAACAATTTTTTAAACAGTTCTATTTATTTATTTGGGTGTAGTGCGAGGCCTGTGGTTCTCTGACCAGGGATCAAACTCACAGCTCACATTTGGATGGCGGAGTCTTAACCACTGGACTACCAGGGAAGTCCCTGTATTCAACATGATTGACCACTCTCTTCTCTTGTCTTCTCCTTATCTCCTGACTGCTCCTTGGCCTCTTGGGCCAGATTATCCTCCTTTCATGTGGACATTCCTCAAGCATCGTCCTAGGACCTTTTTCTTTGTACTTTTTCCTAGATGATTTCTTCAACACCCACACCTCAGTTGCCATCTAGACGCAACTAGATGATTCAGCCCTGATGACTCATATTTATTTTGCTCATTCATATTTATTCTTCTCTGAATGCCCTACTCATTGATCACATTGCCCCTCTGACAGCTGGTCCTGAACTCAGCATGCCCCAAACTGAATTCTCTTTTTAAAAAATTTATTTCTTTGGCTCACTTTTTGATTGGGTCATTTATTTGCAAAGAACGAAACAGACATTTCTCCAAAGAAGACATACAGATGGCTAACAAACATATGAAAAGATGCTCAACATCACTCATTATCAGAGAAATGCAAATCAAAACCACAATGAGGTATCATTTCATGCCAGTCAGAATGGCTGCTATCCAAAAGTCTATAAGCAATAAATGCTGGAGAAGGTGTGGAGAAAAGGAAATCCTTTTACACTGTTGGTGGGAATGCAAACTAGTACAGCCACTATGGAGAACAGTGTGGAGATTCCTTAAAAAACTGGAAATAGAACTGCCTTATGACCCAGCAATCCCACTGCTGGGCATACACACCGAGGAAACCAGAATTGAAAGAGACACGTGTACCCCAGTGTTCATCGCAGCACTGTTTACAATAGCCAGGACATGAGAGCAACCTAGATGTCCATCAGCAGATGAATGGATAAGAAAGCTGTGGTACACATACACAATGGAATATTACTCAGCCATTAATAGGAATACATTTGAATCAGTTCTAATGAGGTGGATGAAACTGGAGCCTATTATACAGAGTGAAGTAAGCCAGAAAGAAAAACACCAATACAGTATACTAATGCATATATATGGAATTTAGAAAGATGATAATGATAACCCTGTATGCGAGACAGCAAAAGAGACACAGATATATAGAACACTCTTTTGGACTCTGTTGGGGGGGGGGATGATTTGGGAGAATGGCGTTGAAACATGTATATTATCATATGTGAAACAAATCGCCAGTCCAGGTTCAATGAATGATACAGTGTGCTCAGGGCTGGTGCACTGGGATGACCCAGAAGGATAGGATGGGAGGGATGTGGGAGGGGGGTTCAGGATGAGGAACATGTGTACACCCGTGGCAGATTTATGTCAATGTATGGCAAAACCAATACAATATTGTAAAGTAAATAAATAAATAAGACTGGGGAAAAAAATTATTTATTTATCTGTTTTTGGCCGTATTGGGTCTTCATTGCTCACAGTCTTTCTCTAGTTGCAACAAGCAGAGGCTACCCTCTAGTTGCAGTGCACAGACTTCTCATCGAGGAGGCTTTTTTTTGCAGAACACAGGCTCTAGAGTGTGCCGGCATCGGTAGTTGCGCTACATGGGTTTGGTTGCGCCGTGACATGTGGAATCTTCCTGGACCAGGGATCGATCCCATTTCCCCTGCATTGGTGGATACTTAACTGCTGAACCACCAGGGAAGTCCCCTGAACTGAATTCTTCTTCATCTTTCTCCAGACCTGGTCTTTGGCCCTAGATCCCCATCAGTCAATGTCTCTACAAGCCCTATAGTTGCCAAGGCCAGAAACTTAGAGGTTTCCTGTGATTCTATTCATTTTCTCACCTCCCAAATCCAATCAGTTTGCAACTCCTGTTGACTCTATCCTCAAAATACGTCTTGAATTGGACCGCTTCACCCCACCCCGACTGTTGCTGTCCTTGCAAACCTCTGTCTTCTTTTTTCCCCTACTAAAATAGTGTCATAATAGGTTTTTCTTGCTCCCCTCTAAATCTTGTTCTGTGAAGCCAGAATACTCTTTTTTAAAAGGACAGTTCTTACCATTTCACTCTTCTTAAAACTCCTCAGTGACTTCTGACTTCCTGTTGTTCCTGGGAAAACACCAAAATCCTGCATGTGGCCTACAAGAGTCTGCCTGGGCTGACCCTTTTCTGTGTTTTCAACCACATTTCACATTCCTCTCCCCTTTGCTCCCTTTACTTTGACAGCACTGACCTTCCGGTGTTTCATTCCATCCTGTCTTCCACCCTGGGGACGTTGTACAGGCAGTTGGTGCTGACTTCTGCCTGGGGTGACGTGTGCACGGGGGCACGTACACACGTGCTTGTGCACAAACACACGTGTGTCTTGTTTAGTTTGCTCTGCTTATCCTTCAAGCGTTAGTCGCTCAGTCATGTCCAACTCTTTGTGACCCCACAGACTGTAGCCTACAAGGCTCCTCCTCCAGGCAAGAATACTGGAATGGATTGCCATTTCCTTCTCCAGAGGATCTTCCTGACCCAGGGATCAAACCTGGGTCTCCTGCATCGCAGGCAGATTCTTTACTGTATGAACTACAGGGAAGTCCCAGGGCTAGGGAAGTCATGCCAAAGACTTATCACAGATTTCACCTAACAGATGTAGGTGAATTCCTGCCTTCTCAAAGTCTCAAAAATTCCTTGCGATTTCTGTACCTGCTAGTGATGAAAACTTATCTGATAAAGTTTCTGAAAACCTAAGCGTTTCCAGTCTCTGGAGTGGTCAAATTCTATCCTTCAAACCTCAGTTGAAATTGTTCATCCTCAAGGGCATCTTCTCTGACCTGCTGTCCCAGCTCAGCATGACTGTGCTGCATCTTTTCATATTCGCAGTGCTTTTCCTTCAGAGTGCTTATCTCTTTATAATCACGCACTTGTGGTATTGTTTGGGTGTTATCTGTGTTCCCTCCATGTGGAAAGGCCTTTGAGGGCAGGAGCAATGTCTACTTTAAATGAATGAATACAGCAATGCTATGTGCCAGCCTGGATGGGAAGGGGGTTTGGGGGAGAATGGATTCATGTATACGTATGGCTGAGTCCTTTTGCTGTTCGCCTGAAACTATCCCAGCATTCATTGTTAATCGGCTATACCCCAATACAAAATAAAAAGTTAAAAGTTTGAAAAAAAACTTAAAAAAAAATCAATGTACACAGCACCTTTCTTTGTGTCATTTTATGACACACAATCAAAGAATATGCAGTGAATATTAATATAGCAAAGATTATGCATAGCTACATTAAATCCACAAGGGGAAAACTTGAGAGGTCTTTGACTGGCTCATGGTCACACGATCACACAATTTAAGATATTGAGCAATGGAAATCCACTTGTGCAAGTAAGTGTTACCCGAAGGAAGTGGTGCCCTAGTTTGAGGTACATTTTACCAAACAGGAAATGACTTGAGTCCCTGGTGAGGGCCGTTTTCCTGCCTGCTCTTTAGAAGTGCCCAGATTCCTCTTTGCTCTACTCACTCTCCTGTTGGGGAATAACCCCGTCCTTCCAGGCTGAAACACTCTGTAAAGCTGGCAGCTGTGCTGGAATTGACCCTTGGGCCCTTAAACCATGTGCAAGATGGAAGGAAGGATCTCACCTTTCCTCCTTAGGGCTTTGCTTGATATTTGGAAATTTTTATCTGATAGTATTTCTTTTAATACAATTAAGTAAGACTAATACTTTTTTTAATTGGAATATAATTGTTCTACAATGATGTGTTAGTTTCTACTGTACAACGAAGTGAATCAGCTAAATATATGCATATATCCCCTCCTTCTTGGACCTCCCTCCCTCTCATCCCTCTCCTCTAGGTCACTACAGAGCATGGAGCTGAGCTCTCTGTGCTATAAATATAGTTTAAAACCAAATACATTGTGTTATCTTCCCCACAAACAAAACAATTTGTTTCAAAAGGGTATATCTGTACTAATAAAAGCTTCATTGATGTCCAAGCCTCTATTTCAGTGCAAATAAATACATCTAAAGGAAGAGTCTTAAAGTCCCATTCTCGCACCAAACAAATCTCACTTTGAAATAAGATTGATTTTTACCTTTATTCATTCTTTCTAGTGAATAAACACTGATTGAATATGGTTAATACCATGTCAGGCACTCAGACAAACCAAAGAGTCCTGCAGGAGGCCGGCCGTTGGAGAGAGATGGACAGACGACCAGACATACGTGCTTCGTGATGGTGCCGAACTGCTGTAATAAACATCCAGGTCCAAGACAGGGAGGGCGAGTGTTCTGGAAAGGGCAGAGGACCAGGGAGGAAAGACTTGAAAGAGGAAGGGACTTACAGAAAATCCATCAGTGCTTTCATCCTTTTAAAGTAAGCATTTAAAGGTGACTCAGGAGAAGTCATTTCCACCATGTTTAACTTGCAGGTCAGCTTTTTTTTTTAGACTAGTCTAATGAAAGTTTAATTGGGTTCAGTTTCTCAATACGTTTGAGCTGGATGAGAACCATAAAACAGATTTCAACTACAGGTATAGTGGCTCTCTTGAACCTAAAAATTGGTAACTTGTTCCCAAAGGCATGGGACAGAATAATTAAAATCGAGATTATCCCATATAATTTGAAATATGTCATCATCATCATAATAAATCTTGTCCTGTGACCCTCAGACTGTTTATGAAGTGAAAAGCAAGCAAGAAAAAAATAAATGATAGCCTCCAATATTTGAGTTAATACACCCCTAGGGAGAGTTAGATACCAAACTAGACTTTTAGGGAGAATCTCTTGTCAGTACTTAACCCTGGATCAATAATACTTTATCCCTTTAATGTTCGGCTTATTGTCACTGGCCTCTAAAGTGATTTTATTTGTCAAACCACTGTTAAGAATTTTTTTAATTAAAAAAGTAAGTTTCAGGTGTAAAGCATTATAATTCAACATTTGTGTGGACTATAAAGTGCTCACCACCACACATCTAGTTACCATCCATCACTATAGAGTTGACTCCCTTCCCCCATTTCATCCCCTGCAATACCTTCCTCCTCTGGTAATCACTAATCTGATCTCTGTATCAGTGAGGTTTTCTTTGTTTCATTTTGTATGCTTGTTGTTTGTTTGTTTTTTAGATTCTGTGTATGAGTAAAAGCATATGGTAGTTGTCTTTCTCTGTCTGACTTACTGTCCTTAGCATAATACCGTCAAGGTCCATTCATGTTGTCAGAAATGTCAGGATTCCATTCCTTTTTATGGCTGAATAGCATTCCATTATGTATATGTTGCACATCTTCTTTATCCATTCAGCCATCAATGGACACTTAGGTTATTTCCATTATCTTAGCTGTCGTAAATAATGCTGCAGTGAACATAGGTGTGCATATATCTTTTCCAACTAGTGTTTTCATTTTCTTCAGATAAATATCCAGAAGTGGAATAGCTGGGTCATATGATAGTTCTATTCTTAATTTTTTGAGGACTCTCCGTACTGTTTTTCATAGTGACTGTCCCAACTTGCAGTCCCACCAACAGTATATGAGGGTTCCCTTTTCCCCACATCCTTTCCAACATGTATTAGTCTTTGTCTTTTCAATACTAGTCATTGTAACAGGTGTAAGATGATATGTTATTGTGGTTTTGACTTGTGTTTCCCTAACAATTCGTGATGTTGGACATCTTTTCATATGTTTGTTGGCCATCTGTGTGTCTGTTTTGGAAAAATATCTATTTGGATCCTCTGCTCATTTTTTAATCAGGTTTTGTTGTTGTTGTTGAGTTGAATGGCTTCTCTATATATTTAGGATATTAACTTCTTACTGGATACGTGATTCGCAAATATCTTCTCCATTCAGTGGTTTATCCTTTCATTTTGCTGGTTTCCTTCATTGTGCAGAAGCTTTTTAGTTTGGTGTAGTCTCATTTGTTTATTTTTGCTGTTGTTTCCCTTGCCTTTAGAGTCAGATCCAAAAAAAAAAAAAATGTGGCTAAAACTGATATCAGTGAGGTTTCCGCCTATGTTTCCTGATAGGAATTTTATGGTTTCAGGTCTTACACTTAAGTCTTTAATCCATTTTGAGTTAATTTCTGAGTACCAGTGTAAGACATTGGTCTAGTTTCATTCTTTTGCATATGGCTGTCCAATTTTCCCAACATCATTTACTGAGAAGATTTTCTCCATTATATGTTCTTTGTTCCTTTATCATAAATTCATTGTCCAGATATGCGTGACTTCCGATTCTGTTCCATTGATCTGTGTGACTGTTTTGGGGCCGGTACCATACTGTTTTGACTACTATAAATTTGTGTATAATTAGAAATCCAAGTGATTTTATTTGTCAAACAACTATTAAAAATATGCTTCAAAATCATGACTTATGCTATAAAAGTTCTGTAACATGATGAGCTATCCTGATTGTTCTTCCACTGTGGAGAGAGGAAACGGTAAATTTCAGGAAACTGTGTTCCTTAAGGGTTAAAGGAGGAGGGCATGGCAACCCACTCCAGTATTCTTGCCTGGAGAATCCCATGGACAGAGGAGCCTGGCAGGCTACTGTCCAGGGAGTCTCAAAGAGTCGGGCACAACTGAGCACGTGCACCCGAGCATGTGTGCAAGGGTGAAAGGGAGGGAGGTAGGGACTGAGACAGGGAGAGTGAGAGGGACAGAGATAGACATAGAGAGGAGGCTGGAGAGACAGAGTGAGAAGCTTATACTGGAATCTGAGCGATCTCTTGAAACTTAATAGAGATATGACTGAATGCTGTCCTATATCAGGTTGCTCATTGAAAAATGAAAAATCTCAAGAAAGCTTGTACCTAATTTCTCATTATTATGGATGAAACTGTCCCAGTGAGAGTGATGCTGCCTACCTGTGACTATCCAGAACCTCTTTTCAGGGCCCAGTGACCCCACCAGACCTGGCCCCTGGCAACCTCTACAGCTTCAAACCCTCCCAGGCCCCTGCTTGTCACCATCCCTCCCCTGAAATAGTTTTCCTCCTTTACCTCGCTCTTCAAATGTTACATTATCAGAAAGACCTTCCCATGCCACAGTGTCTAAAATACATCTTCCCCTACCACGCTTTACCTCCTTTATGCTGAGTTATTTTTCTTCATAGCAGCAACATCACATTTAATGTGTCATTTTCCTTTGTCTGTCTGTCTCTACTTCATGAGGACTGGGACTTCATCTGTGTTGTTTTTTTACTATGTACCTGGCCCATGGTAGATCCTTCATAAGTATTTGTTGAATGATTTGGTGAACATTCCATCAGGGCCTTGATTCCCTCTCACACTTTTTTCTTGAGCCATTAATTTTCCATCTTCAGGGTCTCTACTCAGAGGTGCCTGGATTTTTGGTATGAACAAGGATCCTCAGAACCAGTCTCTGTGGGCAGTAAGCACTTCCTGACATTTAGATTCAACACACACTGGTTTGGTATCCAGTGGGTTTCATCTTGTCAGTATGAATGACACAGGAATTATCTGCAGTATTCAGAATCTTGCTCACAGCTATTTTCTGAACTTTATCCAGAGTTGTCAACCAAAATAAGGCAGAGAAAATTTGTTTGACAGGACTGAGAGTCAAGAGACTTGATTTCTAATCTTGACTCTCCTCTTCATCGAAGGAGATAAGATGTGTTATCTTAAATGACCTCCCTACCTCAATTTTCTAATCTTTGCTGTGTGACCTTGGGCAAATTATATCATCTATTGGGTAGGCCAAAAAGTTGCTTTGGTTTTTGAGTAAAAATAAAAGACACATTTTTCATTATCACCAAGAACTTTATTGAACAATATAGTCACTGTTTTGTTCCCCTACCTGCTACCATTTTTCAGGCAACTTTATAATTCCATCTTTCCAAAACTTTATATCTTTTTAAGCAAAGAACCATTGCAGTTGCCTTTTACAGTCTTCCAGGGAACTGAGTTGTTTTTTTTTTTTCCATTAAGAGAATTTTGTAAAGATCAAAATAAATGCAAATCCAAAGGTACAGTGTCTGGTGAAAGCAGTCGATGTTCAGAACTTCCCAGCCAAGCTCTAACAGTGTTTGCCTGGTCTTCAAAAACATGCAGTCTTGTGTTATCCTAAGGGAAGTTTATACATTTTCTGTTGACTAATTCCGGGCAGTTTTCATCAAGTGCTGCTTTCAGTTGATCTAATTTGAAGCAGTACTTGTTGGAATGAATCCTTTGGTTTTCTGGAAGGGGCTTATAATACAGGACCCCCTTCCAACCCCATCATACACACGATGTCACCTTCTTTGGATGAAGACCAGCCATTGGTGTGGTTGGTGGTGATTCATTCGCTTGCCCCTTTATCTTTTCTGTTCCATGTTATTGTACAGTATCCACTTTTCATCACTCATCAATTTGTTTTAAAAACAGACATCTTTATTATGTTTCAGTAGAGAATCACATTCAGAAATACAGTCAAAAGGTTTTTTTTCACTTATGTGGAACCCAGGCATCAAAGCAATGAACATAACCAAGCTGGTACAAATAATTTTCAATGCTTGATTTAGAGATTTTTGAGTGTGTCAGCTATCGCTTGCATGATAGAACATTGATTGTTCTCAATGCCTTGATTTGGTTGCTATCAACTTCAGCTGGTTGACCTGACAATGGAGCACCATCCAGCAAGAAATCTCCAGTGTGAAACTTCACCAACCGCTTTTGACATGTTCTCCATACACTGCAGAAGTCTTTTATTTTATTTTATTTGCATTTCATTGTGTCTTTTTGTTGTTGTTGCTTTTTGTTGTTCAATCACTAAGTTGTGTTAGACTCTTTGCAACCCTATGGAATGCAGCAAGCCAGGCTTCCCTGTCCTTCACTATCTCCCAGAGTTTGTTCAAACTCATGTCTGTTGAGTCAGTGATGCTATCTAACCATCTCATCCTTTTCCACCCTCTTCTCCTTTGGCCTTCAATCTTTCCCAGCATCAAGGTCTTTTCCAATGAGTCAGATCTTCACATCAGGTAGCCAAAGTATTGGAGCTTCAGCTTCAGCATCAGTCCTTCCAATGAATATTCAGGGTTGATTTCCTTTAGGATTGACTGGTTTGATCTCCTTTGCAGTCCAAAGTCAAGAGTCTTCTCCAGCACAACAATTCAAAAGCATCACTTCTTCAGCATTCAACCTTTTAATGATCCAACTCTCACATCCATACATGACTACTGGAAAAACCATAGCTTTGACATTACAGACCTTTGTTGGTAAAGTGATGCCTTTGCTTTTTAATATGCTGTCTAGATTTGTCATAGCTTTCCTTCCAAGGACCAAGGGTCTTTTAATTTCATGGCTGTAGTCACCATCCACAGTGATTTTGAAGCCCAAGAAGATAAAATCTGTCACTGCTTCCACTTTTCCCCCTTCTATTTGCCATGAAGTGATGAAGCCACATGCCATGATCTTCATTTTTTGAATATTGAGTTTTAAGTCAGCTTTTTCATTCTCTTCTTTCACCTTCATCAACAGGCTGTTTAGTTCCTCTTCACTTTTCTGCCGTTAGAGTGGTATCATCTGCATATCTGAGATTATTGATATTTCTCCCAGCAATCTTGATTCCAGTTTGTGATTCATCCAGACTAGCATTTCTCATGATGTACTCTGCATAAAAGTTAAATAAGCAGGGTGACAATATATAGCTTTGTCATACTCCTTTCCCAATTTTGAACCAGTCAGTTGTTCCATGAATGATTCTAACTTTTGCTTCTTAACCCACATACAGGTTTCTCAAGAGACAGGGTAAGGTGGTCTGATATTCCCAGTTCTTTAAGAATTTTCCACAGTTGGTTGTGATCCACACAGACAAAGGCTTTCATGTAGTCAATAAAGCAGAAATAGATGTTTTTCTAGAATTCCCTTGCTTTCTCTGTGACCATTGGATGTTGGCAATTTGATCTCTGGTTCCTCTGCCTTTACTAAACCCAGCCTGTACATCTGGAAATTCTCAGTTCACATACTGCTAAAACCTAGCTTAAAGGATTTTGAGCATAATCTTACTAGTATGAGAAATGAGCATGATTGTCTGATAGTTTGAACATTCTTTGGCATTGCCTTTCTTTGGGATTAGAATGAAAACTGACCATTTCCAGTCCTATGGCCACTACTAAGTTTTCCAAATTTGTTGGCATGTAGAGTGCAGCACTTTAGCAGCAGGATCTTTTAGGATTTTAAATAGCTCATCTGGAATTCAATACCTCCATTAGCTCTGTTTGTAGTAATATTTCATAGGGCCCACTTGACTTCATACTCCAGGATGTCTGGCTCTAGGTGAGTGACCACAGCATCGTGGTTATCCCTGTCTTTAGACCTTTTTTGTGTAATTCTTTGTATTCTTGCCACTTCTTAATCTTTTCTGCTTCTGTTAGGTCCTTACCATATCTGTCCTTTATCGTGTCCATTCTTGCATGAAATGTTCCCTTTATATCTCCAATTTCCTTGAAGAGATCTCTAGTAGTTCCCATTCCATTGTTTCCCTCTGCTTCTTTGCCTTGTTCATTGAAGAAGGCCTTCTTATTCTCTGAAACTCTGCATTCAGTTAGATGTATCTCTCCCTTTCTTCCTTGCTTTTCGCATCTCTTCTTTCCTCAGCAATTTGTAAAGAGCTTCTTCAGACAACTACTTTGCCTTCTTGTATTTCTTTTTCTTGGAAGTAGTTTTGGTCACTGCCTTCTGTACAGTGTTACGAAGCTCTGTCCACAGTTCTTCAAGCTCTCTGTCTACTAGATCAAATCCCTTGAATCTATTCATCACCTCCACTGTATAATCAGAAGGGGTTTGATTTAGGTCATACCTAATTGGCCTAGTGGTTCTCCTTACTTTCTTCAATTTAAGCCTGAATTTTGCAATAAGGAGTTCATGATGTGAGCCACAGTCAGCTCCGGGTCTTGTTTTTGCTGACTGTATAGAGCTTCTCCAGTTCAACTGCAAAGAATATAATCAGTCTGATTTCAGTATTGACCATCTGGTGATGCCCATGTGTAGAGTCATCTCTTGTGTTGTTGGAAAAGGGTCTTTGCTATGACCAATGAAAAAACTTGACAAAACTCTGTTAGCCTTTTCCCTGTTTCATTATGTATTCCAAGGCTAAATTTGTCTATTATTCCGGGCATCTCTTGACTTCCTACTTTTGCATTCCAGCCCCCTATGATGAAAAAGACATCTTTTTTTGGTAGTTCTAGAAGGTCTTTGTAGAACTGGTCAGCTTCAGCCTCTTCAGCATTAGTGATTGGGGCATAGACTTGGATTACTATGATGTTGAATGGTTTGCCTTGGAAATGAACCAAGATCATTCTGTCATTTTTGAGGGTGCACCCAAGTACTGCATTTCAGACTCTTGTTGACTATGAGGGCTACTCCATTTCTTCTAAGGGATTCTTGCCCACAGTAGTAGATACAATGGTCATCTGAATTAAATTTGCTCATTCCCAAGTTTAATTCAGATTCAGATTGTGTTTTTACTTTTCTTGAAATAATAGAGCATAATATCAGAAAATTTTCCTTTTTTTCCCATTTTCAATATGTAAATGGCTACACAAAAATCACGAATTTTGATAATTTTTTTAATGCACACTGACATGACAGCTGTCACAATACAATCTAAAAAAATTTGTTTTGAATGAAGTTAAAGAAAGCTAAGCACTACAAGAGCCATCTTATGAGGAAGCTGAATGAACTTTTTAGTAAACCCAATACATGTGTCTCAGTTACTCATCTGTCGTGAGTGTGATAACCGTCCCCACTCACTGTGCTATTATGAGGATTGATGAAATACTTCATCCTCTGCACTAAACACAATTATGATGATTATTATTAACATTATTATTATATTACCCCCCGTGCTTCTTTGATACAACTTTTGCTGCTGCTGAAGAATCTATTCACTTCTGTTAGGTATTGTGTCAGGCTCCTCTATTAGAAACAAAGAAACCACGTGTTAACATCTTAAGAATATACACACTCGCACATTCATGCACAAAGAAAGAGGTGGTACCAGAGGGAAAAACCAGGAAAATGATGTTTTTAGAAGTACTAGTGGTGGTTTTTGTTTTGTTTTATCTTGCTTTTATTTTGGCCATATTTCCTAAGATTTCTACAGAAAATTAAAAGTTATTTTTATAAAATTCACGTCACTTGCTGACTTCTCACCTCCAAGTGGCAAAATAAATTTTTTTTCACTTAATTAATGAAGAGCAGGAAAAAAAAATGCCTTTCTTTATTAACTCTATTTTTACACTACATTTCACAGCAGAATTAAAAACAAATGTTCTCTCTTGGCATATAACAAATTATTGCATAACACACATAGTTGTTTCTGAGATCTAAATTACATCTGCTTCTGGCATTTTAACTTTAAAATATCTTATAATATTTATATTCTTTTTTGCATATTTGGGCTGTAAAATTGTGTATTATTAATCAGTCATTTCAGAGTGGTGCTTTTCTAATACAGTTGATCTAAGATTGTATTTCTAAAGGGCTAAAGAAAACAAAAACTGTAAATTGCCAGAATGGAATGTTCATAAAATGCTTCCAAATTGGACTTGTTTGCTTTGCATCTTACTGTCCACTTCCTTAACCATAACAAGCTTCACATACCCTCCAAGTGAGAAACATGTGCTGAGACCTTTAAGATATTTGGAAACTTAAAGTAACAGCCTGAGTCACATAACTGAAGCATAACATTTATACTTGGATTTAAAACAGAATTATAAATGTGAACAAAATCTTTATAAATATATGTATGTATAGTGACTTGATAAAATATGTAAGTGTATAAATAATATCCACTTATAGAAGCTCTATAAAATCCAAGCAGACATAAAAAACGAAACAACCTGTACATAGTGCCCGTATCTGAGCACAAGGAAAACGTGACAACAGTAAGAGGCAGATCCTTTTTGCTCGAATGATGTTGGCATAGACTTTTTCTCCTAGATGACTTTGCAAGGGTCTTATAAATATTGTGTCCAACACCAAGATGTGGACTCCAAGCCCCGGTTCTCTCTTCACCCTGTTCTTCAGGGCTATTGCCAGTTGGAATTCTCTGCACCTCTCTATGGAAGTTCGACATACATACTTTATTTTTATCCCTTAATACTTCTTTCAGGTGCTTCCCAGGATCTTTGTTTTGTACTCTCCATTCTTTCTTTCAAATGCTGGATGTGTCAGCAAAGCCTTCTGTTTTCCATTTTCTGAATTTTGCATTTCAACATCTGTATAATAGTTGTACTAAAAATACACAGAGATAAAATGGTCAGGGAACATCCTAAAATCTTATAAATTGGTAAGATTAATTGAGTTGAAGTTTTGTGGGTTTTTTTTTTTTTTTTTTTTTGCAGTTACTGAGAAGGATTTTGTTTTGATTACTTGTTTTGGTGGGGAGAAGGGGGAGCTCACTTTTTGTATAATTTTAGGAGTCTAACCTTTGGGTATATCTTCTGATTTATCTTCATTTGCTTACAAATCTGTGGGCTAAAGAGAGTTCAGAGAGAACAGTTTGTCTTAGCTTCATCCCCTGAGGCTTGCGAGAGGAGGTGTTAAGATTCCTCCTTCTATTTCATTCCTTGGCCTTGCAGCTGCTGTAATCTGGGGATTCTGATCCATCCTGAGGTCTTACTTCCCAGTCCCCGAGGATTATTATTGGCACACCGGAGCCCTGTGCTAGGAGCTGTTGAAGCAGCCAAAGCAAGAAGCAGCAGAATCGTGGTGCCTGGCCAGAGGGAACCCAGTGATGGACACCTGCTTGCCCAAAAAATAAGGACAAGTAAATAATCATGTACAAAGTGGGCAATAAAGACCAGGAATGTGAGGGACTAAATGAAAGAAAGGTTCATTAATCACCCAGGTAATTGTAATAGATCAAGCTTTCTAAATAAAATGCCGCAAAGTGGCCTGCTTCAGGAACTATCCATATGCGATATCAAAGCAAACTTGAGGACTCTTAGCACTGCTCCCAAGTGGCTAGGATCCAGAAAATAGACACTTTGCTTTTATTTTTCAGCTGGCTTCTCTGTAAAGTATGGATACCCACCACCCTATCCCCACCCCCGGACATCCAAGTAAAGATCTGAGAACTTGTGAGAAAATTCAAAGTGTTTTTTGGTTTTTTTTTGTATTGAAGAACCCCAATGTCTGACATCATAGTGCGGGTAGAGTTAACAGCGCTGCAGAGTGGAACAGGGATAATTTGTGTCATTCACCGGGCTATGCAGTGACAGTTATTTTGTATTCAGCTGAACATTGGGATAAATCTTACCGCTTTTTACTTTGACACCTATCAAAAAAAAAAAAAATGGTAGTTTGACAGACTGTTCTAGTTTGGCAGAATACAATGAAGAATTATCTCCAAAATAACATGTAAATCTGAGTCCACAATGTACATCCAACTCCCTACGAAGGCACCAAAGTAAAATGTCAATCCCTGTTCCTTCTCCAGCCAACCCCATCCCAAGCACCCAGAGCCCTTTTTGCTTGGGGTTCACGGGCTGTCCTATCAAGGCTCTCAGAAGACAAACATCCCTCCAGACAATGTGAGGACAGGCTCTTAGCCTGCTCTGGTTGTCCTGGCAAGCAACGTGTCCTAGCCACCTAACTCCAAGGGGCTAAGCTCGGTGACGACCCAGGACTGTTTTGTTTGTTGTTTCGTTTTTGTGCTGTATTCCTCAGAATATTCTTCATTCCCACTCCCCTCCTCCCAACCCAGTTCCCTAGTGGTTCCCTCTGGGTTTATCATTAACCGAGCAGGCTCATGACTTTTGCCACAGCCTCGAAAATATGTCATCGGTAATGTCAAGACACGGAGAAGGCAATGGCACGCCACTCCAGTACTTTTGCCTGGCAAATCCCATGGACGGAGGACTGCAGTCCATGGGGTCGCTAGAGTCAGACATGACTAAGCGACTTCCCTTTCACTTTTCACTTTCATGCATTGGAGAAGGAAATGGCAACCCACTCCAGTGTTCTTGCCTGGAGAATCCCAGGGACAGGGGAGCCTGGTGGGCTGCCGTCTATGGGGTCGCACAGAGTCGGACACGACTGAAGCGACTTAGGAGCAGTAGCAGCAGCAATGTCAAGGTAACTAGTGCTGCCTGTGTGCTTTCTTCAGTTTCCTGGAGAAATCAGATTCCCTCTTCCTGTTCATAAGCTCACCTCCCACTATTCATGCTTTTCAACTGCTTCCCTCATCAATTTGCTTTCTGATCAGTCAAATAGCATGTGCTGGGCAGAGTACAGTACTGACTATTTACTTTTCTGTTTAATCTGAAATCCCTTGTTGAAATTGGCAGCCACGTGTTTCCTCTTCTTTCCGCATCTCACTTTTTGTTATGTTCCCTGTCTGATAGCCATGAATTTTCCTCTGAGTTTGGAAGAAGAGAGCAACCATCAAGAAACAAAGAGTTGCTAATTAGCAAAGAAATGCAGATTACAATGAGATGTAATTTTTTGCCAGTCGTGTTGGTAATAATGAAAAGATGATGATACCATGTCAGTGAGGGCATGGATGAGCTCTTACTCTGCAGGCAGAGTAGACAGTGCCAGTGAGGGGTGGCAGACAGGGAGGCCGGTTCTGAGGCCTGGGCAAGTTTTTAGCTTGTTCCTCTTGGGTGGCCTAGTGGTAATGAATCTGCCTGCAATGGAGGAGACACAGGAGATGCAGGTTCAATCCCTGGGCTGGGAGGATCCCCTGGAGGAGGAAATGGCAACCTTCTCCAGTATTCTTTTCAGGAAAATCCCATGGACAGAGGAGCCTGGCAGGCTACAGTCTGCAGGGTTGCAGGGAATTGGGCACAACTGAAAAAGTGAGCACACACACACACACACCCCTTGTTGGACAGCCCTGTAGAGCATTTGTACAAACTTAAAATGGGTGTGCTTTTAGGCCCAGCAGTTTAACTTCTAGTAATCTGTCCTTAAGGACAAATGTACAAAGAGTATGTATAAAGATATTTATCAGTATCATTTGTAATAGTGAATTGGGTTATGATACATTCATTTAATGAAATATAATGTGGCGATTTTTTATATTAATGAAGAACCATATATTATATTGACCTAGGAACACTTCCAAACTCTATATCTTATTTTTTGTAACCAAAACATGCATTTACATGTATACATTTATATGCATATATATATATAGTTGCTTACAAACAACTCTGGAAGGATAAACACTGAAGTTTCACAGTGTTATCTCTGGGTTCTGACATTGGAGTAATCTTTTTTATACTATATTTCCTAAACTTTTTGCCTTAGACAGACATGTATCAATCTATGATCAGACAAAATATTTAAAAGGGTATTTAAAAATATACATGGTAAAATAAAAGTGAAAGGTTCTCTAACACCTAACATTTTCCGTAAGTTATCATCAAATCACTCAGCAAACATGTAATTGTAAAGATAAATGCCACTATTGAGCATTTATCTTGCCTTGAGCATTGCCTTGCACTTCTTATGTACATAGTCTAATAAAAATTCTGCAACAACTTCATGAGGCAGATTGCATTCAGCTAACAAGGCGAGAAGCAGGATTGGAATTTGAACCCTGTTGTGTCTGTCTCCAGAGCTTTTGTGACCTTGAGCTACAAAGATGTAAGGTGTACAGTGATGACTTAAACTTAAATCCTGCTTCTAGGAGTTTACAGGCCAAAACGCATGCAGTATTCTAGAATTAGCTAGGTTTTTCTATATTGTTTGTCTCAGAAACTAAGGTCTGTCTGGAACACTGGATTTTCTTCACTGTTGTTCATTCACTCTAGCTATGCCATCTAGTCTTATCTGGAAGATGTGCCGAGAGACAAGGAAAAGACTTAAGTGTTTCCCCTGGTAGGAAATGTGTCTTCCTTTCCATCCTAAGGAACTGGCTTCTGGAGTAAGACAGAGCACAGTAAAGTTAACATCCACCCACTGCTGTTGGCTCATTTTTGGTGTGTTAGAAGTATATTAACCAGTGCTTGTTTTCATATGAGACAGTTTATGTAGAAGTGACCACAGCTGATAAAACTCAAGAGTTCATGCCAATAATTAAATTCCTCACAGTTCAAGTAATCATAGGGCCACTAACCTATGAGGTATTTACTAAGAAACACAGGGACAGATCCTAATTATCCTTATTAGCCACCATTCAGGTCAAACGACTAGCTTTTCCAAAGGTCATTTCTTATTCTTCGTTGTTATCAGCTAAAGAGGAAAAGCGGAAATGTATGGGATTTTATTTTTTTTGTTTGATTCAGTCAGTATCACTGATTTCACAGACACATGTTCTCACATGGCTTCTGTTGACTGTGTCACATGACTAGAAGCTCAGATGGCTGGGGAGAAGGCCTGGGGCCACCTCATGCCTGATCTCGTAAACTCACTCCTCAGGGTCTCCCTGGATGATGCCATCATGCTCATGGCTTCCCCAGGCACCTCCACGTTTGCTGAGACTTGTTCTGTGGCTAAGCTGGGCTTTGAACCTCCAGAGCATCACGTTTCCTCAGTGAATTAGGAAAGCGAAGACTGCACACCGTTTGTTTCTAAAATGTTTGACTTTACTACTTATGTGTTTGCTTTCTTAGTGTTTTTTGTTTTTTTACTGAAAAGAACTTTATGACTTAAACTCACTTTCAAAAATATTCTGTGCAGGTAATAGTATATAGGTTAGTAATAACTTATTACATAGGTCCTGTTTTATCTGTCCATCCTGTTCCAGGGGAGGGTTCCTTCTGGTTCTGGCTTGGGTGCCTTCTTTCACTGCCCTGGTTCTGATTGTCTTCTGGGTCAGGGGAACTTCCCCTCTGCACCCACTCTGGCCATGCTTTCCGGTCAGAATCCTGATGCTGATCCATATGTTTGTTGTAAAGGCAACTTATCTGCTCAGTCCATAAGTGCCCCAATCAGCCCTTTTTAAAATGAAGGGACTTCTGACCGTAGTTACACAACCTCAGGAGTGCCTGCAATAGGATTTTCATTGCTTTCGCTATTTCTATTCCTGTTTGCTATTGCTCAGTTCTATACAAAGGCATTTTTGAGGGTCTGACTTAAATCAGAAAATGCTCAGGCAATGACTTCTGCAAAATGACCCTAAAAAGTCTGGCTTCCTTAGAAGCACATAGAAAAGGCTGAGTCCTCAGCCCACAGCAGGGACATTGATCAGAACGAAGCACTTGGTGCCCAGATGGCAGGGCGGGGATTACAAAGACGAGTGAGTGACAGGTTCTGGCTTTAGAGGGCTTCAGTCATGGAAGGCAGTCAAGACCAGCACATGAATATCTATAAGATAAAAAGTGGTACCTGACACAAGAGAAGTGCTGAAGTAACTGGAGGAGCAGAAATTACTTTTGAGTGGGAAGCTCAGGGACAACTTTTAGCAGACCCGTGAATTAAGGCAAGATTTAGAAAAGCGAAGTTGGCCAGGGAGACTATTTCAGATAGAGGAGGGATCGATACAAGCAAAGCCACAGTCTGGGTTTCTTGTTTTATAGATTCATCTGTTTAGTCCAAGAGAAGTGATGTGACTTAACAAAAGATTTCTACCAAGTCAGATTTTTTTTTTTTTTTAAACCCTAAGAGAACCGGCCTTCACCAATTCTGGCTCCCTGTAGGCTCTAAATAGCTTTATAATTCTCTGAATTTTTAGATTTAAAATCAATTGAAAATGTAGAATATTAGTAGTGGGGAAACATTTAGATGCTGTGGTCAGTGCTTCCAGCACTTTTCATCCTCTCAGAAAAGGACAGTGGCGTCGGGCCTCTCCTGTCTTTATTTCTAGGGAGCAGGTTATTAACCAACAGCAGTTGTAAGCACCCTCCCTCATGCCTGGGACCACACGCTCCCGCAGCGGCACCCACAGGCCAGCTCCACGCTGGAGTAGCTGCTGGCTCTCTGGCTTACAGCTCAGGGTGGCCAGGTTTAACAAATAAAAAAAAACACAGGGAGTCCAGTTAAATGTGAATTTCATGTAAACCGCAAATAACCTTTCAGTATGTGTCTGATGCAATATTTGTAACCCTATTTCAGTTTTGTATGATCAGGATTCTTATTTTCATCTGCATAATTTCCATGAATACTTTTGCCTTGAAAACAACTAACTGATGTTTCCGTTTATATCTTTTTAAAAAATTACCATTAAACCCACCACCTCAAGGATTTTTAAAGATCCAGATCCAGGAGGATTTATAAAGAATAGTCTTGGGTGGATCTTATTGTCTTGAATTATCTACCGGGATCACAGTAGGCAGTTAGTAAATGCTCTGCTCTCTGAATCAGTGTAAGAATAAGGTGTTAGCACATTCTCAGTTTTTATTCTTCATCATCTTAGAATCTGTCCTTAAGCAGCAACATGTATATTTAGGCCTTCAATATAGTTTCCTCCTAGTATGTCTCACTCGGTAAAGAATTGAGAAACATCTTATACATGGTCAATATTTTCCAAACAGTTCATTCATACCACCTGAATAGGAAAGGCCCAAGTAATTATATAATGTTTTAAAAAAAGAAAACCAAGATTATCTATTAACATGATCCTGATTTCACAACTCTTGGATCCTAGGCATCCTTATCCCAACTTCTAATAATGGCTGGCTGAGGAGAAATAATCTAAGCTTTGCAGATTAAATATCCCAGAGGGTCATTAATGGCTAATGCTCTCTCTTCTTATTTTATAAGAAATCAGATCTCTGAAATCACTCATGAGATATAATTCACTGCAGATGATGTTCCTCCACTTCAGTACAAAGTGTTTCTGGTCCTGACACCACATTTTGAAGATATTAAAATGAAAACTAAAAGCATGGTCTACAGCTTGTGTTAATTATCCTTGGGTAGTTTATGGAAGCATTTGAGTTCTTCAGACATAGTTATCTAATATGATTAAAAAGGCCTGACTCCATCTCAGGGCTGTTTCTGTACTTTAGTGATTATTTTATTCTCCTCAAGTTTAAGTGCTTTGGGTCCTAATAGACCAAATGAATGAATATCAAAACCAGATAACAAAAAACGGGCAAGGCATGAATGGCCATTCCATTTATCGGACTACAGTTGACACATTGGATTCTTCTGGCCTAGACGGCTCTTTCCTCGGCAGTCCAAGTACTTGATCCTAAATTAGGACGTCTGGAGTGTGAAAGTATGAACATACCATTTCATTCTTCCCATTATTTAATGCTTTCTCAATGTGAAGGCTTTTTGTGAGTTGGATTCTGTGAGCTCCGGGGAATTCTTTTAAAAGAAGGAATGAGACCCTTCATCACATCACACAGGAATATTTGTATTTCTCTCCTGCCTTCCCCTGTAACCTTTCCACAGGAAAGGTTTGCGTATACATGGAGCTGGATATTTTTAAAGACTTCCTGAAACAAATGTTTGTTCTAATTACAGTTTTATATGGTTTATGCCACTTACAGAAAACCCACAGTGTGAAAATGTGCACTTATGGAAATAATAAATTACATGACGTCTAACACCTGGTCCCTGATAGCTTAGCTCAAAGAATGGATAAACAAATGCAGGAATAGCCACCAACTACTATAATCAGCACCATAAAATAAGTAATTAGATCATATCAACAAATCAAACCCGTCTGGAAGCAATGGAGGAACAGCTTTAGGATTTAACTGTGGATTTCACTTCAAGGGGGCTTTCCTGATAGCTCAGTTGGTAAAGAATCCACCTACATTACTTGAGACCCCAGTTCGATTCCTGGATCAGGAAGATCTGCTGGAGAAGGGGTAGGCTACCCACTCCAGTATTCTGGCCTAGAGAATTCCATGGACTGCATAATCCATGGGGTCACAAAGAGTCAGACACGACTGAGAGACTTTGACTTCACTTCTTTTCAAGGACCTAATAACAAATAATGTATGTCTCTCTCCCATAGCATTATCCTCAAGGAAAGTAACTTGAAATGTTAGAAACTGTTTGTAATTTTATCTATTTTTTAAAAATTTTACTTTGAGAATTGTAGGAGTTTTATAATTTTTCATTTTACGACAATTCATATTCATTGGGGAAAAGTGATAATGGACAAAGATAAAAATGGGGTCATTTGTAATTCCTCTATTCAAAGATAACAGCTGTTATCATTAAATGGTATAATTCAGATAATAAAAAAATATAACAACTGTTTATTATTTGGTTGTAATCCTCCAAATTTTTCAATGAATACATATGTATTCCAATAAAAATGAGCTCATGCTTTTAAAACTGCTTTTTAACCTATGTTTTTCATTCACTTGTAATATCTCCTCATATCAGTATATATGCTCATCTTCAGCAGAGGTGCTGTCAGGCTCATGTATAGATTTAGGGGGATGAAAGTTATGTCCAACCTAGATAGCATATTAAAAAGCAGAGACATTATTTTGCCAACAAAGGTCCGTCTAGTCAAGGCTATGGTTTTTCCTGTGGTCATGTATGGATGTGAGAGTTGGACTGTGAAGAAGGCTGAGCGCCGAAGCATTGATGCTTTTGAACTGTGGTGTTGGAGAAGACTCTTGAGAGTCCCTTGGACTGCAAGGAGATCCAACCAGTCCATTCTGAAGGAGATCAGCCCTGGGATTTCTTTGGAAGGAATGATGCTAAAGCTGAAACTCCAGTACTTTGGCCACCTCATGTGAAGAGTTGATTTATTGGAAAAGACTC
>NW_011494842.1:11511576-11515919 GCF_000754665.1 Bison bison bison | reverse complement strand
TTTTTTTTTTTTTTGGAAAAAATAGTGCATTGAAACTTTCATTGGATTTGCTTTAACTTTTAGTGATAGTTTAGAGAGAGATGACAGTCCTGCATCTTCTCACTCAGGATCATAATGACTCCCAGCGTGTTCTTTTCCTCTGATCCCTCTGTTAATTTGTATTTTTCTTTATATGGTCCTGCATCATTGTTTTAAGTTTAATGGTCATTTCCTTTTGAGGTGAAGTGTTAGTCACTCGGTTGTGTCCAACTCTTTGTTGTGTTTGTTGCAACCCATGGACTATAACCTGCCAGGCTCCTCTGTCCATGGGAGTCTCCAGGCAAGAATACTGGGCTGGGGAGCCATGCCCTCCTCCAGGGCATCTTCCTGACCCATGGATCGAACCTAGGTCTTCCGGATTGCAGGCAGATTCTTTTCTGTCTGAGCCACCAGGGAAGTCCATTTCCTTTCAAGTATTTAATTTTTAAGGTTTCAGTATTCCTTATTGTGATTTTTTTTGTTTGCATCTAGAGTCTCCGTCTTTGTCTTAAAAACCTATCTTCAATGTAAATATAGAACTTGAGTTTGATTCAATTTACATAAATTTGTCCTCGATTTCCTATTACATGAACACATGTTTCCAAACAGCAATAAGCTATTTTCCATATGATAGGATAAATCAGATTTGTCATCAAATGGGGACGTACTCACAAGGATTGACTTTGTATTTTTACATAACAAAATCTTTTTCAACCTCTTTTAAAACTTTTGCAAGTTTTCTAATTTAAAAAATTGTAAAGTAATTAACCTCCAATTAAAATAAAGTAAATAAATAAAAAATAAATATTAAAAAACAAACTGTATATATATATATATTTATGTTCTGCATTTTTACATGTAAACCAAGACTACTATAAATTTTTGCTAAAAGAACCAACTGAGAAATCTTTATTTCTACACATTAATGTTGTCTACAAACATAATTTCATAAAAGACAGAATTATTGAAAAAGAGTTCAAAGAATTGGAGCAAAGGATAGATAAAGCTTTCACTGCTCCTTCAAGTTAATGAACTGTCAGGGAAGTCTATAACCATGGAGACGAGCTATGTGAAAGTGTTAGTTGCTCAGTCGTGTCTGACTCTTTGTGACCTGGTGGACTGCAGCCCACCAGGCTCTTCTGCCCATGGAATTCTCCAGGCAAGAATACTGGAGTGGGTAGCCATTCTCCCTTCTCCAGGGGACCTTCCCAAGCCAGGTCTTCTGCATTGCAGGCGGGTTCTTTACCATCTGAGCTACCAGCGAGGAAATGAGCTATATAGCTGTCTATATAGCTTGTAGAGCCCAGTCCCCTCCAACTGGCCCTGGTCCTGCAAATTCCTCACTCACCTTCTTCCATGGGTGCATTCTTGTCTTAACTATCTGAGATCTGTCTCTCTCTCCCCTCCCTCTCTCTCCACCTCATCCTCTCCTTTGCCTGCCTTTCCTGTCCTTGGTTCCCAGCCCCACCCCACCCCACTCTCAGCCCCTTCCCCTCCCCGTCTCTGGCCTCTTCTCCTCCCTCTTGTTCCATGCGGCCCCCAGTATGCTTCTCAGAGGGGCTGTCCTGGCAGCTCCTCCATTTTAACACAGTCCGTCCTTGTCCCTGGTCTTTCCCCTGTCCGTGCCCTCAATGTCTGTCTCTCTACTACACTCTTCTCAAAGCTTCAACCCAGTTTAGCTTCTCTCTGCTAGCTCTTTCCATCTCCACCGTAATGAAACCTTTCCTGCCTGTTTCTCCTGTCATTACCCACTTCCTGAACAGTAACTTTCTTCACCTTTTTCTGCTGCCAGCTGTCCTGCTCCCTAACTGGCATCTCTGCCCCATTCTACCACCCCACTCTTCTCTTTCCTGTAGGTCAGTTTCTTAGTTATGATGGATTTGTGGAGACAGGTGTTCGTGTTTACATTAAACACAAATGCTTCCCTGATGGCTCAGACAGTAAAGAATCTGCCTGCAATGCAGGAGATCCTGTGTTCAATACCTGAGTCAGGAAAATCCCCTGGAGAAGGGAATGGACAACCCACTCCAATATTCTTGCCTGGAGACTCCCACAGACAGAGGAGCCTGGTGGGCTACAGGCCATGGGGTCACAAAGAGTCGGACATGGCTGAGCAACTAACACTTTCACCCTTTTCACAGAAATAATGGAGCATTTGCCTACAGCGAGCAAAAGGTTCAAAAGATGTAGAATTTAAAGAGGCAGTTATTAATAGGTAGGGATTGATTAATTTGTATTAGTTTAATTTCTTATGTTTGTTCTAAACCAATGAAACTTCCTATGTCTACTGAAGTTAAAATGTTTAGTCATATCAACATATGTGTATGCCTTTAATGAATTGGACACATGAAAATGTAAGTTAAAAAAATTAATTTTTATAACTTATCAGAAGCCTTCATCATTGCATTTTAAGAGTTTTTAGGGCCTTTAAAGTTTTTCTAGTTTCTTTAAAAATTATTTTAAAATAATTTTTAAAATTCTATAAATTGAAGTACATGTCTGTGAATGTATTTTCCTATAAATAGGCTATATCTTCAGTGTTAGAGGGCTTCCCTCATAGCTCAGTTGGTAAAGAATCTGCCAACAATGCAGGATGGCTCAGCTGGTAAAGAATCTGCCTGCAACGCAGGAGACCTGGGTTCAGTCCCTAGGTTGGGAAGATCCCCTGGAGAAGGGAAAGGCTACCCACTCCAGTATTCTGGCCTGGAGAATTCCATGGACTGTATAGTCCATGGGGTTGCAAAGAGTCAGACACGACTGATCGACTTTCACTCTTCAGTGTTAGAGACAGGTGAGTCTGGATTCTGATCTGGATGTTTTGCCTTTGCTATTTTGAAACACTGAAAGTATCCAGAGGTTAAGCAGCTCTGCATTTGAGGGGCTATATAACTGCTTTTGTGGAGGTAAAGGAAATGTGTGTTACTAAGAGAAATCTTGTTGGTAAACTCTGCATAGGAATTTCCTCTGTATCACCCAAACTAGGAACTTTCTGGCCCCCTGAAAGAAAGGGAAAGTGTTAGTCGCTCAGTTGTCTCTGACTCTTTGAGACCCATGGACTGTCACCCACCAGGCTCTTCTGTCCATGGGATTCTTTGGGCAAGAATACTGGAGTGGGTTACCATTCCCTTTTCCAGGGTATTGTCCCAACCAGGGGTTGAACTTGGGTCTGCTGCATTGCAGGCAGATTCTTTACCATCTGAGCCACCCGGGAAGTCCTTATCTGGCTCCCTAGTGTTATTAAAAACAGCTCATTCCAACAAAGTGGCTGACACGGAACTCAATTCCTTGCGCATGAGGGTCCATGTCTTTCACTTACTGGTGAGGGCTTGGTAAGTGTATAAATGTATATAATACTTGTCATAGACCAGAGAAGTCTAAAAGAAAAAAATCTTGAAGTAACCACCTTTAAGCCAATTGGGAATAGTTCATTCAGCAGACTCTAACAAAAAGCAAATGTGAAACTAATGACCCCAAAAAATATTTGTGTAGTTTCCTTTGGTTGTAGTCCTGTTGGCACAATCTCAGCCTTCAGTTTTTCATGTCCCGTGGATTGTAGTTAATCATAAATTGTGAATTTATTGTTCTTATCTGAACTTTCCTTTTATAAATTATGTGCTTTCCCAACACTGTATGTTTTAAAGGGTCATACCCATAAAAGAAGCTTGTCATGGTAGCAAATTCAAAATAAGGCTTTCCTTCACCTTCCACCACTGGGTCTCAAGGACCCCCTCTGCAGCATCTTGTTCAAAATTATTTTCTTTGAAATGCAAGACACCAAGTTTATCTGATCACATTGCCCTTGTTCTTTGCATTTTGCTTGTTTTTCAAAAGTCTGTAGGAAGGAAAGTTCTGAAATGAAAATACGAATTTAGTACATTATCAGTTCAGTTCAGTCGCTCAGTCGTGTCCAACTCTTTGCGACCCCATGAATTGCAGCACACCAGGCCTCCCTGTCAATCACCAACTCCCGGAGTTCACTCAAACTCATGTCCATCTAGTTGGTGATGCCATCCAGCCATCTCATCCTCTGTCGTCCCCTTCTCCTCCTGCCCCCAATCCCTCCCAGCATCAGTCTTTTCCAATGAGTCAACTCTTTGCATGAGGTGCCCAAAATACTGGAGTTTCAGCTTTAGCATCTTCCTTCCAATGAACACCCAGGACTGATCTCCTTCAGAATGGACTGGTTGGATCTCCTTGCAGTCCAAGGGACTCTCAAGAGTCTTCTCCAACACCACAGTTCAAAAGCATCAATGCTTCGGCGCTCAGCCTTCTTCACAGTCCAACTCTCACATCCATACATGACCACAGGAAAAACCATAGCCTTG
>NW_011494842.1:11495812-11511476 GCF_000754665.1 Bison bison bison | reverse complement strand
AAGCATCAATGCTTCGGCGCTCAGCCTTCTTCACAGTCCAACTCTCACATCCATACATGACCACAGGAAAAACCATAGCCTTGACTAGATGGACCTTTGTTGGCAAAGTAATGTCTCTGCTTTTGAATATGCTATCTAGGTTGGTCATAACTTTCCTTCCAAGAAGTAAGCGTCTTTTAATTTCATGGCTGCAGTCACCATCTGCAGTGATTTTGAAGCCCCCAAAAATAAACTCTGACACTGTTTCCACTGTTTCCCATTATTTCCCATGAAGTGATGGGACCAGATGCCATGATCTTAGTTTTCTGAATGTTGAGGTTTAAGCCAACTTTTTCACCCTTCTCTTTCACTTTCATCATGAGGCTTTTTAGTTCTTCTTCACTTTCTGCCATAAGGGTGGTGTCATCTGCATACTGAGGTTATTGATATTTCTCCCGGCAATCTTGATTCCAGCTTGTGTTTCTTCCAGCCCAGCGTTTCACATGATGTACTCTGCATAGAAGTTAAATAAGCAGGGTGACAATACACAGCCTTGACGTACTCTTTTTCCTATTTGGAACCAGGCTGTTGTATAGATTATAGATTATAGCTTATATGCAGTACGTTGCATATAATATGCTACTAATAGTATGCAAGTTACTTAATCTCTAAGAGTGCTCCTGTCTTCACCTGTGAAGGAGGGAAAATAATTTTTAGCTTTATGGTACAGATAGATAACAAAATACATGTAAGAGTGGCTGAAACGTAATGGATGTTCAATAAAAGTACTAATAAAGTAATTAGGGGAAGGCAGTTATAAAGAGAACCAGACTATGATAATCTCTTTAATTCTTTTCCCTCTTAAGTAAGAAATCATGTAAGGTCACTAGCACAGCAGCCAGGACGTGGCTGACCATCAAGGGATGCTGTTAATTTAATTTAATATCTTTCATTAATATCTTTCATTTAATATCTCAAGTTATTTCTTTGGGTTCCAGAGCCAAAAAGATGTGTTTATATTCATAACTCAAAATTCAACGAGTTGCTGTGTTGTATGGCTTCCTAAGCATTGATGCACACAGGAATCCCAGGGAATGTTGTTTAAATGTTGATTCAGCGAGTCTGGCACAGGGCCTTGGAGTCTACATTTCTTCAAGTCTCCCAGGTGATGCCTAAGAAGTTGGCCTACTGTTCACACTGAAGAGCAAGGCGTTTGTGGGCCAGACAATAAATACCCTGTCTTTGTTCCTTGAATTGCATTGTTTCATAGAGCTCAAACAGTCTAGAGATGATGTTGTTTTGCACATTTCGCAGCTGAGAAATTTGTGACCCACAGAAGCTGATAAATTAGTTCATGGTTCAGATAATTCAGCATAATTGTTCAGCCACATTCTTTATATACAGTGAGCAGTATTTTTAATTTTGTAACTATTCTCCCATTCTTCCTATGTAGTTATGTTCCTAGAAGTTGAGTTCTCCAGCTGCCTTCTATCTTTGTCATTATTTTCAGCTTTTTAAGAAAGATCTTTGCTCACGTTGAAACGTGACTATAGTTTGTCAGCAACCCCATTGCTTAACCCTGTCGGACACAACCTGTGCTCAACAGCACCATCTTTAGTGGCCGAATGACTGATGGGGGTCAGGCAGATTCTGATACATTTGGGCATAATTAGTCCCAGTTAGCTTCTGCAATCAGAACTCCTTAATAGCCCCCGAGAATGAACTGCCTATTCTCTCAGAACCAGTGAGAAGCCAGCAGGGCCGTCAGCTCAGGGGCACCAGTCATCTCCATAATTCTGCCACAGAACAGCCCTAACCCACAAGCTGGGGTATTTTGTATCCCACTCACTCTTTCCAGCTCAGTATCCGAGGATAAGGTCCCAATGCCTTGCACTCCCTAACCTTGTTTTTCCCCATTAATTCCCTGGAATAAGACTGTGTCATAGGACACTTCTGCCATCCTTGTCCCCCAGTTACTGTCTGGGCCACACTTCCCATAGCTGTCCTGGGATTTAGAACCAGCCGGGGTTTCCAGTTTAGGTGTGCTCCTTGCTTATACCCATTCCTCTTTTCCCCCAACTTTCCCACAGCCAGTACCATAGAGACATGGTTTGTAATTCATTTTGAGATGCTAATGCTGAAAGGAACATGCTGAATTTTTTTTAACAAAGATTATTTTAGAATAATGAGAACATCATAATCGTGCACAATGGATAAACAATGAACTTCATTTAATAAACAGTTGAATGTAACATAATGATAAAAACACTGCAGAAGAGCAAGTTTCTCTTGGATCGCTAGTCTCTCTTTTCACAAGGAGATAATAAATGCTGTTGAGCCAAAGGCAACTGGGCAAAAGCCTCAGGTTTTTTTTCTTCCTTCTGTCTTTCCTTCCTTCCTTCTTGTCTCTTATCTTCTTGGTGGGTGTATTTCAGGCTACTTGCAGAATCCCTGTAAAGGGATTCATTATTAACCTATCATAGTATATCATGACTATTTTAATGCCAGTAATACCTCTTCACCATCATTTTAAATACTTGCCTAACAATTAAAATTTAAACATTTAAAAATAAATAAATACTTGCCTAACAGTGTAAACAATTATGCCATAATTTATTTAATTTCCTAATATGGGGCATTCCGATTCTTTCCCTTTGCTGTTATAAAGCATGCCAGTCAGTGACCTTATTAAGATCTAAGCAAGTGCAGCTCAGTTATTTCCCTCTTGTCTATTCGACTATTTACCTTTTCAAAAAATTCTAGTTGGTATGGCATTGCCCTTTAGAAATACACTGCCCAGCATGATGTTTAAATAAATGTAGTAACTTTGCCATAGTATGGTAAGCGCAGTGTTTAAAACTTGAATTCTGAAGTCAGCCTCCCCGAGTTTGAATTCCAGCTCTGTGGTCTGCTGGCTGTATGACCTTGGGCAAGACATACAACTTCTCTGTCCTTCAGGTCTTTCACTTATGATATGAGGACAATAAGAGTACCCAGCCCATCTAGTTGTTGTGCAGATTAAGGAAATGTTGTATTCAAAGGGCACAGACCAGTAGCTAGCATTTAGTGCTTGCCCAAGTAATACCAGCTATTGTTGACGATAATTAGCTGGCTTTCCCTTTCTATTCACACTACTAAACCTAAATTTCCACAAAAATATGGCTGCAGATAAAACTTTATTTTTGGCAAGAAATGTTGGGAGCAAAAACAGAAGTAGTCCAGTGGTCTTGAGGGGATAAAGCATGGATTAGAAATTATGGTCAATTCTTTGGTGTGGCCATGGGCTTCCTGGGTGGCTCAGTGGTAAAGAACCATACTGCCAATGCAGGAGACCTGAATTCGATTCCTGGGTCTGGAAGATCCCCTGGAGAAGGAAATGGCAATCCGCTCCAATATTCTTGCCTGGGAAATCCCATGGACAGAGGAGCCTGGTGGGCTACAGTCAATCTGGTCACAAAAGTGACAGACATGACTTAGCAACTAAGCAATGACAGCTTGTGATGTGGCCAGGAATCAAAATTTATAGCACAACAGAACTGCTGATCTAAGCTACAGGCTGTCAGCGCTGTCTCATCAACAGTCGGTTTGGTGGAAACAAGTATCATCACCAACATCCTCCAGTCACCTACCAGCCAGGCTTAGTGTTCAGGCACATAGATTATCTACCATCTTTCTTGTCTATATGAACTAGAACTGAATGGCATGCATTTAGTTTTACTTCTCCAATGGGATTCTTTTACTTCTTTTTGTCCTAGCGACAGAGAACAAGTAAAATTTCTTGTTTACAAAAGCTTATCCTAAAGAACAGACTTATCATGCTCACTTGACCTCTTGAGAGAGCTTCCTGCAGACAGTTCTTCACTGGCCAACAGGGTTCTGGCAGCTGGGAGACCCCCATTGGGACCAGTGACTAGGTATGAACTTAGGAACTATTTTGGGAGATAGGAAAATGCAGGGAATTTAGGGTCAATCGTTCACTCTTAACTATGAGAGGAGTACATCAGAAACATCTGAATAGGCATTTTTCTGCATTTTAATTGTTAGGCCAAGTCCTTGGCTGATAAGAAAATTAATTCAACAATGAATCATTTAATGGATGAAGGGAAGACCGGGCATGTTTTTCTTATCTGAAGAGGCTCTGTTGTGTCAAGTACTAAGGAAAAAAAAATTGCACGTCAAAAGGCCTGATCTTCATTCTTACTTTTATATCCAACTAATCAAGCCTCAGGGGGGTGAAGCAATCCAGTTCTTTCATGTCAGCAGAAGTTCTTCACCATTTCTTTGGATTCCTGGTCTTGCTTGTATCCTAAACTCTTATTGTGCAAGACAAGAGTCTTGATGTAACACCAAAGTCCAGTGAGACAGAGTGATCTGTGCATTAACTCAGCTAATGAGCAGGTCTGTACAGTTTTACAGTGCTTTCTTGTGAGCTTGGAACCCACTTCAGCCCTGCTTAATGGAGTGTTTCCTAGAATATTTACTTCACAATCAGACTATACAGGAGAAATTATTTTTGAAAGAAAAAGCAAGGCAGAAGAATTGACTAGCCACTGCTGCTAAGTCGCTTCAGTCGTGTCCGACTCTGTGCGACCCCATAGACGGCAGCCCACCAGGCTCCCCTGTCCCTGGGATTCTCCAGGCAAGAACACTGGAGTGGGTTGCCATTTCCTTCTCCAATGCATGAAAGGGAAAAGTGAAAGTGAAGTCGCTCAGTCGTGCCCAACTCCTAGCGACCCCACTGGACTGCAGCCCACCAGGCTCCTCCGTCCCTGGGATTCTCCAGGCAAGAACACTGGAGTGGGGTGCCATAGTCTAATATTGGCTGTCTGAAATTTTAGAGACAGTGGAAACCAAAAAACACTTCTACTCCAGAGGATAGTAAATTATATTTACTATTGTGGTAAATTCTAGAACTAATGATAATTTTCAAAGTTCCAGAATTTTTGCTAAGTATTCAGGGTCAATACAAATGGATACGCATTACTACTTTTTGAAACTTCATTAATTGGCAGTTGTGCATTCAGGCCTCCTCATGAGTGACAGAAGAAAGTAGCAATTATGAATATGTTGCCTCACTGTCTATCATGAGAGGCTCAGGACACACACTATGCAATATTATATAGCCATTAAAAATGAAATAGTTCTATTATATACGTACTGGCATGGAATATTATTTCTGATAAATTTTTTAGAAAAATAATGATATAGAACTTCATTCAGAGTGTGATCTCATTTTTGTATAAACAAACGAAATCTACAAATGCACATAAGGCTATAGGTAGCTGCTTCATTAAGAACTAGAAGAATGTATTTCAGCTACTAACCATGGATTCCCCAAAATATTGAGAGTCAATAAAGATGAGAATGGTGGCAAGGGATGGAGAAGAGTGGAGTGTTTATTTTTTAATATATTCACCCCTGTGTTGTTTGGAATTCTTTCCATAAATATCTATTTTTATCATATTTCACATAAAAACATTAACACATTTTGTATCAGAAACTAATGTCTCTATGTCTCTGACAGTTTGAAGCCTGCTACAAGGTAAGATTATATCAGTCAGCAAATGGTACAAATAAGTACCCCTCCACCCAAAGATGCTCCTTAAAAATGACAGTGCAGATTGGGAAGCAACAGCTGTCATGTGTCACAGACTGTAGGAAGAAGTAAGAGCGACATCCAAAGCTGCTTGTTTTCGTTCAGCTGCAGAGTTGTGTCCGACTCTTTGTTGACCCCGTGGACTGTGGCACACCAGACCTTGCTGTCCTTCACTGTCCCCCAGAGTTTGCTCAGACTCATGTCCATGGAGTCAGTGATGCTATCTAACCACCTCATCCTCTGCTATCTGAAGGAAATCATTACATCTTATTTGAGCAGGCTGGTAGTACTAGTGGAAAGGAGATGTGTTCTGTTCAAAATGATCCTGAAAGTGTGCAGATATTTTCAAAACAATGTGAGAAAGATAGACTGCCGCAGTATAATGATAGCATCACAGATAGTGATTGCCATTCTTACACCTTCCTTATCAAGAGTCTTATCTCAATACAGAAGGAATCATTCCATTGATCCTATACTGAGGCTGTAGATACAGGGACATGGAGAGGGAACACAAGGAAGATTAAGAGTCAAGAATTGTCCCATGATGCTCATAAACTAACGGGGGGGTGAAGATGCCATGCAGACCCTAGAATGCAGTGTGGACACTATAAGCCGAAAACTAAGCTTCCTGGCATGGCCTGGATGTTCCCTCCAAAGGCAGATGTTTGTTTTCTATTTTTTATTTGGTTTAGAATAGGACTAACATGAAAAATCCTTGTAAGGAGAAGGGAAAGATCAGCATGAAGAGGTGCTAAGGAGGTAACTAATCAGGTAACCCTGTGAGGAGCCTGGGGAGAGGTTGGCCATGAGAAGGAGGAAGGATATTATCCAAAATCAGAAGGAAGAGGGCTGAGAGGTGAGACAGAGACACTGGCAGGTGGAGGAAAAGGTAGCTGAAGGAGCCCACTTGAAACAACTTTGACTTCTCAGTCTAGTGAGAAGCTGCATTATTGATGGAGGCTGGGGGCTGTGGAAGGATTTGGAAGAGCCACTGTGAATACGGTATGTTAACCAGGAGTAATTCAAAGGGTTTGGGGCACCACTTAGGTCCCAGGTCAGACTGAGCAGCATTAATTTTTAATGAAACTAATAAAAAATTTTTTTCATTACTTTAGCAGTGTTGCAGGCTAGAATGCATATCTTGTAGAAATCAAATGATTCTTGAATTGAAATCTGCATGTGAAAGTCCACTGGAAACTAGTCAAATAATTGGATCATTTCCAGATTTCACTTTGCCAATTTGTTTCTTCCTCATTAATGTTTATAGTCAAATCGGATACCTGTATTTTCATGAGGAAGTGAGAACAATATCCTGTAATTCAAATGTTAACTAACAAAGTAATGCCACTAGAATTTCTAAAGTTTCAAGCTTGTAGTTGATTCTCATACATTATGTATTTTTAGGCTGGAAAAACTAATAACATCCTTTTTGGAAGACCAGGATCCAGAGAGTAAACTAGAGGTTGGCACTGATATGCGTAAAATTCATCACTGTTTCCATTATTTAAAGGTAAATTTAAACATTTCCACTAGTAGAAGCCATTGTCTGCTGTGTTTGAACTGCAATAAAGCTTTTCTAGTTGACCTGCTCTTGAAAGGTTGAGGAGCCGGCTTCCCATTTCCAGAACAGTATGATCTTTGAACCATTGAGATGGTTCAAACAGATGATCACTGAATTTCTTCAGAGGTTGTATCTTACTTTCCAATGGATAAGCTCAGACCTTAGACTTCTAAAGCTTTGGCCGGGAATCTCTCTACCTTCTACACAAAATCGTTTCGTGTTCAAAATCCACTTATTTTTGAGCTATGTCAAAAGAATTGTGTCCTTCATTTTTCTCCAGCAGCTTCGGTCTTAGGTTTTACTTTCATGATGACACAGTGTGAATATCATTAGCCTCTATGTCTGCCTGACTTGTAATTTAGCATACTTCATGAAGATAATAGACATTTGTGTGAGTCTGTTCTGGACTAGGCATAGAGAAGGCAAAGTTGAGTAAGTAAGTCATGGAGGAGACAGATATGTAAAGAATAATTATAAGACATGACAACTGTTTTTTTTTTTTTTTTAAGTGTGAGTTAGTGGTATGAGGTTATAGAGAAAGCAAAAGATGTTCAAGAGAAGACAGTGTTTGAGCAGGATTTTCCCATGTTAGGGAAGGAAAGACAAGTTAAGGGGGAGGGGTATGATGAAGGAGGTAGGAGGAGGAAGACATGTTGCAGCAAAGGCAACCGCATTGCAAGGCGAGGCGTCAGAGGAGAACACCTAATGTGTGCAAGGCATTGGTAAAGGCGAAAAGAATCAGAGACACAAGACACTGGGAGTAGACGTGTGGGTGCTAAGCTCTTGTTTCATCTTACAGAAACTGCTGAATGACAAGAAGATCCACAGACAGAGCACAGCCCCCTCCGAAAACAAAGATCAAAACTGCCAAGAACCATTAAAAGAGGAAGAGTATAAAAAGCTACGTGATATTCTACAGCAGAGGGACAATGAAATCAGTATCCTTTCTGCAGAGATTAGAGACTCTTCTTCTATGGGGTTGGACCAGGAAACCCTTAGCTATCTTCCCCTAGCCACATCACCCAGCTCCCCACCCAGGTTCTAGCTCACGTTGTTTCTTTCCATTTAGAAGTAAAATGTCCCTTCACCAAACATGTTGTCGCCACTAGTAAAGCCAGAGTTGCCATTAAAAAAAAAAAAACTACCTTGCTTTTAGCTAGATATCTCACCATTATGGGAGACATTTCAGTTTATTGAAAAGCATGGGTTTTCTTTCTCTCCACATTAAAAAATTTTTAATGTATTTTTGACTACTCTACAGTGCTCTTCCTGTTTTAGTCCTGACCCAGTGAGCTAGCTGGTTATCTTTAGCTAGCTGGCCGGACACCGGGCTGACCACAGCCTCACCATGGCCCAGAATTTGTGGCCTCTGTGTGTGGGTGAAACTCGAATGATGGCCGAGAAATGACAAATGGTATTTAGCTTATAAAGAGCAGAGATTGATTTAAATGTAACTTTTTTATTTAAAAGCCAGATCTACCGCTTTGAGTTCCACTTACAAATGTTCCCAAATTTGGAAGTGAGTGTAGATGAGCGTTAAGGATAGAATTCTTACGTCTCTAGGAGACAGCGTATATTGGGGACTGAAAATTGTAACAGCACATGGGAACTGCCTCTCTTCCAGACGACGTGCATGCGTGCATGCTAAGTCGACTCTCTGTGACCCCATGGACTATAGCCCGCCAGGCTCTGCTGTCCCTGGAATTCTCCAGGCAAAAATACTGGAGTGGGTTGCCATTGTCCCCTCCAGGGGATCTTCCTGACCCAGGGATCAAACCTGTGTCTCTTACATCTCCTGCATTGGCAATGGGGTTCTTTACCACTAGCGCCACCTGGACAGCCCACAGATGAGATGGTTACCTCTCAGTTCCATTCAGTTCAGTCGCTCAGTCATGTCCGACTCTTTGCGACCCCATGAATCGCAGCACGCCAGGCCTCCCTGTCCATCACTAAAGAGCCCCTCATGGATGGTTAGATCTCAGGTATCCCCAGTATTTCTTCAGTATTGTTTCTTATTTTATCTTCCAAGCTTCTTGCAAAAGATTTGGCATTTTCATTACATTTGCAGGCTTTAAACATGCATGAGAAATTATTTCGGTCAGTTCTTTATGAACAAATATTTTTGTTCACTTCTCAAAAATTGCTAAAAGGTATTTTAGTTTTAGCTATTGTGCAAAATTCATAAAAAATAGCTTACATGAAGGAAATCCAGTAATAAAGAGGTAAAACCAAACCAAATAGGAGGTAGGCACTCTGCCTGATTAACTTCAGCCTCTAATTTTGGTTGAGTGTTAGCAGACCCCATGTGTCTGATTCAAGTGGGCTGGAGCCGCTTTATTATCGGGCCAGTAACAGTGAATCTGACTGTGAGCTGAACTCCCACGCAAGCCCGAGTCTCCGAGAGCTGCTGCAGTGTTGTTGCCTTGCATTCCTTTTCCTCTGTCCTGCCCCATCCATCCCCAGAGATGGTCCCAGCCGAGGCCTCAGTCCTGGCCCCAGCCCCAGTCTGAGCTCTGCTTCTTTTCCTGGCCTTGATCCTAGTTCAGGATCATCTCCCCTAAATACTCCTACCAACTCCTTAATCCCCTTCTGGGCTTATGAATGTCTGTGCATATGGGAGGGATGAAATGAGATATGACAGAGAGGGAACAGTCTAGGCTTGTTCGTATATGTTTACTTTACAAAGGGAGTGAGAGAGAGACATACATCATTTCTTCACTGGTAAATCCAGGTACCGCTGTCCACACAGGGCTGTGCTAGATTCTTTCCCGACCGTGAACAACTCCAGCGGGGTCCTCGCCTTCTGAGACTCATATTTGCAAGGAGAATGTATAGGAGGCATGGTGAAAAGAGCACTGAACTTGGAAGTTCACACCCAGATGGATGCCCTAGCTCTTCATCCGTCATCTCCCACAACACTGCCTCTCACCAGCATCTCAGAGCTGAGCAGAGCTGGTAAGATGCCGCCTGGCTTGTGCTCCGGGCTCTGTAGAGTGCTGCACCGTGAAGGGTGTGACCCCACAGACAATGGGCAGACTCAGAAGAAGGAGGGAGAGCAGCTAAGACATACTCATCACAAAGCTGACATTTATCAAGGGCTAATGACCAAGAAAGGCTCCTGACGTTTCATATGTCTCACAGTCAGGTTGGAGACGATTTTCATTATCTTTTTTGGGTAGAACCAAGAAGGCCAGGATACTGACAGGAGGAGTGAGAAAGATATGGCTTAAAATAGGAGGAAAATTGATCCAACTAGAGCTCAGCAGAAGATTGTCCTGCAAACAGAAAGACAGTGTGCGGCCTGGAATGCTCTCCGTGGAAAGGGAGTGAAAACGGTGTCACTTCAGTGGCATTATCAGCTTGCATAAAGTTCGGACATGTCTTCACAAAACACTTAACGGGGTGACACTTGGTCCCCAGGGCTGCCCTTGGCAGGAACAGAGGCGCGAATGAGATGGGAGCTGGAAGCAGGGCCAGACAAAGGGAACCGGAGAGAAGGCGGGCAGCGAGATGAGTCTCTGCTGTGGCCTTTGTGAACGTCCATCAGAACGCCGCGTTTCTCTGGTTCAGTCTTTCCGGCAGGTTCCCGTTACACTCAGAGTAGCAATCACGCTTCTTCCTCCAGGTGAAGAGGCCCCACGTGATCTTGCGCCCACCCAGCCCCTACTTCGTGTCTTCTGCCCCCACCCCATGCACGTTAGGCTGTGGGCACGGTGCCTCTCTGCCCTGACTTATAACACCCGGCTTCCTAACCTCAGCAGTGCCGCCGTCAGAGCTATCCTGAGCAGTCCTCTACCCACTGGCCACCAGGAGCATCCCCAACCCCTCTGCAGAAGGAAAGCCCAAAAACAACCCAAAATATCTCCAGACGTGGCCAAGTGTCCCGTGGGTGGTGAAATAGCCTCTGTTGTAAACCACTGCCCAGCCCGTTTCTCCTTCGGGTTTCAGCACTCACCACTTCCTCTGCTTAGACACCCTCCCTATGTCTGGTTCTTCTTGTCATTCAGGTCTCAGCTTCAATGTCATTTTCTAAAAAGCCTGTTTTGAGGCCTGAACCTTTCTTGAGCACCCAGTAGAAAGCAGCCACTCAGTCACTCTCGACCTTTTTAAAAAACTAAGCAATCTGGCACTTCTGCCCTCGTATGTGTGTGCCTGTGTGTGTGAAAGAGATCCAGCTTTCTCCAGTAGACATCTGCTTCATGAGAGCAAAAAGCCAGTGTGCCCCTGCATCTTTCTATCTCTGTGCCTAGAACACAGCATTACCTGGCACCCAGTGCAAGCTCCAAGGAATGTCACTGAGTGAGTGAAGGAAGGACATGGCCATGGCCAAGCAGGAATCAGTGAAAGTGCGTGGTGGTCTCGATAATCACCCCCGCACAGAGGAATGGGGAATTCCTAGACACCACCAAAGTTGTGAACACCTTTAGTAAATACAAGCTTGTTTGAGGTGAAGAACAGAGGCTGTGTCAGGGCTTGTAAGAGAAAAACCATGCTTCCAGAAATCACAAAAAAGCTGAGGTCAAAGCTGAAGAGGAAAATGGAGGTCAAGTGCTCTCCATGTTCCCTGCCCAAGAATGAACATGCCTGGATGCCTCCCCCGGCTTCGTGTAGCCGTCTTGTCCTACACCATCTTCGAGTTTCCTCAGACTCCTGTTTGAATGAAGCCATCTGCAGGGCTGGTGAGGCCTTGGATTCATCTCAGTGCAATGCAGGGAGAGTTATGAGGTTCTCCAAAGAGTGTCATCTTTTCTCCTCATGATGGCAGAATCCCCTAGAGGTCTCGACAACTTGAACTTGAAAGAACAGTGAAGGAGGGTAGAATGGAGTGACTTTATCACTCATTATCAGTGCTCCTAATAGATCCATATGGCCCACAGAAGTTCTAATTTAAAATGATAAATCTTTACTAATGGGGCTTCCCAGGTGGTGCTAGTGATAAAGAACTTGCCCCCCAATGCAGGAGACAATAAGAGATGCAGGTTCGATCCCTGGGTCAGGAAGATCCCCTGGAGGAGGGCATGGCAACCCACTTTGGTATCCTTGCCTGGAGAATCCCATGGACAGAGGAGCCTGCCAGGCTATAGTTCGCAGGGTCGCAAACAGTTGGACATGACTGAAGTTGCTTAGCATGCACATCTTTACTAATAATTCACCTCTTTTAGTGAAATTAGAGAGACCAAAAATTAGAGACTTTTAAAAAGGTGACTTAAAGCCCCGTTCAAAGGTATGCGGAATGAGCATGAGTTGGATATGGAGGTGGTCTGGCCCCAGAGCTGACTCTGCTGAGCTGCCTGCTGGGCAGGCTCTGCGTTCTCCCTGCTTCTCGTCCTGCCGATTCCAGAGCTGCTTCCTGCATTCAAGTCTTGTTTACGGAGACAGCTCCATTGTCAACCACTACCCAGGGTTCGTTTTCCTTTTTACAAATGCTTTCATGAAAGCTTTAAGCCCAAATTAGTTTGAACTCAAAGATTTTAAAGGCCTTTTGGCTTGCTCATTTTTCATGTAATGATAATGGTGCCCTATTGAAAGGCCAGCAGCCTCCTACCCTGTCCATCGCTTTATCGAGGACCTCAGAAACGTGAAGTCTTTCTTTTGTCTGTCTTTGTCACATGACCATAGCAAGTGTTGTTGAAACTATCAATCTCACTTGAAAATAAGTGTTTTGATCATTCTAATCCATCATGAGTGACTAAATCCTTAAGTCAAGTTTTAGATATTTTGGTAAATATGTTAAAGAAGGAGAAGAAGAAAGCTCAGGACGCTCTCCACCTCTCCAGCGTGGACAGAAGTCAACTGAGTCATGGCCAGAGCTCCCCCTTCCCACCTGGGAACCTGGACGGTCCGAAGACATTGCCATTCTCAGCTTCCACTCAGGCCCTGGACTCCAGCACCTCTCCATACAGATCCAGTTTGCTCCACAGAAAAACAGGTCAGTTATACTTATTTATACACACAAACTCTATAATTATAAATCAAAAATAGAGGCTGTCAAATTATACCTCCATATAAAAAATAAACAAACATGTAAATGATTATAATCTTTATTATTATACTAAGCATCCTAAATATTACCGTTTTTAATGTTACCAACATTTCTTGAAGTCTTGAAGTTGTAGTAGAAGCAGCTGCAGCAGCAATAACAGGAAACCCCAAGTAAAGTATGTGCTCAGTTGTTCAGTTGTGTCTGACTCTTTGCAACCCCATGGACTGTAGCCCGCCAGGCTCCCCTGTCCATGGAATTTTCCAGGCAAGAGCACTGAAGTGAGTTGCTATTTCCTTCTCCAGAGCATCTTCTTAACCCAGAGATTGAATCTGCATCTCTTGCATTGGCATGTGGATTCTGTCGCCATTATTTCCACTCTGGAAAAAAAAAATTCATTCTCCATAATGGATTTCAGTGTAGCATCCTTTAGTTTTAAATGTGCGAGGATGAAGGCTCTAACAACTTATCTGTCAGAATTCATTTTTATAATGACCAAATCTCTTAAATGCCCGTTTCTAAAACTGATGACTAAACTGAAAACACAAAGTGTGGACTGTCCCAGAGGCTGAAATAGAGGGTTCAGGGGAACAGCAGAAAAGCCAACTGTAGAGGAGAGAACAGAAAACTTCCTCCAATACAGGAGGGAGAGAAGAATCACCACTAATGTGATGAAACAGTGTTTATTTATAAATCCACATGAGCTCTCTGCAGCAGACTTATTTTAGGATATGATCACAGTCTGCCTTAAAGGACAATGAGCACACACAGCTTTGTCGGATAATAGGGTTTGTCAGGGTTGGGCCGACTCCGAGGCACCTGCCCCGGGTGTGGTTTTTGGTGAGTGTGTTGGTACCACCACCACAGCGGACTCCCCAGGTGGCGCTCGCGGTAAAGAACCTGCCTGCAAATGCAGGAGATGTAGGAGATGCAGGTTCTATCCCTGGGAGAGAAAGAGCCCCTGGAATAGGAAATGGCAACCCATCCCAGTATTCTTGCTTGAAGAATCCCCATGGACCGAGGAACCTAGCAGGCTACAGTCCACAGGGTCGCAAAGAGTCAGACACCACTGAAGTGACCGAGCATGCAAGCCCCATCACTACAGCAGCCACAGAACCATGCTGGAAGTCCAGGTTGGTTTTATATGTTTCTCTTTCTATTAGACTGGCAGCCCATGTGTATAGTTGACCAATGCCTTTCTTGTGAAGACATCTGACATACTTCAGACTCCAAGTATGGAATGTTCTATAACAAAGGGATAAAGAGCTTCCCTTTTGCAAGTTAGGTTGAAATTTTCTGTGTAAACATTTGTTGGGATGAACAACCTGCCATGTGTGGTTTTCTTATGCATCTAGCTTGGAAATAAATAAAGAGTATGGTGCTCATTAAAGAGCACACTTTTTAGTTAATAGAGACAAGACTGAGAAGCCTGGAAGTGTATTTGGTGATGTTATATCCCTTTATCTCTTTATTCATTCCAAATTTCCTTGCTGTGAATATTTCTTAAGCAACAGAGTAGGATAAGTTCAAATCCCAGGAAACAAAGATGCTATTTTTCACCATTGATCATGGTGTCAGCAGACAGGAACAAGCAATCGTTCTCCATATGGCATTTCTGTACTGTCTTATGGGTAACAGCTAGCTGGAAAAAAGGAGGCCCTCTGGACTGGTGAATTCATTAGTTCCGCCATCATTTTTTTTCATTTCTTTATTCAACATACATTTATTGAGTACATGCTTTGTTCTAGTTACTGTGTCAATCATTGTCATATGGCTAAAGCTTACATGGGCTTCCCTGATGGCTCAGAGGGTAAAGAATCTGCCTGCAATGCAGGAGACCCATGTTCAGTCCCTGGGTTGGGAAGATCCCCTGGGGAAGGGAATGGCAACCCATTCCAGTATTCTTGCCTTGGAGAACTCCATGGACAGAGGAGCCTGGTGGGCTACAGTTCATGGGATCGCAAAGAGTTGGACACCACTGAATGACTCAGATACCAAGCTTACATAGTCCTTACATGTATCAGGTACTATACTTAGTTCGCTACCTGAGTGAACTCATCTAATCCTTATTCCGTTAAGTTGTTGTTTTACCCCCATATTACAGACAAGGACATGCATGGCCCAGCAGCCCCTGACCTCAGAGCACTTACAGACTGACAGAGAAGAGAGTCTCGAGCAGTTCATTTCAAAGTACACTCTGTATGGCTGAGAGAGCACACAGCAGGGAGACTCTCCTGCAAGTTAAGACCGGAGGACCCAAAGTGGTCATGAGGGTGGGGCATGGCTGGGAGGAACTCTGCAAGCAGAAGGAATCACTTGAACGGCTTCCACTGGCTCTGTGGTGGAAAGGAGCATTTTATGAAGCAGAAAGGCCAGGAGTGGTGGGCTCTGGGGAGTGAGAGGCTGGGAGGACAGGTTCAGCAGCATGCTGGGCAGACGGACTGGCAGCAGAGGACACAGGACCAGACCACCCTTTAGGGGGCTGTTGTAGTCCAGGAGTCCCAGCCAGAGGATGGGGAGGAGGAGAGAGGTGGCGTATCAGAAACAC
>NW_011494842.1:11486165-11495712 GCF_000754665.1 Bison bison bison | reverse complement strand
ATCAGAAACACTCCAGGAGGAGCAGGGCTTGTTGTTGTAAGGGTGGTTACGGGGGGTGATGATTGGTCCCCGGGTCTCTGGGTGGCTGGTGAGGCTCTTCACAGAGGTGGAGAGCAGTGCCTCCCCTGGCCTGGCAACAGCTGGCATTGTTGGCTGCAAGAACGTGGCACTGGCCATGAAATGAAAGGTCAGCATCAGTTCCTGAGTTAGAATCGCTTGCTCCTGGTGGAAGGAACTCTCTTCCGTGGCCTTTTCTGAAGACGCACACCGTCGCGCCTGTGCACTAGTGGCCTCCAGTATCGCTACCCTGCCCCTCGCCATGTGCCAGACCTTCTCTGTTTCTATTTTTTCTCGCCCACACCATCTCCCTTCTCATAATTCTTCTTCCCCGCGCATCCCGTAATCTCTCTCCCAACTCATAATTATAGCCAGTTTTTTTCAGTAACTCTTTTATCCCTTGATATTGCTATCAAGACAGACCGTAGTTTTGTTTGGAGGATGAATTAAGTTCACTTGAACATAAAAGCACTGAAAAAATTATGGAAATTGTTTGCAAAGTCCAAGTACAAAGGAGGTAAAGCAGTTTTGGAGAAAAGCCTTAGAGTTGAAAGCGTTTTCAAGTTGTTGTAGCTGTCGGGTATAGTTCTTGCAATGACTTTAAATAGGACTAGGCTCACAAGTGGGTTGATAATGATCTAACCATTTGAAGGAGAGATTAATGGTTTTATTTTTTGGCAAAACTACAATTAGGTTGAAAACTGCTTGATGAATCAGATGCCGCAAAGCAACAGGTAACGGGGTAGTTTGTTGCGATATTTAAAATCCTGGGCGCTGATTGGGCTTTTATTCATGCACTAGTTTATATACGAGAGGCTTGTATAAACTAAAACAAATACAAAAAATTAATAAGCATGTTGTTTAGATGGAAAGTATTACTGCCTTCTGTAGGTGTTGTCAGATTCTATTAGCCATCCCTGTCTTAAAGCAGAAAGCAAGTAAATTTGACCATCTTCCACTCTGAGGCTGTTGTGCAACTGTTTCCCCTTTGGAAACCCTCCCCCTTTTCCCATTCATCTGCTACTTTATGCTGAAAACAACTTCTTTCAAATCCCTTGTGTGAAAAGAAAATGAAACCAAATTCATGGTTCACCAGAGAGCACCCCCATCCTTGCATGAGCCGCCCACCAAGACAGAGGGAGGTTGGGGCTTCCAGAGTCTTCTGTTGTTGTTTTGGAGGTTAAATGTCTGTTTCACTTTCACTGGAATAATGAGAGGGGTTGTTCAACTCCACAGTGTACAAAGAGCCATCCGTACTGTTCTCTTTAAAATAGAAGGAATATTATAGTTTGGGAGTTTTTGTTGTTGTTTTGTTGTGGGGTATCTTTCTGATTTGGTTCTCCAACTGTTCTTCCAAATAGTCACCTGGAACCAGTCAACATCCCAGAAGCCCCTCAGGACTCACCACTTCCTTTAATGGTCTGAAATGCTAACAAAATCCACTCATCACAGCTGATGTCATTGGCATCTAAAAAAAAAAAGTTAGTCGCTCAGTCATGTCCAACTCTTTGAGACCCCATGAACTGTAGCCCGCCAGGCTCCTCTGTCCATGAATTCTCCAAACAAGAATCTTGAAGTGGTTAGCCATTCCCTTCTCCAAGGGATCTTCCTGGCCCAGGGATCAAACACAAGTCTCCTGCACTACAGGTGGGTTCTTTACCATCTGAGACACCAGGGAAGCTCTGGAGACTCCAGACTCTTTTTCTCTTACTCTGGGAGAATTTGTTGAGTCCTTCATATACACAGGAAGGCCCCAGGGTAGTCCTTCATATACACAGGAAGGCCCCAAGGTACCTGTTGAGGGAGGCTGCGGTGATTGTGGGGAGGACTAAGAAATGCTTTTGGGCAACAGGGAAAGAGCAGAGAATAAAGTTAACAAGTGCTATAAGCAGGAAATACAAGAAATGCTACTGCAGGAATTTGAAAGAGAAGGGAAACGTTTCAATAAGTAAATCGGCAAAAACATTACGGAGCAAGTGACTTGGAAATTAGGCCTTTAGAGTTTGGACATTCAATGATGGAGGGAAGAACTTTGTCAACATTCCAGGTTTCAAAATTAATGTAAACAAAGGCTTGAAAACGAAAGCAAGTAAAGTTGCAGGAATATCTGTTTAACTGCTGTCTTGGAGTTTGTTTTTTAAAAAAAAATTCAACTGAGCATATTTTAAAAATCTTACTGTCTTTATTCAACAATTTGTGAATCAAGCAGCATCCCCAGTCTAGCAGACAGTAAGGAGCTCTGAGGAGCTGTACAAAATGAAAGACTTCTGCAGGCAGACAGGAATGGGAACAAGCAAGTGAAAATACTGGCCAAAGGCAGGTTGGTTATAGCAACCTTCCTTTTGGGCGCAACAGGGGTCTGTCAGGCAATTTTTTTGTTTGTTTATTTACTTGACTGCTCCAGGTCTTAGTTGCAGCACGTGGGATCTTTAGTTACGGCATGCAAACTCTTGGTTGCGGCATGTGGGATCTAGTTCCCTAACCAGGGATCAAACTCAGGCCTCCTGCATTGGGGGTGCAGAGTCTTAGCCACTGGACTACCAGGGAATTTTGTGTCAGGTAGATTCTTGACTGACTGGTTTAAGACTCCACTTCTGGAGGAGCCAAAACTGTAATTCAGTTAAATCTTCCTTTGGTGACATGGGGTTTAGCATAAATGATTCCATTTGGGACCTGTTGTCTTGTTTTTAGCAAGAGGTACAGGAAGTCAGAATAAATAGGGTAGAAAAATGATTGGGAAATTGTTAGGATGATTGCTTCTGGGAGGGGTAGAGGAATAGATGGGAGCTTCTGTTAATATTATATGTTTTCATATTATTTTAATTTCTTACTTTTATTTCTTGAACAAGTAGGCCCATGTTATGAAAACACATAAAACCTCACCAGGGAGTTTCCTGCTTTCAGTTGCAAGGGAACCACCAAAGCAGAGGGGGGCATTGTGTTCTAGGTGGTTTTTCTGGAAGAAATCTTTAGGATGTATTGGAAATGAGGCACCAGGAGACTTGAGTAAACGGTTTGGAAGCTAGCATCATAGTCTGATGAAGGAGTGATGGCAACAGAGAGGAGCTGAAGAACTTGCCACAACAGCCCTTCACGGCATAACGGATAGCTCTGTCCTCCCTCTCCTCAGCTTCCAGAGTTCTCCTGGCGCTGAGGTTGCAGCGAGAGGCACGTGCAGGAGGATGGGGAGTTGGTGCCTCCGGGGGCTGATGCAAACCTTGAGGCAGTTCCTTGAATTTGCTCTCTTCTGGCTCAAAGGGTTGCCCTCCAGAACAAAAGCTACTGTTACGAAGGCTTCATATACCCAGTCCACGAAGTTGAAAAGAAATGTTCAAAGAGAAATTTATGGAGGCAAAATTCATCCACAAAACGATTCTTCCTATTCCAGAGAAGAATCACAATTAGATTTTCTAAGATCCTTTCCAGCTTGCTTTGTTGTAGACCTCAGGCACAAATACTGACCCCTGGCTTTTCAAATCTCTCGTGATCCATCTCACCCTCTCTTGGAACTGACCACACTCATCTTTGCACTTCCCCATAAATGCAATCAAAGAAAGAGTGAGTTAATGATCATTGCCTTCTCTGTAGCTTTGTGGTCAATCTCATTTCTGCAGGAAGCATTACTGACCAGGTTTACTCCAAGGGCTTCCTAGGTAGCTCAGTGGTAAATAATCTGCCTGGCAATGCAGGAGACCTGGGTTCATTCCCTGGGTCAGGAATATCCCCTGGAGACGGGATTGGCTACCCACTCCAGTATTCTTACCTGGAGAATCCTATGGACAGAGGAGCCTGGTGGGCTACAATCCATGGGGCCACAAGGAGTCGGACACGGCTGAGTGACTAACACTTTCACTCACTTTCACTTTTCACTGTTTCTGAGGAACCTTTGCATCCTTCATATTTGAAGGGTCTATAGATTATATGAATAAATGACAGTCATGAGAGAGAGAACAAATCACTTGCTTTAGCTCCAAAATCAGTGCTCACAACCATTTTCAAATGTCTGTTTAATCTGATAGTCTTTGCAATCCCAATAAGATCTTAAAACTTAAAAAGTGAACAAACAAAAGTCTAAGTGTTTTCTATTGGATATCTACATTGGTTCCGTTTTTTAAAAGTTATATAATGCTATAATGAACACGTTTATACACATAGATTTTCCTATAGTTAAGATTATTTCATTAGGGAAGATCCACAGAAAAATCCCTGGCTCAGAGGAATTGGATCTCGATACAACTTGCAAAATTACTGTGCTATGAGGTGCTTATTTCGCCATACCCTCTTCAGCATTGGGAAATAGACATTTTAATTTTTTGTCAACATCATATGTGAAAAGTGGTATCCCTCATTATCATAATTTACATTTCTAGTTTTTTTTAATATTTATTTGACTGCGCTGAATCTTAGTTGAGCCATGCAGGATCTTTTAGTCATGACCTGCAGATCTGGTTCCCTGACCAGGGATCAGGCCCAGGCCCGTTGCATTGGGGGTGTGGAGTCTTGAGTACTGGGCCACTAGAGAAGTCCTTACCTTTCTATTTTAAATAAGGGATAATTTTTTCCCCAAATGTTGGTTAAGAAAAAAAAGGCTAGGTGTTTTCTAAAGGAAAGCAGCAGGGCCCTAGATGGAACTGAGCTTCTGACATTTGGTTGGATTCAGCAGACACCTCAGAGCACCCATGTGCTTTATCTATCTGTCGTTTATCCATCTATCTATCTATCTACCTGTCTTAGAAAGTGAAAGTGAAGTAGCTCAGTCATGTCCGACTCTTTGCAACCCCATGGACTGTAGCCTACCAGGCTCTTCAGTCCATGGGATTTTCCAGGCAAGAATACTGGAGTGGGTTGCTATTTCCTTCTCCAGGGGATCTTCCCAACCCAGGGATTGAACCCAGGTCTCCCACACTGTAGGCGGACACTTTACCATCTGAGCTACCAGGGAAGCCCTAAAAGTCACCTTCTATGAGCCCTTTAGTCATTTTTAATCCAGTGGAAGAGACACATAGGTACATAGAGATGTCTTTCAAGATGATTAATGCTCAGGAAGAGGGTCCAGATCATTGGACTTTCAACCAGCCAGCCATCAATTCCTGACTCTGGGAAAGACAGTGTGGTCAGGAGGGGGAACACAGGTTCCAAATACAAGGAGAGTTCAAACACTAGAGGCATCGAAGAGTCAGAAAGTAGTTTGGTAAAATGGATATTTATTCCTGTGGACATCAGAATGACCTATAAAAATTGATGGGTCGAATATGCAGGGGAAGACAATGAATGTGCTACTCAAGTGCTTCATGAAATGACTGGGAGAGAGGTCTGCGGATGACAGTGAGGAGAGGGTGGAGAGAGGTCTGCGGATGACAGTGAGGAGAGGGTGGAGGAAGATACAGCCGGGCAGAGTACTGCATTGTTTTTGTGTTGGCTTTCATCAGTATAAATGACTATTATTCTAGAATCACCAAGATAAAGCAGATAAAGTGCAGGCCAACACCCTCCCCCCTTTCCCATCTGGTCACAGGAGACATCATTTTCTGGGATAAAGCTATTTTCCTCAACTTGCCCTGAAGCTTTTAGGGTGAAAGACTGTATTTCTCTTCAGTTATGTCCGTAAGTAGGTTGGGTACTGCCTGCCGAAGCAAATAATCTCTTCAAGTAGGAGGGATATCCTCAAGCCGCCTTTCAAAAGTTTCTGGGAGAAGGTACTCCACTGCCCTAACCAGACACCTATGGGAGACCAGCTGCCCACAGGGACTCACTCGTGTGCAACAGAAAAGTTAGAGAGTGTCCTGGACACAGGAACTCTGTCTTTTGGCTCTAGGGTAAAGGATAAATATGAGGGTTGTGTCAGAACACAAGTAATTTTCATCTTATTAAACATTGCATTCAAAACTTAATTTTTCACTTGATTATTCTGAGTTCAGATTTTGTTTTCCCAAGTACAGGTAGGTTGAGTTTCCTGGGAAACAAAGCTAGACGCATTAGGAAGGGTCCCTGGGCCCACCAGCCTTGGAAGTTGGAGGAAGGATGTCCAGGATTGATAGGGGGAGACGCTGGGCTTTGATGCAACCCCAGCAAAGGCCTCAGCTGCCTGAGGAGGGGCTCTGTTGCTGAGTGGGCCTTTCAGAGTCATCCCCAAGCTGAGGCAGAGGGGCAGGGCCTTTCTACCCTCGAGGTGATCATTGGATATGGGTTGCCCCTGAAAGGAGGTGTGCCTTTAAATGAGGCAGTTTATTTTCAGCTGAGAAAAATCCCCAAATAGGGTTGAAATGTGAGGGCTTTCCACTGAGGTACTCCTGACAACTGGAGGAATAAGTCCTTTGTTCTTGAAGGAGTAGCTGGGTGGGACGTCACAGTATCCACCACAAGTTGTAAGTTTTATAGGATATCTGAAATATAGTCCTTCATTTAGCTGAATTATATAACTTTATAGCCCATGATGTAACTCAACAGCAATATGACCCGTAAAGCTGAAAATAAAGGAATCATATAATCTAATCACTATTTTTAGCATTGTTTCCGTGACACAATGTATTCTGCTTGGGACGCCAAGAACACAGCCCCTTCACTCTGCCAGCCGGGGAATAGAGGTCTGCTCTGTCTCTTTGTCTGTCTTTCTGTCTCTCCCTCTCTCACACACACCAGCACACGTGCACACACATGCAGAGTCTTGCCCAGACCTTGGCAATAAAACATTAATCTTCCACCAATTATATATTTATTTACTCCCTAGAACACATGAAATAGTGTGCTGTTTGAGATAATGTGGAGAATATGAGACATTCTACTACAGAGCTCACAGGAAGTATGAAAGATTATCCTTAGCTCCAGGAGTAGTGGCTTCATTCATTAAGTACGTGTTCATTAAATTTATTAAATACATGTGAAAAAGCTGGCTTGAAACTCAACATTCAAAAAACTAAGATCATGGCATGTGGCTTCATCACTTCATGGCAAATGGAAGGGCAAAAAGTGGAAGCAGTGACAGATTTTATTTTCTTGGGCTCCAAAATCACTGTGGATGGTGACTGCAGCCATGAAATTTAAAAGATGCTTGTTTCTTGGAAGGAAAGCTATGACAAACCTAGACAGCACATTAAAAGCAGAGATATCACCTTGCTGACAAAGGTCCATATAATCAAAGCTATGGTTTTTACAGTAGTCATGTACAGATATGAGAGTTGGACCATAAAGAAGGCTGAGCACCAAAGAGCTGATGCTTTCAAATTTTGGTGCTGGAGAAGACTCTTGAGAGTCCCTGGGACTGCAAAGAGATCAAACCAGTCAATCCTAAAGGAATTCAACCCTGAATATTCAATGGAAGGACTGATGCTGAAGGTGAAGCTCCAGTACTTTGGCCACTTGATGTGAAAAGCTGACTCAGTGGAAAAGACCCTGATGCTGGGAAAGATTGGAAAGCAAAGGGAGAGGGGGCAGCAGAGGATGAGATGGTTAAATAGCATCACAAACTCAATGGGCATGAGTTTGCACAAACTCTAGGAGATGGTGAAGAACAGGGAAGCCTGGTGTGCTGCAGTCCATGGGGTCACAAACAGTTGGATATGATTTAGTGACTGACTAGCAGCAACAATACATGCTCATTGAATTGAAGCAGTGAGCCAGACAGTGCTCAGTGTGAGAGATTAGAAGGTGAGTGAGACACAGCGCCTGTTAGAGGGTGTGCAGTCTAACAGAAGAGGGCTCACAGTAGATGTGCACATACACTGTCCTGGGACATGGAAGAGGAAGGTCAACTCTTCCTGGGCTGGTTTAGGAAACCGATGTGGAACAGGTGGGACTTGAACAAGGTGTTCAAAGAGTAATCACATTTACATCTGGAAGAATGAATGGGCGCCGGGGGCGGGGTGCAGGGGAAGAAGGACAGAGCATTGAGGACCAGGAAGTTTCTCAAGCAAGTGCATAGACGTGTGGAACACGTGGTATGTTTGTGACATTGCAAGCATTTGATTTGGGTGGGTTTTAATATTTGTGTGGATAGGAAGTATTAAGCAAGAAATAAAGCTGGAGAGAGATCAGCTCATGAGAAGCTTAAAAGCCTTGCTTCCAAATTCAGAACTTTATTGTGTTGGCAATGGGGAGCCATAATGGCTTTTTAATATGAGAGTAATGTGGCCAGATTTCTATTAAAGAAAGATCACTGATAGCAGTGTGCTAAGTAAGTTCGAAACTGAGGGGAAACTAGATAGGATGTGGTAGTAGCCACCGAGGTAGGAAGTTAAAAGGGTTTGAATCAAACCAGCCACAGTGGAGACTGAAAAGATGAGAAAAGTGTTTGCAGTATCTAGAAGGAGAATGGATTTGTGACTGATCAGTGTGGGGGTGAGATGAAAAGTCTAGGATTTCTCCCTGGTTTCTGAGTAGATACGGTGTCATTTAACCAAGGCAGTGAACACATGAAGAGAAACAGGTTTGTAGGGAAAGTTTCTGAGTCAAATTAAGGAACATTGAGATTGGGTCCAAGATGGAAATGTCTAAGCCAGCACATACCCCGCTAGTGCTCAAGGTGAGGGGTTAATTAGAGATATGGATCTGTGGTTGACCTTTAGCCATGGAAGTGGAGAAGGTCACACAATGAGACGGGTAGTAAAGGACCAAAAGTAGAAAACTTAGGAGCCCCAGTATTGGTGGCATAGATGGAGGCAGAAGAGCCAGAAAGGGCGAACTTGGCAGGCAAGACAGTCAGGAGAGAGGGAGACCTCAAAAGCCAGGCTAGAGACAGAGTTCTAAGGGGAATGGATGTGACTGACTGTACTGGATATTACAGTGTGGTCAAGTGAGATGAGAACTACAGAGTCCACTGGAGTGGATGCACAGTGAGCAGTGACCTTTGCCAAAGCCATTTCAAAGAATGAGGAGGCAGAAAGCTCTCAGCACCAGATTGAAGAGCAGGAGGTGAGGAAGTGAGATGGAAGCGGTCACACAGGTCATTGCAGGTTAAGGAATTTTGAGGCTAGGGTTGTTAAGTGGAGTTTCTCTGTGGGTGTTGAAGTCATTCCGGATATTGGCAGGAAATGGGGCAGAAAGGAAAACTGTGAGCCAGGAGTTTAAGTCAGCTTGGGTTAGCTGGCTGGTTTGTCTACTATTGGTCCTATCTATCTATCTATCTATATATATATGTGTGTGTGTGTAGCCTTAAGTTACAGCATCATAGACAGTGGGTAGCAGAACCAAATAATACAGATTTCAAAGGAGGAAAATATTTGGCTTTGGTGTTTAAAAAAAATTTTTTTAAACCACTAATTTTGAAATAGTATCGAGGAGTCAGAAGAAGCCCAGCTCTGCCTCTGGCCCTTCTGGTGTCCACACTGCAGGAGAATGAAAGTCCTCCACTGGAGAGAGCTCCAGAGCAGGCAGTGTCCTTGTGAGGAGAGTCCGATTTCAGTGATTAGAAAGAGCCACAGGGGTGCTTCGTGAAGATGTCAAGGGTGAGAGAGAGTTTAGTTAACAGTGGAACGTGGGGTCTGGAGAGCAGCTT
>NW_011494842.1:11456439-11486065 GCF_000754665.1 Bison bison bison | reverse complement strand
AGCTTAGGACAGATTCTCCGGGACCCCCACGGTGGAATGAGGGGTGGGCGGGTGAGCAGAGGTAGAGCGAGGGAGTCAGGGATCATGAGTGAGGTGACAACTGCCTGGAGTGCCTTGCATTTTGTGGGCAAGCGAAGATGGCAGGGATAAAAGTCGTGGTCAGATCGATTATCCTTGAGGCCACGGGTAGCAGATTCAGTCTCTTATCGGTTCTTCTGAGAATTCTCTTTGAAACAAACTCTCCTTGGATGAATGTGTTGGAATGAGGGTGGGGAGAAAGATCAGCTGGCTTCTAGAAAGTTCCACCCCCAGGGAAACCCCAGCCTCTGCGGAGGCTGGGACACAGATACAGCATGGAAAAACGTGGGGGAGGAGTTGAGAGTTCCCCCTGGGATAGAGTTGCCCCTACCTCGAGGGAAGCAGTAGGTATGCCCCTGCAGGCTCATCTCTGGGTAGAATCCAGGTGGGTTCTAGCAGCAGCAACCCTCCTGGGGAGAGGGCACTGGCCTAGAGGCTGCTCTTGCATCAGTGGTAGTGGTTTTGTGGGTTTATAGATACGGGTTTTTCCTAAGTCAGATATTGATACATTTGCTGTTGTATTTCCTGAAGTGTAAGCTCCTATGTCTTCACTGTTCAGGGGCCTCCGCAGCGCCCCCTCTGGAGGTAACACAGAAACACAAACGCAAGAGAAACAGAAGGGACTCAAGGAGCTTCTTTCCCTGGTCTGCGTGACTTGGGCCGGGCTCAGCACTGAGAATCCTTAAGTCCTCCAGTCTGACAGTTTTAACTCTGTTAGTTCCCCTTGGCCATAACAGGATCAGACTTCCTCGCCATGAGAGACAATAATCACACGAAGCTGCAGTGTCTGCTTCACCCCGGAGCTCAAGAACTCCATCAGCACTTCCTTTCTCAAAACTGATGTTCCGGGATTTATACCAACAAAGATAAAAATGGTTTCTGTCAGTGCGTTTGGTAGGGAATGTATTTTTGCAAACATGATAGATGAACCCTGAATTTGTTTGGTGCATACGACGTGATCTTTATAAAACATCTCTCAGTTGCTCTGACAGCCGGGCCAGAATTTAGCACTCTGCTGCTACTACTACAGTGAGGTTCAGCTAGGTTTCCCATGTATGATTATGTCCCTCATATTTACTGTATTCAGTGGATGTTGAGTCGGATGTGGGTGTGACAGAAAGGCCACCTCGGAAGCAACAAGGCTTTCTGCACTGCACACATGTGATGTTTGTTTTTTGACTAGAATCCTAGACATTGTTTGAAAAGTGCTTCGTCACCTTCTGGGCTTCCCTGGTGGTTCAGACGGTAAAGAATCTGCCTGCAATGCAGGAGACCTGGGTTCAATCCCTGGTTGGGAAGATCCCACGGAGAAGGGAATGGCAACCCACTCCAGTATTCTTGCCTGGAGAATCCCATGGACAGAGGAGCCTGGTGGGCTGCCGTCCGTGGGTGCGCAGAGTGGGACACAGCTCAGCGACTTAACACTTTCAGACCTGTCACCTGTTTCTCTGCCTCTTATCATCCGTCCTCCAGAAATCTTAGCTCAGCAGCCCTGCTTCACCCCTTCTTGCTGCCTTTCAGGCTGATCTGTCTCCCCATCCTCTTATTATGCTGCACTGGTCAATGCTGTGCCTCCATGAATCTGTTAAATTCTGTGCTTTTGGTTTTCTCCTTCAGTTTGGTGAACAGAAATTTCCTGGCGCTCCGATAGCCATCTCTTTCCTATATGTCTTGAGCCTCATAAAGAGGTGTATTGTGTTCAGCACCTTCTACAAATGATAGAAGAGGGTTGTGTACCTTCTGGCTGGGATGACAGAAGTAAAATAGAGGATGATCGGTTACATTTGAGTTTTATATAAACAACAGATTTTGTTTTCAGTATAAGTAGGTCCCGTTCAATATTTGGGACATACTTATACTAAAAGTTATGCAGTATTTATCTGAATTCAGGTTTAACAGGGAAATCCTGCGTTTTATCTGACAATATTACCCGTGGCCCTTTCCTTTGTCGTGATGTTTCCTTGGTGTCAGGAATCATAGGTAGCCTTAAAAGAACTGCCCCAGGAGGGGAATAGGGAGGTCTCTGTGGGCTCATTAGGACAGCTGCAGGGCTGGTTTTATATTGGCGGTGGGGTGGGGGGTGGGGGCGGTGGGGGCAGTGCAGGAGGAGATGGAGCTGATCTTCATGTCATATGAGCACCATATACTGCAGCTTTCTGTACTTCTTCCTCATCTACTTCCTCCCAGGCTGGTGGAATTCCCAGCTTCTGAATCTAGGAGGAGGACAGAGGTGCTATAGTACATAGTATTTCTCAAACTTTTGCCTCAAATGCTTATCCACATCTCACCAGATGTTCGTGCTCCGTAGAACATTGTTTGGAGTATTATTACCCATGAACATCTTTTGCTGCCTGTTGACTTCATCTGATAGTAGTGTATTCAGCTATTTATTCTTCAGATCTGTGGTCAGTGGCCACAACTAGCTCACGGCATGGCTGCTCTCACGGCACTGTGGCCATATCTTGTTTTGACTGAGTTTCTAGAGCCCAGCCATCTGTATGTGGTTATTTTCAGAAATACGTTGTGTAACCACTACATTCATGAATACTGTGACCTGCTCCACTGGAAGTTTTTCAGGTGCCCAGAAAGACCCTGAACCTAGTTTCCTCAAGCTGACAAGCCGAGACAGAACTATTATATATGCTGCTCTCTTCCCCTGAGACACTCTTACTTCACCAACCGTACAATCAGAAGAACTTCTCTATCCAGACTTAAAAGATTCCAGAGCTTGTTCATAACGTCATATGCCTTTGCCAAGTTGACAGATAACAACAAAAAGATAATAACACGTAACTCTGTAGTGTTCCCGTCTTCACTGCATGATGAGAATACTCAAGGCCACCCTGAGTTTTCTCCAACTGTGCTATTGAGATGTATTAAAAGATCCTTCTGCTTAGGACTTTAATTTCTTTAGAAGCTCAACATTTACCATTTGGATGGTTTGAGTGACATTTTGCAGCATATGAGTGACTTCACTCACAAGAGTTTAATGGGTTTGGACAGTGGTACTTCCAAGAAGTACCATGTAGCCACTAGCTCACCCTTCAGGCCTCATCTCCAAACAGCAGTCTAACTGAGGTGTGAGCACCACCCAGGCTTTTTCTGGTATCTTTTTCTTTCAGTAGAAATTCATGTTAGTGATCACAAGGTAATGCCTGGAATATTCCTTTTATAAGACTGTAGCATAATATTTCATATTTCAAGAACTATGTTGCTTAATCATTCTCCTATATTACTATAAAACTCAGTGAGATATGTAACTTCAGTATTTTATAATCCACGGGTATGACATGAGAAAGAGAAATTGAGGATTTTTTTATCCATCAGTCTGCAATGCTCATCACTTAAATCAGATGACACTGAGGAGTGACTGTAAATCACATCCATCAGTCCCAGCTGTGCAAATGTATGTGTGCACACATACTTTCATGCTCGCACACAGAAGACATTCACACAGAATGGACAGTACACACGCAACACACAGTGTGCGAGCACACTGCACACGTGCGTGCATGCTGACTCTCCTCTTTGGGGCTTTTCTAGTCTATCCTGTTTTAGTTCTCTTTGTCTTTACTAAATTAAACAAACGTCCTGCCATACTTGCTGGCCCAGAACTATCTAAATTGTTGATTTACTGACTCATAGGTTAAATTTCCATTTTTTTCCATTCCATTAAGTCTCGCAGCTACTGGGTCTCTATCCGCTAGCATTTCTCTTGCCCTTTATAATCTCAATGAATTCCTTTGACCCATTTTATTCTGTAAACACAAGCAGGACCAGAACAGCATTTTGTATGTATGAGATAATGGAAAAGTGATGTTCTGCCTAATGTGGGGTTTGGGGTGATTTTTCTCACCAAGGCCCAAGATAGTTTTTTGATAAAGTCCTCTGGGGAGACAGACAGGATTTAGTGGTCTCTTCTGCTCTCCAAACTCATCAAGGTCTGTTAAACGAATTACGTTAGCTCGGATGTATAACAGATAGGCTCTTGTTTAAAAAATGTAAGCAGAAGTGAAAACTTAATTGGTTATCACATCGTTTCATAACATCATGACTCACCACCCCTTCCATTTTGGTGATGCTTACTCTGTGTGAAAAAAATCAATTCTTGCCTTTAGCAAACAGAGCCCACAAAACCTCATCACCCCCAGACGCACTGCTTTGGTGTTCAGTGTTCCATTTTTGTGGAATAGTTTTGTTTGACAGAAGATTGGCCCTGGGGTTTTAAAGTCCCCTTTGTCACCAAGTGCAGGCAGGTGGCGGTGCAGCAGATGGTCCCTAAATGTGTCCAGGGGGGCCTCTCTTCAGTCCACATCCTTCACTGTCCCTCACCAGTCTGCCCAAGGTGAAGATGGAAGATGGCCCAGCTGAGCACCACTGCAGCTGGAATCTCAGCATGACTCTCTCCTCTGCATCCCTCCTGCTCCCTAACAGCAAGAGCCTCTGGTGGGGGTTAGGGATGCTCTGCCCAGAATAGCCTTCTCCCCAAAGCTCGAAACTGCCTCAGTCTCACTTTCATTTAGGCGAATGAAATAACAAGTTTAAAACAGTTAAGCTTGAAGCATCCATTATTCTAATTCAGTGCATTTCATTTAGTCAACCCCTTTCTTAGCTAAGATAAACACCGGTAATCTGAGGAAATGACACATGTGGGTGGGATACCACTGTGATGTGGGCCTGTTTCCTAGAGGCCTGGAGAGCCGGCCACAGGGAGAAGGACAGGGCACTGGGAGGGAGCAAGAATGAAGTGTGCTGCTGGGAAACATCACTGCTCTGGCCTTTCTGTCCTGCCAGGCCTCACTCCACATCAGGTACAGCTGTCCTTCCACCGGAGTTAGCTAGGGTTACAGAGGTCAGGAAAGAGAAGAAAAGTGGTCAGGGAACCAGTCGGCCACAGTCAGCTGGCCTCCTGGTAGCTGATGCAGAAGTCAGGAGACTGTATTGTCAAGACAGACCCGACATTTGTGTGCAGCCTGTAGAAAGATTTTGTATGCTTATTCGGTGTCCAGTGACCACACATCCTCATGGCTTAGCAAGAATGATGCCATAAAACTTTTCATTTTATAAGTAATACTTGTGCATATTTTCCTTTTAAAAAATTGAAACCTTACAAAGAACACTGTTTCCTTTGACAAGCCATGCCAATCTCCCAATCCCCACCTCCCCAGTTAAAACTGTTAAAACTGTATGTATGTTAACTTTACTTTTTCTTTAAATACATACATATATATACATATACTTACATATACGTATATATGTCTGTATATTTGTTGCAGTAGGAAATGGCAACCCACTTCAGTATTCTTGCCTGGAAAATTCTATGGACAGAGGAGCCTGGTGGGCTACAGTCCATGGGGTCACAAAGAGTCAGACATGACTGAGCACATGCATAATTATATATAAATAACATATAATTCAAAATATATAAATAACATATCTATTTTTGTAATATATAATATAAATTGTATTTTTAATATATTCATTTAATACATAATACGTATCTTTATACGATAAATTCATAGAAAATGTGTAGCATTATTTAATATATATATAGTTGTATATTTCTCCTTAAATTCATGCATTCAGTAGATGTCAAATACGTACTCTGCACTTGAACTGTTCTAGGTGCTGGCCACTGAACTCTGAATAAAACAAAGATCTTTGCCCACATGAAACTTACATTGTAGTAAATGCTATCATTCAGAAACATCTTTTTTCACTCAGCAGTATGTCTTGCAGGTTTATCCACTTTCATACATAGATCCACTTCAGTCATTTTAAATGATGCATAAATGCGGTTGTACCACAGGTGATGCAGACATCCCACATTGATGGAATTAGTGTCCTGAAATGTGGACCTAGCAATCTGGTGTGCTGGATATTTCTTTGCAGCCAGCCGGCGGTGGAAAGGGACTCCTTGCAGCTTTTGCTTCCGTTGCTGGGGTGGCAGAGATGATGTAACTGCATCTCCTACATCACTTCGTGATGATTTTGTCAGATGCATTCTGGGCTGTCAAACCAGAGTGCAAAGCAAGAGGAGTATTTGAGAGAGCTAGTAAGGAGAATGGAGAAGTAAATGGCAACCCACTCCAGTGTTCTTGCCTGGAGGATCCCAGGGATGGGGGAGCCTGGTGGGCTGCCGTCTATGGGTTCGCACAGAGTCGGACACGACTGATGCGACTTAGCAGTAAGGAGAAAATCTCTTTTCCTACTTAGGATAATGTATCAAAGGTTTAATGGTAAGAATCACAGTCAGACCAGGAGAGTAGAAATGGAAGAGAACCACGGGCAGCAGCCTTGTGAAAGGAGAGCAGGTGGGAGGGAGCCGGGAGGAACAGGCGTGGACCACAGCAGCAAGTGACAGGGTCACACTAGACAGAGGGGTTGGGGCAGCTTTATCTGAGCCCAGATCAAACACTGGAGGAAGGTCTACTTTGGTGTTAATATTCTATGTTTAATCTTACAGTATGGCTCGTTTTCATGACACCGTCTGTGTATACTTAGTCACTTAGTTGTGTCCAACTCTTTGTAACCCCGTAGACTGTCTCCTGCCAGACTCCTCTGTCCATGGAATTCTCCAGGCAAGAATACTGGAGTTGGTAGCCATTCCCTTTCCCAGAGGATTTTCTCAAAGCAGGGATCGAACCTGGGTCTCCTGCCTTGCAGGGGCATTCTTTACCATCTGAGCCACAAGGGAAGCCCCATGACACCACCTAGCTCTCTTTTTAAATCTTCCTGAACCGTGAAAGGCTGCATTCCTTTTTTCTAGACATTTGGGTTTGATAAAGACGTGGAAAAGCCCTTCTGTCTGGAAAAACAGAATGAGGGTTATAAGACGAACCTTAAGTATACATAGAATGAAATCCTGTCCTTGTAATTGAAATATTTCCCTTACCTCACTCCAATCCACATGAATTTAATGTGCATTACATGCAGAAATTTTTCATATAGTTTAAAAAGTAGTAGGTTTTATAGTTTTCTATTTGCAGTTGAGGTTTCAGAGCATTTTTTAATCTTAGATCAGCTTCATCAAAACTTAACATAAAAACATCATCATTTAAGCATTTCTTTGGTTTGTTCACTTTAATCATCAGTGAAAACAATGCTGGTTTTTCTATCATTAATTGGGTTTTGATGTTCAAATTAATGCTATGTTATTTTCCATTTGTCCATCCATTTACTTAACCTGAAAATGACTAAATCATGTAGTAGGGGAAATCATCTCCAGAAAAAAAAAAAAAGAAGTCTTGAGTTTAAATGACTATTTTTGGAATCGTCATCCAAATAGTTTCATTAAATGAAGTAATTAAATGTGTTTCATCACACCTTTTTTTTTCCTATGTGAATATTTCTGTGTGAATACATATGGCCTCTCTGTGTGTTGACTAGCAAGGAAAATATTAGGGGACTTCATTGAAATTTGAATGATTTCACTTCTTTGTGTTTCTGGGCTAGTCTAAAGGATGCAAAAATTATATCTTATTCATTTTGTGTTTATGTATGTATGTAATAGATATTTAGAAAACACACTTGCCTTCTTTTTCAACTGTGTGCCCTACATGGAAGAGGTTTTCTGACTCTCAGTCTCTCACGCCATGCTCTCTGCTTAAATGCTAGTACGTAGATGGAGATGCCGGTGTACAGGGGGGGGCAGCAAGGTAAAGGCAGGGATTTGCTCCTCATTTGAGCATTTTGACTTCCCAAAGGAAAGAGAAAAACAACAAATTGTTTTTAAACTTTTTATTGGAGTATCAGTTCAGTTCAGTTCAGTTCAGTTGTTCAGTCGTGTCCGACTCTTTGCGACCCCATGAATCGCAGCACGCCAGGCCTCCCTGTCCATCACCATCTCCCGGAGCTCACTCAAACTCATGTCCATCGAGTCGGTGACGCCATCCAGCCATCTCATCCTCTGTCGTCCCCTTCTCCTCCTGCCCCCAATCCCTCCCAGCATCAGAGTCTTTTCTAATGAGTCAACTCTTCACATGAGGTGGCCAAAGTACTGGAGTTTCAGCTTTAGCATCAGTCCTTCCAAAGAACACTCAGGGCTGATCTCCTTCAGAATGGACTGGTTGGATCTCCTTGCAGTCCAAGGGATGCTCAAGAGTCTTCTCCAACACCACAGTTCAAAAGCATCAATTCTTCGGTACTCAGCTTTCTTCACAGTCCAACTCTCGCATCCATACATGACCACTGGAAAAACCATAGCCTTGACTAGACGGACCTTTGTTGGCAAAGTAATGTCTCTGCTTTTCAATGTGCTGGCTAGGTTGGTCATATAGCCAGTTAGCAATATTGTGATCATTTCAAGTGGACAGCAGAGTGACCCAGCCATCCACATGTATGTATGTATCTATTCTCCCCCAAACTCCCCTCCCATCCAGGTTGCCACATAACACTGAGCAGAATTCCCCAGTGATACACAGTGGGTCCTTACTGATTATCTGTTTTAAATATAGTATTATATACATATCGATTCCAAACTCCCTAACTCCTGGTAGGAGTTTTTCCCCACCCCTCCTTCCTGGTAACCATAAATTTGTTCTCCAAGTCTGTGAGTCTGTTTCTGTCTTTCAAAAAAGTTCATTTGCATCATTTCTTTTTAGATTCTGCTTGTAAGGAATATCATAGATATTTCTCTTTCACTGTCTGAAACCTACCAACATTTTCATGTTTCATGCCTAGATCTAGACAGCTCTTTCATAAATGCCACTATTAGAAGAGAATCCAGGTTTGTGGGGCCTGAAGCTTATACAATTTGTGGGGTCCTCCTTAAGGAAAAGAATAAAAAATTACTAAGTCAGAAGTAGATATGAAGTTTAATATTTATGAAATAATGAGAGAACTTAATCGCAGCACACTACAAATCTTAAAAAGCTAACAAAGTCCAGAATAATGCAGTATTTCAATTAGTTAACTGCTTGACACACCTCTGTAATACTTTTTCTCTACATTTTTGCTGCATAATCTCTGACCACCACTTCATCAGGTCATTTGATAATATTATTTTCCATAGAGAGATTAGAAAGATTACTCAATTTTTCTTCTTTTTTTAAATTTTTATTTTATTTTTTAACTTTACAATATTGTATTGGTTTTGCCATATATCAAAATGAATCCGCCACAGGTATACATGTGTTCCCCATCCTGAACCCTCCTCCCTCCTCCCTCCCCATACCATCCCTCTGGGTCGTCCCAGTGCACCAGCCCCAAGCATCGAGTATTGTGCATCGAACCTGGACTGGTGATTCATTTCATATATGATATTATACATGTTTCAATTCCATTCTCCCAAATTGTCCCACCCTCTCCCTCTCCCACAGAGTCCAAAAGACTGTTCTATACATCGGTGTCTCTTTTGCTGTCTCGTATACAGGGTTATTGTTACCATCTTTCTAAATTCCATATATATGTGTTAGTATACTGTATTGGTGTTTTTCTTTCTGGCTTACTTCATTCTGTATAATAGGCTCCAGTTTCATCCATTTCATTAGAACTGATTCAAATGAATTCTTTTTAATGGCTGAGTAATACTCCATTGTGTATATGTACCACACCTTTCTTAGCCATTCATCTGCTGATGGACATCTAGGTTGCTTCCATGTCCTGGCTATTATAAACAGTGCTGCGATGAACATTGGGGTACACGTGTCTCTTTCCCTTCTGCTTTCCTCAGTGTGTATGCCCAGCAGTGGGATTGCTGGATCATAAGGTAGTTCTATTTCCAGTTTTTTAAGGAATCTCCACACTGTTCTCCATAGTGGCTGTACTAGTTTGCATTCCCACCATCAGTGTAAGAGGGTTCCCTAAGCTTGTTTATCTTATTGGTAGTTGAGGAAAGACTTTCAGCTTTTCAACTTATTGCTTATGTCATGTAAATTGTTAGAATTGTTGTCGAATTTGGAAAAACTCCACCGTGTTTCTTTTTATGTGCGCTCTCGGATTTGAAGGAATGTTTCTACCTCCACAGACCTGTCTCCACATTCATACATTCAAACCTTGTTTCTATTCCCATACCAGAGTCTAGCGCTGGGTGCCACGGAGCATGTCACGGTGTAGACTCAAGCCTGTACCTTCCTGCCAGTGCCCGTGAGAGGGCAGTGAGTGGAGAATGCATTGCAGGGGGCGCTATGCTGGCATCAGGACCACTGGCAATAGCTAAAGCACAGACAGCAACAGCTGAACACTATGCAGCTCTTCTATTCCAAAGCAAGATCAGTACAGCAACTACACTCCAATGAAAAAATAAAGCCAGGTTAAATGTGTTCCTTAGTCAGATCCTAAACCACCCGTGGTCATGCCAGCACTCCACATGTCCTGACTAGATGGGAAGTGGGATGGAGGGGCAATTCAAGTGGGTTGATCCAGGGGTCTTGACCGATAGTAATTAGAGTGCCTTGCTTTTGAAAATTTTATTATACCTCATGACCATGTCCCTACTACTAAGATACTCTCAGGGGCTCCTGCAAGAGGGGCTGTGAAAATAGAGCCTCATTAATTTCACAGTTTATTAAAAAGCAGAGATATCACTTTGCTGACAAAGGCCCATATAGTCAAAGCTATAGTTTTTCCAGTTCAGTTCAGTTCAGTCTCTCAGTCATGTCCCACTCTTTGCAACCACATGGACTGCAGCATGCCAAGCATTCCTATCCATCACCAATTCCTGGAGCTTGCTCAAACTCATGTCCATTGAGTCAGTGATGCCATCCAACCATCTCATCCTCTGTCGTCCCCTTCTCCTCCTGCCTTGGATCTTTCCAAGAATTAAGGTCTTTTCTAATGACTCAGTTCTTCATCTTAGGTGGCCAAAGTATTGGAGTTTCAGCTTCTGTATCAGTCCTTCCAATGACTATTCAGGACTGATTTCCCTTAGGATGGACTGGTTGGATCTCCTTGCAGTCCAAGGGACTCTCAAGAGTCTTCTCCAATACCACAGTTAAAAAGCATCAATTCTTCAGCACTCAGCTTTCTTAATGGTCCAACTCTCACATCCATACATGACTACTGGAAAACCATAGCTTTGACTAGACAAACCTTTGTTGGCAAAGTAATGTTTCTGCTTTTTAATATACTGTCTAGGTTGGCCATAGCTTTTCTTCCAAGGAGCTAACATCTTTTAATTTCCTGACTGCAGTCACCATCTGCAGTGATTTTGGAGCCCAAGAAAATAAAGTCTGTCACTGTTTCCATTGTTTCCCCATCTATTTGCCATGAAGTGATGGGACCAGATGCCACGATCTTTCCTGTTTGAATGTTGAATTTTAAACCAGGTTTTTCACTCTCCTCTGTTACCCTCATCAAGAGGCTCTTTAGTTCCTCTTCACTTTCTGTGTTAAGGGTGGTGTCATCTATATATCTGAGGTTGTTTATATTTCTCCCAGCAATCTTGATTCCAGTTTGTGCTTCATCCAACCTGGCATTTCTCATAATATACTCTGCATATATGTTAAATAAGCAGGGTGACAATATACAGCCTTGATGTACTCCTTTCCCAATTTGGAATCAGCCCATTGTTCTATGTCTGGTTCTAACTGTTGCTTTTTGACCTTCATACAGATTTCTCAGGAGGCAGTTAAGGTGGTCTGGTATTCCTATTTCTTTAAGAATTTTCCACAGTTTGTTGTGATCCACATAGACAAAGGCTTTGGCGTAGTCAATAAAGCAGAAGTGGATGTTTTGCTGAAACTCTCTTGCTTTTTCTATGATCCAACGGGTGTTGGTAATTTGATCTCTGGTTCCTCTGCCTTTTCTAAATCCAGCTTAAACATCTGGAAGTTCTTGGGTCACGTACTGTTGAAGTCTTGCTTGGAGAATCTTGAGCATTGCTTTGCTAGCATGTGAGATGAGTGCAATTGTGTTTGAACATTCTTTGGCATTGCTTTTCTTTGGGATTGGAATGAAAACTGACCTTTTCCAGCCCTATGGCCACTGCTGAGTTTTCCAAAGTTGCTGGCATATTGAGTGCAGCACTTTCACAGGATCATCTTTTAGACTTGAAATAGCTTAGCTGAAATTCCATCACCTCCACTAGCTTTGTTCGTAGTGATGCTTCCTAAGGCCCACGTGACTTCATATTCCAGGATATCCGGCTCTAGGTGAGTGATCACACCTCATGGTTATCGAGCCATTAAGATCTTTTTTGGTAAAGATCCAACAGATGTGAGAGTTTGACCATAAAGAAGGCTGAATGCGGAAGAATTGGTTTTTGATCTGTGGTGCTGGAGAAGACTCTTGAGAGTCCCTTGGACAGCAAGGCAGTCAAATCAGTCAATCCTAAACGAAATCAACCCTGACTATTCACTGGAAGGACTGATGCTAAAGCTGAAGCTCCAATGTTGACCACCTGATGCAAACAGCCAATTCATTGGAAGAGACTGATGCTGGGAAAGGTTGAGGGCAGGAAAAGGCAGCAACAGAGGATGAGATTGCTGGATGGCATCACCAACTCAGTGGACATGAATCTGAGCAAACTCTGGGAGATAGTGAAGGACAGGGAAGCCTGGTGTGCTGCAGGCCATGGGGTCTCGAAGAGTTGGACACGATTGAGCGACTGAACAATGAACAACAGCAACAATGCCTCAGTGTATTGTGGATGATGATGAGTAGGGATCAAGAGTGTAGAAATCACCAGCCTGCCAGTGCCTGTGACTTGTGGGGCTTGGGCAGTTTCAGGCTCATGGGAATCTTGCAGGGTGGAAAAGGAAAAGCCTGATGCTGATGCAACAGGTACTTGGGGAAGCAAACCTCCCATCGGGTTGACTGACCCCTCAAAAGGCAGCTGGATCACTTGCCATAGGATTTCAAACATCATGGTAAACTCTGATAGGAACACCAGCAGGAAGCCAGCCACTACTTCATAAAAGAAAGAATATGAGTTCTGAGGTCATGAAGATCTGAACTAGAATCTTCATTCATATGCCTTCAGTAGCCAAGTGGCTTTCAGCAAGTTGCTTAACTTCTCTAAGCCTCTTTTCTTTTTAATCTATATAAACCTGAAGATGATACCTACGTCTCTGGGTTGTCAAAGACCTAATTGGGAAACAAAACCAAAAACATATAAATGTCCCTGGCTCATAGGATGGAATTATAGTAGACTTCCTTTCAGGAGGCAGACTAAACACAAAGTCAGGACAGAAACATTCCTGTAGCTCTTCATGTGAAAGTGAAAGTCGCTCAGTCATGTCCGACTCTTTGCAACCCCATGGATACTGTCCATGGAATTCTCTAGCCCAGAATACTGGAGTGGGTAGCCTTTCCTTTCTCCAGGGGATCTTCCCAACCCAGGGATCGAACAGGTCTCCCACATTACAGGCGAATTCTTTACCAGCTGAGCCACAAGGGAAGCCCTTCATTGTTGATTTATATTAAGAACATAGCCTGTGGTTAGAGGCACAGGAAAGAGAAGCTTGTCCTGTGAGAAGCTTGGCTGAAAGGACTCTAGGGGCCCAGTTGGATGTCAGCATTGTGGCAAATGTGAATGAAGCCTGGGATGGGCCTGCGGTTCAGTGGGTGAAGTGTAGGGAAAGAAGCTGGGGCAAAATGCTTTCTCATAACCTGTGCTTAGGTGGAGGAAGGAAGAGAAAGACAGTGATGGACAGACACAAGGGCGCCTAGGTGCTTCACCAGGAGCCCTAGAACCCTGGCATGAGGTGGTGACACTCACCCCAGAGCTCAGTGGCTGAGGCTGCTTGTGTGCAGCCTGCCACAGCCAAGACTGGTACAGGCTGTGGGTGGGAGGCCATAGAGACCCCAGGTCCCATAGACAGGCTGGGAAAGAGTGAGCCAGCACCCTCCAGCAAACCTGGAAATGCCCCTCTTCTTTGTGGTCCACCAGCATCACAAGCAGATGAACAAAGGATGGCAATGGAAACACACACAAAATCCTACGGTGGACAACAAACAAAAATCATAGGAAAAAGGAAAGAAAATAGTTGAGAAAAAATAATGTTTCTAACCATCACCACCCCTTTAGTCTCTCTGTAGAGACGAAAGTTCTTCTCTTTATTTCTGATTCTTCCTGCTGGCCTCTTCGTTAATAGTTGTAGCCTCTAGAACCCACCCCTCTAGTCCAGTGGTCATCAAACTTTAGTGGACGTAGGAATCCCATGTTAGGATCCTGTGGGTGGGCCTGGGAACCTGCATTGCTGACACAGAGCCCACACTTCGCAAAAGTCTGCTTCAGATTATACTGGAACCTTCCCAACCCCAATCCTCACCTTTCTTCAGGGTTCTGTTTCTGATCATCTCCAAGTCCAGGCTGCTAGACACTAAAAGTATTGGACAAACAGTGTGTCGTACCTAGAGAAGGCGACTAAAATTTTTTTTTTTTATCAAAAACAGGATGACTTTCATGGCAGCTGGCTGCACAGCAAGAAAGAAAATGTTTTACAAAGAAATGGGAGTTGTAAATGTGGTTCCATGGGGAAAATATATATATTATAAATGCATTTTTATTATTAAAAATATTTATCGCCAGCCCCTTGGTTGCACACTCCTGAACTGACAAAAGAACATCACACCAAAGGCCCCTGGAGAAATAACCAGGTGAGGGTCAGAACCCTCAGGATCTGCTTGTAACGAATCCACAAATCATTCTTTCTTCCCCTAGTTCCCCACAATTGAATTGGTTATTCATTCTGACCAATTCTGCCCCAAACTCGGGATACTGCCCTTTGTTTTGCATTTAATCCTCTCTCTCCTGGATTCTTAAAGCTGGTTAGTTTTTCTGCACTCTTTCTCTCCAGTCACTTCCATGCCACCACCAGGTGGGTTGTCCCCGGGACTGTCTGGATCTCTCTCACCTGCTCAGCTACCTGCATGGTCTTCCCATCCCTGACACATTAGTGTCCTTGGAGCACAGCCCTGCCCACCTCCCCTGAGCATCCCCTCTGTCTGCATTTCCCTGACTGCAGCCACCCCAGATGGCACGCTCCAGGCCAAACATGAATCCGCACATCACCCCATCTCTCAGGTTTTTTAATGAGGTCTATGGCTCAGGTGCATCAGATTCAACTGAGAAGCTTTTGAAAATATAAACCATGCACAGCCCAGGAATTAGGAAGAAGGGAAGGTCTTGGTCTGAGTCTGAAACAGCATTTCTCAAAATACCAAATCCTAAGCTCCATGGGGGCAGTTGGTGAATATGGGCCCCACTTCATGCAAACTAGTTTTCCAAGTTCTGTATATGATTCTGATGTACCCTAAAGTCACAGAATTCTCCTCTCCTTAAGACATCCTGGATTCCTAGTTAATAGGATAGAATTTTCCTTTAAAGATGAGCAATCAGGAATATAGGGCTTTCTTGGTGGCTCAGATGATAAGGAGTCCGCCTTTCAGTGCAGGAGACCTGGGTTTGATCCCTGTGTCAGGAAGATCCCCTGGAGAAGGGAATGGCAACACACTCCAGAATTCTTGCCTGGAGAATTCAATGGACAGAGGAGCCTGGTGGGCTACAGTCCATGGGGTTGCAAAGAGTCAGACATGACTGAGCTACTAACACAACCAAGAATAAGTTTCCAAAATAAGGAAGTTACCTCTCCAGCTCCGATCATTTATAATCTGTTAGATGTTCACTTACAGAAATGTGGCGGGGAACAGCACAGGAGGGTGACCGTATGGTAAAGAGGACAGGGAAAGGGAATGTGTAAGAACATTAAGAAGTGTTAGGAAACGTGAGTTTGGAGCAGGGGTAGGGGAATGATAGGAAAGCAAAGGATTGTCAAAAGTGACTTCAGCGTGGCTTTATCTGGAGGCCTGACCCCATGCAACCACATAGAAGCTGTCACTATGGTTGAAATTTCTTACTGTTTAATATACAGGATAAATTTGGTTCTGAGCCTGCCTTAGACTGGTTGTCAGGAACCCTGAACACTGTGCTTTGTGCTAGAATTGAGTGAGTCATCAGAGCAAATAAGCCCTTTCTCTCCAAACAAATCCATCTGCCTAGGATAGTGTGTGCGTGTGCGTGTGCGTGTGTGTGTGTGTGTGTGCGCGCACATGCACATGTGCTCAGTTAGTCTTGTCTGACTCTTCAAACCCATGGACTATAACCCATCAGCCTCCTTTGTCCATGGCATTTTCCAAGCAAGAATACTGGAGAGGGTTGCCATGCCCTCTTCCAGGGGATCTTCTCAGCCCAGACATGGAACCCACATCTCCTGCATTGGCAAGCAGATTCTTTACCACTGCACTAGCTGGGAAGCCTGCCTGGATGTGGAAGGTTACAGATAGTGTGGCAAGCCCAAGTAAGGAGTTGGTCAAGTAAGGAGCCCACAGTTCTTAAGGTCTTCCTCAGACTTGACTAACGACAATGGATTCGACTAGCATTGACTTCTCTCCTTGACAGCTGTACCAATTTTTGTGCTGACTGATCTGTTTTTCTTGGATGTGGGACGTCGTCTTCGAGTTAGGAGTGGCGGGTAAGCAGTGTAGCTCCAGTTCCGTGTATTGGCCACATGATGCCGGTGTTTACATTGGACCGGATCCTGATGCTGACATTTGGCAGGCTGGCTCCTGTCACTGAGGAACTTACTGAGATTGCAAAAGGGAGTCAGTGCAGAATGAGCAGTTTTCCATTTTTAGTGTAGTCCAGCTGCTGCCCCCAAGGAGGAGCTGGACATGGACACGTGGCCTCTGCAGCCAAGCTTGCCCCTGTTAAGCACGCAAAGCACTGAGAACTCCAGTTTGCAATCTTTACTTTGTGACCCTAGCAGTTATTTCAGTGTGGTGACAGGTTTGTAAATCTGGTACAAAAGTTACACTTTTTAAATAATTTGATTAAGCACTATAAATCAAAATAGAATTCCTAAATTTGCTAATTTTCAGAAATATCTCACAAAAGTAGGGTCCCTGAAGCATAAGGCAGTATTAACCCAGGCTTTGACTCATTCTAGCCATGTAATAATTTAACTAAATGTATACTCATCATTCTGGGCTCAGTGTGAACATGTTAATAATTTACCATTGGTAAGTGGCTTCTGTTGACTCTATAGACATTGAACATAATGTGTAGTTTCTTCATAAACAAAATTTCCTTATAAAAATTGGTTAACTTACTCTGTAACCATCTCAGGCTTGAAAAAGGGGAGTGCTCACTTTTTTCTAAACTTCATTCCCTCAAATGACTGTGAGCAGAAAGGAAAATGGTGTGGGGGGCTGGATTCTGTCACTTAATGAGGAAAGAGGAAGTTTCTGAACCCTCAGTGGGTTACTATGAGTCTAAAATCTAAAATATGTTTACATATACATATATATATACACACATGCATAAAATTTTGGCTGAGCAGACTAAGTACTCGAGAACTGTTAGCAGTACATCAGTATCAATGTTATTGTGGGAGGCAGTTTAGCCCTTTGAGCACAGTGTGTAGATACAGAAGGCTCTGCCTCCCCTTTGACTTCCACCGATCCTGGGTCACGTGGCAAATGAAATATGATGTGACCACACCATTTGAGGGACTTTAGGTAGATTTCCTTCAGTAGATGGCGGATATAGAAGCCAAAGTGTCATGGGTTGTGTGGGATTTGAAGAAGCAGAGCAAGCAGCTTAGGGGTGTAAAATTAAGGGAAAGAAGACAAATGGACTGGCATCTTGAGGAGAAGGTAGAATTGAAGAACTAGTTTGCGATGGAGGGACTTTAGCACATCTGGCTTAAGTTTCTCCAGACCACTGCAGCCTGGGTAAGACAGCTCTCACGTCTAACTCTCACTCCTACCTAGTCTTCTGGTACCCCCAGGTCCCTGAGAGTACCTCCCTGTCCGTTAATTGTCCACAGAGAGCGTTTCACGTGCACGTGACCAAGGTCTCCCCTCCCCACCCCCAATATCAGGCAGCTGTGCCCCTCCTCTCTCACTAGGCCTCTGTGGCGCCACCTGCTGCCCAAGGCAAGGATGCCTCACCACCTCCCTCTGTTGTCAGTACAAGGCCAGTGCCAGTTTGTGCCAGTCGTGTCTCCATTGCTTCTTTTTTTAAACTTTATTCTTTCCCAAGCTTTGTTGAAGTATAATCAACAAGTAAAAATGTGTATGTTTCAGGTATACAATATAATGTTGAGTATATGTATATCTTGTGAAAGACTAATTAACACATCCATCACCTTACATCGGAGAAGGAAATGGCAGCCCACTCCAGTATTCTTGCCAGGAGAATTCCATGGACAAAGGATCCTGGTGGGCTACAGTCCATGGGGTCACAAAGAGTTGGGCTGAGTGACTCTCACTCACTCACTTGCCTTACACAGTTACTGTATGTGTTTTGCCTGTGTGTGTACCTGTGTGTGGTGAGAACATTTAGGGTTTACTTGTATTTGAAGAACGTAATACAGTATTATTACCTATAGTCACCGTGTATACATTAGATCTCCAGGATTTATTCATTCATTCAATTTCAAAATTGAAATTTTGAACCTGTTGACAAACATCTCCCCCACTCTAGAGCCCCTGGCAATCACTGTTCTACTCTCTGCTCCCATGAATTCATTTTTCAGATTCCTCGTATGAGTGAGATAATGATGTATTTGTCTTTCCATGCCTGAATTCCTTCACTTAGCATAATGCCCACCAGGTTCATCAATGCTGTGGCAAGTGATAAGGTTTCCCTCTTTTGAAAGGCTGAATAATATTCCATTGTTATATGTATCACATTTACTTTATCTATTCATCCATTGAGGGACGCTTGGATTGTTGCTGTCATGAATAATGTTGCAATGAATGTGGGAGTGTAGTTAACTCTTCGAAATATTTCATTTCCTTTGGATATATATATACCCAAGAGTGGGATTGCTAGAACTTCCATGCTCTTTTTCATGATGGTTGTACATCCATTGATTCTTGAGGCTGCCATTCCCTGCCTCTGATATGGCCCCTTGGTCCTGTGAAAGGGATGATTCTGAGCACCACTTCTGTCACTGTTGAAATCCTGGGACCCTAGAAAATTTTTTGGCAACCATGTTCTTTAACAATCGTATCAATTAAATACATAGAACATAACTCAGTTCAGTTCAGTCGCTCAGTCGTGTCCAACTCTTTGGGACCCCATGAATCGCAGCACGCCAGGCCTCCCTGTCCATCACCACCTCCCGGAGTTCACTCAGACTCACGTCCATCAAATCAGTGATGCCATCCAGACATCTCATCCTCTGTCGTCCCCTTTTTCTCCTGCCCCCAGTCCCTCCCAGCATCAGAGTCTTTTCCAATGAGTCAACCCTTCGCATGAGGTGGCCAAAGTACTGGAGTTTCAGCTTTAGCATCATTCCTTCCAAAATTGCAGATCCATACCACATTCTTAATTTTACAAGCATTTATTGAATGCAAAACACCAGACCCTATGCCAACTGATGAAGATAAAAAGCAAACAAAATACACTGGAAAACAATAAAAAATGGAAAGAAATGACCTATGGGTTAAAATAAAATTAAATGGGGTAGAAATAAATGTAAAGTTCTGCTCTTAGTGTTAAAAAGTCAACATCATAAAAGGTATCCAAACTGAAAAGGAAGAATTAAAATTGTCTGTCTTCATAGATGAAATGATCTTGTATATAAATAAGAAAAACTATTAGGACTAATCAAAGAGTTCAACAAGGTTACAAAGTACAAGATACAAGATTAATATGTAGAAAATTGTATTTCTGTACATATTGTAATGAACAACTTGAAAATAAAATTAAGAAAACAATTCCATTTACAACAATATCAAAGAGAATAAAATATTTAGGAAAAAATTACTAAGGGAAGGCCAGAGTTATGCTTTGAAGACTATAAAACATTGTTGAAAGAATCATATTCTTTTATTCATATCATTAAAGACGATATGAATAAATGGAAAGGTAGCCCATGTTCATGGATCAGAAGAGTTAATATTGTTAAGATGGTGATGCCCCCCAAATTGATCTAAAGAGGCAATCCAGTCTCTATCAGAATCCTGGCTTGCTTCTTTGTGAAAATGACAAATTCATTTGGAAATGCAAGGGACCCAGAATAGCAAAAATGTTCTTGAAAAAGAAAAACAAAGTTAAAGGACTCAGCACTTCCCAATTTCAAAACTTGTTACAAAACAACAGCAATCAAGACAATATGATACTGGGATAAAGACAGAAATATAGACAAATGGAATAGAATTGAGAGTCCAGAAATAAACCCATATATCTATGGTCAGTTGAATTTCAAAAGAATGGCAAGACCATTCAATGGAGAAAGAATGGTCTTTTCAACAAATGGCACTGGGACAACTGAATACCCACATTCAAAACAAAAATGAAGTTGAAGTGCAATCTCACACCATAGGCAAAAAATTGCTCAAAATGAATCAAAGAGCTAAGATAATATAAAATGCTTAGAAGAAAACTTGACCTTGGTTTTGTTAATGCTTTTTTTGGACACACTTAAAATGTAAGCAGCAAAGATAATATACATAAATTGAATTTCACCAGAATTCTTAACCTTTGTGCTTCAAGGGATACCATCAAGAAAATGAAAAGACAACCTATGAGTTGGGAGAAAACATTAGCAATTGATATATCTGATAAGCGTCTGGTATGCAGGATATATGGAGAAGGCAATGGCACCCCACTGCAGTACTCTTGCCTGGAAAATCCCATGGACGGAGGAGCCTGGTGGGCTGCAGTCCATGGGGTCGCTGGGAGTTGGGCACGACTGAGCGACTTCACTTTCACTTTTCACTTTTCACTTTCATGCATTGGAGAAGGAAATGGCAACCCACTCCAGTGTTCTTGCCTGGAGAATCCCAGGAACGGTGGAGCCTGGTGGGCTGCCGTCTCTGGGGTCGCACAGAGTTGGACACGACTGAAGTGACTTAGCAGCAGCAGTAGCAGCATGCAGGATATATAAGAATACTAATAACTCAACTATAGAAAGTCAAATAACTCAGTTAAAATATTGGCAACAGATTCAAACAGACAGTTCTCCAAAGAAGATATACAAATAACCAGTGAGAAGGTGAAAAGACACTCAACAACATCAGTCATTGGGAGAAAAGTAAATCAAAACCACAGTGAGATGACCACTCCAACCACTGTGGGAGCTAGATCAAAAATTTAAGTATTGAAGAGGACACAGAAGTATTGGAACTCACACACTGCTGGTGGAAATGTAAAATGGTACAGTCACTCAGAAAACAGTCTGGCAGTTCCTCAAAAAGTTAAACTTAGAGTTACCCAATGACCCATCAATTCCATCCTTAGGTACGTACCCAGAAAAATTGAAAACATGTTCACACAGATACTTACACAGAACATTCACAGTAGCATTCTTCACAACAGCTACAAGGTAGAAACAACCCCAAATGTCCAACAACTCATGACTATATAAACAAGATGTGGTATATACTTGCAATTCAGCCTCAAAAAGAAAGGAAGTACTGATACGTGGATGAACCTTGAAAATATGCTCAGTGAAAGACGCCAGTCGCACACACACACACACAAAAAAACCCACACATGATTCTGTTTAAGTGACATGAACAAAATAGGCAAGTCTGTAGAGACAGAAAGTGGATTAGTGGTTGCCTCGGGCCAGAGGACACACAAGAGACTATGGAGTGATCACTAAAGGGCAGAGGGTTTCTGTTCAGCATAATGGAAATGTTCCGAAGTTGACTGTGGCGATGGTTGCACGACTTGGTGAATATACAAAAAAAATATGGAATGTACAATTAAAGTGGTTGAATTCTATGCTATGTGAACTATATCTCAATGAAGCCATTTTAAACCAACTATCAAACAAGAAGAAAATGGCAAAAGAAAAGTCCCAGGAGAAGCAGCTCCCTGTGTAGGAGAGCCAGAGATCTTGGTTAACTGCTAACTTTGTGGGAGGCCTGCCACTGCCAGCAAAGCTGGTGTGATCCTGGGCAGATGGAGGCTGGCTGTGTCTAAAACACAGCTGGAGTAACAGTCTCGTGGTTAGATCGCCTTAGTTGGTGGGATCGCCTGTGAAATGGTGGATTCATTCTGGACACCTTGTTTTTGAAGGTTATTAGTGATCATACCCTGGAGAAGGCAATGGCACCCCACTCCAGTACTCTTGCCTGGAAAATCTCATGGACAGAGGAGCCTGGTGGGCTGCAGTCCATGGGGTCACAAAGATTTGGACATGACTGAGCGACTTCCCTTTCACTTTTCACTTTCATGCATTGGAGAAGGAAATGGCAACCCACTCCAGTGTTCTTGCTTGGAGAATCCCAGGGATGGGGGAGCCTGGTGGGCTGCCGTCTATGGGGTCACACAGAGTTGGACACGACTGAAGCGACTTAGCAGCAGCAGCAGTGATGATACCCAGAAAGGGGAGCCCGTGGGGATGTGTGGTGAACCTGCCCTCCCAGCTCTTATAGTGTGGAAGGCAGACAGACTTTCATAAGTAATGAATAGAAAGAAAGTATGGTGATCGTTCCAGGGGAAGAAAGCCTAAAGGGAGTGTTTAACGTGGTAAAGAAAAGCCAAGCAGAAATATGTGATTCTTGAGGAACACAGATGTAGAAGGATAACAAGTGAAGGAGGAAGACTTATTCCACAGCAATTCAATTCAAAAGATGTGAGCATCTATCACATGGAAGGCAATCTTCCCCAGAGCAGTCCTGGGGGAAAGTCTATGAATGAGGAGTTCTCCTGTATGCTAAGCAGCCTGCCCTCCCCTTTATTTTTTTATATTAATTTTATTGGAGTATAGTTGCTTACCAGTTGGCGCTAGTGGTAAAGAAACTGCCTGCCAATGCAGGAGATGTAAGAGACGTGGGTTCCATCCCTGGGTTGGGAAGATCCCCTAGAGAAGGGCATGGCAACCCACTCCAATATTCTTGCCTAGAGAATCCCATGGACAGAGGAGCCTGGCGGACACGACTGAAGCGACTTATCATCGTTGCTTTACAGTGTTGTGTTAGTTTCTGCCGTACAGTAAAGTGAGTCAACTATACGTGTACATCTATCCCCTCTGTTTCGGGTTTCCTTCCCATTTAGGCCACCGCAGAGCACTGAGCAGAGTTTCTGGTGCTGCACAGTCGGCTCTCATTAGTTCTCTGTTTTACACATAGCAGTGTATTTATGTCAGTCTCAGGCTCCCACTTCATCCCACCCTTCTCTTCTCACCTTGGTATCCATTATGTGTGTTCTCTACATCTCTGCCCCCCTCTTAAAAAAAAATCACACTCTGTATTAATTTACCAAAGATCTGGAAAATCCACACACACACACACACCCATACAGCTGTTTGTTTTGTTTAACCATTGTTCAGGCATGCTGGATCACTGCAGTGTTCATCCCTTTTATACGCTCTTTAACAGAGCAGACACTGGGCGCTTTTTGTAGGATGGTGGCTGGGGTAAGGAAGCACCATGGCTACTGAGGAAGAGACACCAAGACCAAAGGTGGTGGCCCCTTGCCTGCCCTCAGGAAGCAGGGCTTGGAGAAGAGAGCGCCCCTGGGGAAGGGCTTACACCCGGGGAGCCCAGGCCCGCTTCCCCGTTTGTACCTGTTTCTCTCTCGCTGCTGCAAACAGCTCACTGTGTGTGCCTTCCCCGCCCAGTTCCCCTTTCGTGCAGAGACACGGAGAGCAGAGCTCCCCTTCCCTGGTGCCTCAAAGAACCAGGACGCTGTGGAAACTGTTTTAATTACAGCACTTTGTCCGTGTTGTGGCTGTTTGGGAATGCGGTTATCTCATCGGCCGAAAATGCTGCTGGTGACTGGTTCGTTCTGGAGCCACCGCGGACGTGGGGTGTGGGAGCTGCAGATACAGATTTTTTCCACCTTTATTTCCTTTCTCTAAATAAATGTGGTGGTTCTGAGGCCTCTGATGTCCACATCTCCACATGCTCTGAGAACTGCTCTTGATGCAAAAAGTATGTTTGTCCGCTGGTGAAAGATGATCCTGGCAATTACCCCACCTATTTAGGAAGTTTCTGTGGATTCACCATGTTATTATAGACTCCCTTATCTTTCTTTGTCTATAAAGTCATAAGAGGAACTTCTGATAACTTTGCAGACAAAAAATACAGTTGATTTTAATTATTGTCATCAGAGAGCGACTGAACTGAACTGAACTGAACTGATATACCTCACCATCCATTCTTGATTGTCTTTCCTACAGAAAGGACGAAGAATAGAAAACAATCAAATGTCAAAGTATTTTTTCTCTCCGTGAATAAAATATCCCATTATTTTGCATCTGAATATTAGCCTTTCTTTCAAAAATTCAGAATTCTGAAAGCAATTTGTTTGTTATCAAATGTAACATATGCTTTATTTGAATGATGTTGTTATGCATATTCCTTTTTACAAAAATACTATTTTCAGGTATTTTAAATAGTATTGTATAATCTATCCTTCTCTAAGTGCTACAAAAATGCCTATGATTATTTAACCTTTTTTAAAAAAAATATCTTATTTGGTATGAATTTCTGTCAATTTATCACTTATTTCACTGTAAACCTTTCCTTTTAGAAACTTCTTAGGGAAGAATTTAGATCTACCTCTAAATATATAAACATCCAAGTGAATAAAATGGAGCAATGTTCCTAGGACTTAGTGAGTTGAGTGAGTGTGCAATCTTAAACTCAAAATGTAACGCTCAATTCTCTTGAATGCGTGAGGATTCCCAGAGACTGTCCAGAGTCACTTAGATATCACGCCTTCTAAGCTATGGACCAAGTCAGTAATAAGCACGAGATGAGAAAGCAACACTGGTAAGAACGGGAGGGAGAATCCACACTGCACACTTACAGTCCCTAGAGGGATTAAAAAGGAAGTAGGTTCTTTGGTGAGGTTTTCCCAAGAATATCAGGAATGTTGTTAATGGTTTGGGGAGCAGACAATATTCTTTATGTAGGGAATTATGCAACAACAGATTTGTTGCTGGGAGCAGTGGAAGGTTTTGATGAAAGATGCCAGGGCCTCACCAACACATATGTAGAAAGAGACCAAAAGAAGGTTCTTTGAACTTCCTTGGTCCAGTGGTTAAGAATCTGCCTGCCAACACAGGGGACGTGGGTTCGATCCCTGGCCTGGGAAGATCCTACCTGCCTCGGGGCAACTAATCCTGGGTGCCACAGATATTGAGCCCACTCCCCCTAGACTCCATGCTCCACAACAAAAGAAGCCACGGCAACGAGAAGCCCGCGCACCCACGCTAGAGAATAGCCCCTGCTCACCGCAAGTAGAGAAAGCCCACGCGTAGCAACGAAGACCTAGCACAGCCATAAAGAAATAAATAAGAAGGATTTTCAAGCCAGAAGAGGAGCTCCAGGTTGAGCTCTATTTACTGAGAAGCAGCGATGGGTTTAGGGGAAGGCCAGGGGATAGTCCAGAGCAACTAGCAAGAAGGATTGCTGTAAAATTTTGAATGAGATTTTATACAATTTGAAGGTGGTCATATGAGCATGAAATATATTCTGTTTGGAAAATAGCCACTGTATTTAGTTCCTAATTATCTGTGATAAAGTGCTACACAAAACATCTGGCATAAATAATCCTATATCACAGATAATACCAAGCCAATGGCAATAGTTTCAACATCTTCACCTACAAACCTTCTCTAGAACTACTGTTAATACAAAGAGAATCAAGCAGACAGGCTTGAATGCCTCTCTATTTCCTGATTCTGGCTAGCAGCATTTAATGAATATTCAGGGGAAACAGAGAAGAAAAGAATCTAACCCGTGCCTTACAAATAGCAGGCTCTCAGAAATTTTCATTATCATCAGCATTTAATGTAGGTTTGATGAATGCAAGCCCCTGAGCTGTGTACTAGGCAAATTTAGGTCCCATTCCTGCTCTAAGGGAGCTTATTTTCAGTCATGAAGTTGTGAGCTTCATAGAGGAAGTAAGTGATACGCAGGCAGCCCATAAAGTTTTAAGGGAAATTGTATCAGTTTGGGCTGAAAGGGGCAGAGATGGTACAAAGCAAAAAAGAAGCCTTTGGACCCCCAACCTGTTGAGGCTGCTGTGGTACAACGAAGCTCTCTTACTTGACTGGTGAGGATATGTGGGGTGAGCCCTTAAAATCCTTAGGAGATGTTTGTCTGTCAGAGAGAGTCAAAGAGATACCTCTCTAGGTCTTTATGAGGTCTTAACAAAGGGCCTTACCTTTCTGCCCTGGATGTCATCTTTTCCAGAAAGCTATTCCTTAATTCAAGAACCCTTTGTTGGCTGAAAAGACACTTCTGAAGCCTTTAAAATTCTTCCAACTTCTACTCAAAAACCGACTGACTTGTTTCTTAATTAATCTCTCTCCTCTCTCTTTGTAATACAGGCAGCTGGGAGAAAGCAGGCAGCTCTCTCAGTGCTCTTCCTGGAAATCTCCCTTGCTAAATCCTTGAGTTCATTAGGTACTCAGCGGGGAAAAAAAAAACCCACCTTGAATACTAAGGGTAATAATAATGACTTGAGTAGTAATAACAATCCTGGTAGAGTACTTTTATAGGTAATTTTACATTTCATAAAATCACAGAGTATTAGAACTAAGGACATCTTCTTTATCCTGTCAACCATCTGTTGTTTTACAGATGAAAGCCCCAAAGCTCAGTGCAGCTGAGTCATTCGCCACACCTATTGGCAACAGTCATCAAACTCAAAACCACTTGTTTGGATTCCCAAACCAGTATTTTCCCCCCGTAGCGTTCCCACATTTCTCATCAATAAAAGCGTGATAGCTCACTGTTTCTCCTTTGAAATAAGAGTTTATATTTGGCTTGGCCAAAAAGTTCATTCAGATTTTCCCATAAGATAGGAAAAACCAGAACGAACTCTTTTGGCCAACCCAACATTTTTTCCCTTATCAGATACCTTCACAATCCATCCAGATTTCACGTTGTCTAGGCACCTTCCGCTGCAAGGGATGAGAATTTTCCTTGAAACAGACCATGCTTCTGTGGACACGGTTAAGTGGTAATGAGAATTCACTGGCGTCGGGGAATCCAAACAGATCCTTCTCCAAAGGAGAGAGTAATGCAGTGCTTCCCATCTCTCCCGGCATTTCCCATCTGAAATAAGAACTGTGATGGCCCGACAACCATTTTCACTTCTATTGCTTTCTTAATATCTTTGGAAAGATACTACAGGCCAAATCTGTCCTTTGAGCATGCACATTTAACTCTCACTTAATTTACCAGGAACTTTGGCATATATCCAAGGGTGAAATCTGGCCAGAGGATAAGAAGAACAAAGATGTCACGGGTCAAGAGCACGACCAGTGGTTCATTTCTGAATGCATTATCTGCTTTCCACTCTTTGGATTGTTCCCTGGACTCTGTGCCCTGCTCTCTGAAAGACCTTAATTTTTCTTTTTGCAGTGACTGATAACAATATAAAGTCATAGTGCCTCTAGGTCTGTCTTAAGTAGTTTGGTGCAGTTCAGTTTGCTCATTTATAAGACCTTTATCTTCCCATCCCCTTCTCACGTGGCTCTCCCCTTGTAGCTATTTTCTTGGTTCTATGAAGCCAGTCACTAGGGAAAGTAGTCCCTCCCAGCTCCAGTCACAGTTACCATCCCTCTCTGGTCTTCAGATTCCTGTTTGAGTTTGTTTTGTTTTGTTGTTTTCACTCAAGTGTTAATATTCTTCATTTTCTACCCTGGCAACAAGTAAGAAATAAATAGTCCAAGGTTATTTTAGTGATAACATTAATTACAAGAGGTCCCTGCAGACCTCAGTTTGAGCTGAGATAGCTCTCAAGTCCATTGCCATGACCATCCCTGACTTTCAAAACCAACAGATACCTGCAATGAGCACCAATTTACATGATTTGGGACAAAAGCAATTTGGAAAATCGTTAATAGCTTTCCTTAAAAAGAAAACTCTGAACCTCAAAAAGGAAAAGAAATAAATCCCACAAAAGAAATCCAAATAGTCAGAGGCAGTTTAGAAAACAAAGGTTTTATATGAAATTTTTTTAAGTGAAAAAATACCTTAAACCTATTTCTAAAACTGTCATCACATTAATTCAGATGAAGACATGGAAAATAGCTATATTTTTTAAAGCACCAGATTTCATATATTGGCCCTGCACTTATAATCAATGTCAGGGAGCAAGGTAGGGCTGTCGAATTAGACACAAGAGGACTGCTGTCAAGACTTCAGAAGGTCACATTAATTCAGTAAAATCATAAAGGTCTAGTAGTCAGCACTGCCATTCCAGAAACTTAATTTTGTGATTCCTCTCAGAGTTAATGAGAGTAATGGGGACTGACTCAGGCAAACTAAACCCACAGAAGACAGATTTTATCTAAATTGCAAAATGTCAATCAACAAGAATTCTCAATATTGTTTATGTTTGCCAAGCAAGTTGGAATTCTAATGTTTGATTGGGAAATGGCTGGTCAGGACAGTCTCTCTCTAGTAAGAATATGTACATGGTTCAGTTCAGTTCAGTCACTCAGTCGTGTCTGACTCTTTGCAGCCCCATGGACCGCAGCACGCCAGGCCTCCCTGTCCATTGTCAACTCCCAGAGTTCACCCAAACTCATGAGCATTGAGTCGGTGATGCCATCCAGCCATCTCATCCTCTGTTGTCCCCTTCTCCTGCCTTCAATCTTTCCCAGCATCAAATGAGTCAGCTCTTTTCATCAGGTGGCCAAAGTATTGGAGTTTCAGCTTCTGTATCAGTCCTTCCAGTGAACACCCAGGACTGATCTCCCTTAGGGTGGACTGGTTGGATCTCCTTTCAGTCCAAGGGACTCTCAAGAGTTTTCTCCAACACCACAGTTCAAAAGCATCAATTCTTTGGTGCTCAGCTTTCTTTATGGTCCAACCCTCACAATCCATACATGACCACTGGAAAAACCATAGCCTTGACTAGATGGACCTTTGTTGGCAAAGTAATGTCTCTGCTTTTGAATATGCTGTCTAAGTTGGTCATAACTTTTCTTCCAAGGAGTAAGTGTCTTTTAATTTCACGGCTGCAGTCACCATCTTCGGTGATTTTTGAAGGCCCCCCCCAAATAAAGTCAGCCACTATTTCCATTGTTTCCCCATCTATTTGCCATGAAATGATGGGATCAGATGCCATGATCTTTGTTTTCTGAACATTGAGCTTTAAGCCAACTTTTTCACTCTCCACTTTCACTTTCATCAAGAGGCTCTTTAGTTCCTCTTCACTTTCTGCCATAAGGGTGGTGTCATCTGCATATCTGAGGTTATTGATGTTTCTCTCAGCAATCTTGATTCCAGTCTGTGCTTCCTCCAGCCCAGCGTTTCTCATGATGTACTCCGCATATAAGTTAAATAAGCAGGGTGACAATATACAGCCTTGACATACTCCTTTTCCTATTTAGAACCATCTGTTGTTCCTTGTCCAGTTCTAACTGTTGCTTCCTGACCTGCATACAGGTTTCTCAAGAGGCAGGTCAGGTGGTTTGGTATTCCCATCTCTTTCCGAATTTTCCACAGTTTATTGTGATCCACATAGTCAAAGGCTTTGGCATAGTCAGTAAAGCAGAAATAGATGTTTTCCTGGAATTCTCTTGCTTTTTTGATGATCCAGTGGATGTTGGCAATTTGATCTCTTGTTCCTCTGCCTTTTCTAAAACCCGTTTGAACATCTGGAAGTTCACGG
>NW_011494842.1:11434881-11456339 GCF_000754665.1 Bison bison bison | reverse complement strand
TCCTGGAATTCTCTTGCTTTTTTGATGATCCAGTGGATGTTGGCAATTTGATCTCTTGTTCCTCTGCCTTTTCTAAAACCCGTTTGAACATCTGGAAGTTCACGGTTCACATATTGCTGAAGCCTAGCTTGGAGAATTTTGAGCATTACTTTGCTAGCGTGTGAGATGAGTGCAACTGTGCAGTAGTCTGAGCATTCTTTGGCATTGCCTTTCTTTGGGATTGAAATGAAAACTAACCTTTTCCAGTCCTGTGGCCACTGCTGAGTTTTGCAAACTTGCTGGCATATTGAGGGCAGCACTTTCACAGCATCATCTTTTAGGATTTGGAATAGCTCAACTGGAATTCCATCACCTCCACTAGCTTTGTTCATAGTGGTGCTTCTATGGTTAGACAGGTATTTGCTTATTCGACAGACATTTACCAAGTGCCTGCTCAGCACCATGCACTGTGTCAGGTGCTAGGGAGTCATAACCGAGTAAAATACTGTCTTAAGCTTTTACAGCCCCCCACCTAGAACACAGGCAAGGGTAATACAGTTGGCTTAGAATACATAGAAGAGAGGCCTAACCCAGCCTCAGATAGTCAAGGAAGGCTTCTGGGGAAAGGAAAGGGCATCTCTGATGGGTCCTGATGGATGAATAGGAGTTGTTCATCAGGCATTAGTGGGGTTGGGCAAAAGGATCAAGTCCCAGGCTAAGGGAGCAGCGTGTACAGAAATGACAGGTCAAACTGTATAAGCTGATTATTGAATGTGGGATCGGAGCACAACAGTCAGACGAGAGATGTCAACACTAGCATCATGAAGCCTGGCGGTGGCAGTGTGGGGGTCTCCACCCTCACTCTGCTGAGTAAATGGAACATCGGAATTGGCTGACTTGAAGCATTGCCTCACCTAGATGGTGCCCATTCTCTGACAAGCTTCTCCTCGGTGCCGATCCTTCCTCAGACTGCTGGTGCTGACTCACTGGTGGGTCAGGAAAGTAACTTAGTGGGTCATAATGAGTATTTTAAAAATTAAATGGAACAGCGACCATAAGTGTATATTACACACAATAAGGGCAATATTGTGAGATTTGATTTCAGATGGATGGATGGGTGGATGAATGGATGGATGTTAACAATAAATGCGAATAACATGCCTTCTTTTATTACTAACATTGCTGGTTTCATGCAGCCTATCACTCACGAGTTCAGAGACTGCAGAAACGATGTCATGTTAGGCTCTAGGCCACCTGCATGTTCAAAGTCTGGAGTCAAAGCAAACTTCAGGGTTTCTCTAGTGCATATGTGTGTTTTCTTGAAAAGATACTTCTTTCTGTGTGTCTCAGTTGGAACCTGGGAAGACACTGTCCTGGTTAATAAAGCGTAACTGTGTAACAAACTGTCCCCAAACTCAGCAAGGTGTAGAACAAGATGGTTTTATTAACAGCGTGTGGTTTTGTGACTTGGGAATGTAGATGGGGGTCAGCCGAGTGATGATTAGCTCTGCATGATGCTGAGTGGAGTTGCCCAGCAGAGTCAGCCGGGCGTAGCTGGGCTCCAGGACAGCTCACCCACATGCCTGGGGCCCCAGAAGGGAGAGCCTAGCCCTGCGAAGCCCAGACTCTACCTGGAGCCTTGGAGCCTCTCCACCCGGCCTTTCCAGCAGGTAGTCAGACTCCTGATGTGGAAGGTCAAGGCTCCAGAGGAAAAAAATGGAAATTCTTAAAAGCTAGGCCCAGATCTGGTGTAGTGATGCTTCTGTCACTCCTTATGGGTCAGGTCAGCTGCAGGCCAAGCTGGGCTCAAGGGGAGGGCACGCAGAGTCTCCCCTCTCGATGGGAGGAATGTCAGGGCGCTCGTGGCCATCTGTAATCTGCTACAAGCGTTGCTGTGGATTGCCTGGCATGCCCTCTGGACCATGCTGCTGCTGCTGCTAAGTCACTTCAGTCGTGTCTGACTCTGTGTGATCCCATAGACGACAGCCCACCAGGCTCCACCATCCCTGGGATTCTTAGGCAAGAACACTGGAGTGGGTTGCCATTTCCTTCTCCAATGCATGAAAGTGAACACTGAAAGTGAAGTCACTCAGTCGTGTCCAACCCTCAGCGACCCCATGGACTGCAGCCTTCTAGGCTCCTCCATCCATGGTATTTTCCAGGCAAAAATACTGGAGTCTGGACCATGACCGTCTGGTTTTGAATCCTACTCCCTGGCTGTGCAACCTTGGGCAAGCCACTCAACCTTTCCGTGCCTCAGTTTTCATACCTATAAAAATGGAGATAATGTATACCATCTCCCTCGTAGAACTGTTGTGAAGATTCAGTGCTTGCAAAATGTAGAGCACAAGGCCCTTCGCTGGGCCTGAAGACGGTGCTATGTATGTATCAGCTCTTTCTGTTACCATTTCTCCTCATGTTGGTGTATTCTTTATAAAACGTCCGTTAGTACCTTCGTTTGGGGCTGCTCCTCTGTTCTGCTCCAAACACTTGAAGGGCCAACAACTCCTTGGTTGCCAGTGGTTCTCCACACAGATTTTCAGTGAGAGAGGCGGTGATCAGAATCTTTGGAGAGTGGGAACCTGAGCAGTGCTTTGTCAAGCTCTTCACTTGAAAATCACTCAGCTGTTGGCTGCCGTAATCCATCATTTACTTTGTCCCAAGCCCTATTCTAAGTGCAGAGATCAGAGTTCGGTTGAAGACACAAAACCCCAGCCTTCAAGGGCCTTGCGTTCAAGTGACTGGACAGTTACCAATCAGGTACCTGAAGACGTCAGAAGTGCTTGGAGGGGAACCAAACTATAGTCAGAGCTGAGGTATTAGGCTAGGGGAGGATGTTTTTAGATAAAGCATCAGGGATGAACTCTTTGAGCTTTCTAAATTTCTAGAACTTTCCTTCCTTCCTTCACTTCATGAGACATCCTGTCCCTGAAATGGCTCTGCAAGTGGTTAGTCTCACCCACCACGTGTAGGCTGTGCTAACATCACAGCCAGGAAGTAACCTAGCGTCCCAGCGCCAGGGGCACCACTGCAGGTCCCTTTCTGTTCACTGCACTTACTACGGAGTGACAGGCGCAAGTCTCTTAATCCCACCAAGGTTTCATTTCCTCATCTGTAAGGTGGAAAAATCCCCAGGTCAAGAGTAGAGCCCGGGGTAGGGCTGGGGACCTGACAGTCACTTGCTGGAGAGACAGAACCTGATGGAGGAATAATCAGAGTGAAGAGAGGAGAGCAGAGGATGGGTCCGGAGGGCTCGCCATGTAGACTTGGTGGGAGAGGTTTCCCTGGGGCGGCAAACACTGGGTTGAGGAGGAAGAGGGGCAGGGATGACGAGTCACAAGTGCAAGCTGACTGCCGTAATGTCTCCAGTGCCCTGTGGCCTGGCCTGTGCATGAGGAAACAGCGATACTTTTTCATAAAAAGGCCCAGTCCTTAGCACAGAGAGCTGATGCAGAGAAAAACGGCACCAGGGTTCACAGTCCAGGTGTTAAAGTGAAAGTATTAGTCACTCAGTCATGTCTGACTCTTTGTGACCCCATACCCTGTAGCCCACCAGGCTCCTCTGTCCTTGGGATTCTCCAAGCAAGAATACTGGGGTGGGTTTTCATTTCCTCCTCCAGGGGATCTTCCCAACCCAGGGATCAAACGCAGGCCTTCTGAGCTGCCGGCAGATTCTTACCGTCTGAGCCAAGGGAAGCCACACAGTCCAGGGGGCTCTTAGTAATTACTTAACTCCGGTAACGCGGCCAGATTCCCACACACCTGGGACTCCTGAAGTTAATCACTCCCATCAGTCAGTCGGTCAGCAATAGGCCTTTTGTCGCCTTGAAAATAAAGTCCAAGGTCCGCAGCGTGGCACTGGCCTCTCGCTCTCTCCTGCCTCCCCTGCTGCTTCACCCCCAGTGTACTCTTTCCTGCGTTTCATTTCTGCTCTGCTCTGTACTCTGTCCCTACCCTGCGCCTCCCTGTCCATCCCCGCAGAACTGATCTCTCCTGCTCCTGCCTTCCAGCACTTCTGTTTGTGCTGCCTTTATGACCCTGTAGCACAGCATGCCTTTCGTTTTCACTGAACGACAGTCCTGAGTGGGGGAAGGATGCATTCCTCACCACGAGCCTCCTCTGCTCTCTCTGCTTCACCAGGTACCAGCTGCTCGATCGATGTCTGTGGATTTAATTATTTAGGAAGCATCTGCTGTAGGACAGACCCTGTAAACAAAACAAAATATGTTGAAATGTGGCGCGGGCAACCTAACAGCAGAGATGGCGGGAGAGTGCACAGGTGCATGTGTAGGGCAGAGTATAAAAGCGCAGAATACATATTAGCAGCGGTGAGTCCCCTTAAGTCCCTTTTGAAAGCGTTCCCATAGCTCCGAGCCCTCGCCTTCATCACTGCGTGTCACACCACAACAAAGTCACCTGTTCACGTGGGTGGAGGCCTCCCCACGCACTGAACTGAAGAACATGGAATGTGACTGCTTCGGTTTTTGTCCCCGGCTCCTGGCCCTTGCTCAGAATTCAATAAATGTTTCTGGAATGAATAGAGCAGCTTATCACCGAGAAATGTCACTCTTCGATGCCTTGTTTTCTGTCAGAGGCTGTCTCGTTTCATTTATTGCTCCTGAAACGCTGGTAGGCTTTTTTCCATTTCCCTTTTCTCTTAGGGCTAATATCCTGAATATTGCACTAACAGTCCTTGAGTTTTCCCTTTGAATCCTGGATAAAGGCCTGGAAGAATGGCGAAACATTTAAGTGCCCGCGCCCTCCGTGTTAGGGTCAAAGCTTAGATCTCTTTCAGATGCTCGAAAGGTACTAGTTTAAAACCTGGTCTCTATCAATGGGTTTCAGATTGTTATTGCGAGTGAAAGACTGCCTTTTAAGATGTGAGCAGAGAGACCTGGCATGTCAGACGAAGGTACACCCCAGTGTGATGACTCATGATGTGATGTGGCAGGTGGGAAATCTTCAAAGATCACTATTTCCTCATAAACCCAGCTGCAGAGATCAGATGTGGAGCCGGGTGGGGTGGGAGGTGGGGGTGTATGTGGTAGGAGTGGAGGAAGGAGCTTCAGGAAAACAGCAGCTGTGAAGGGAAAGGATCTGAATGCCTACAAGAAAGGTTTGCAGGCACCTTAGATTCTGGGTTATTCAACTGTATTTTCCAACTTGCTTTTCCTGCAGACCACCTGTATTCTGTGTTTGGTTTCCTTTACTCCTCCATCTTACCCCTCAAAGAGTAGGCAGAGAGCTAGACAGAAAGGAGAAAGTCTCAAATCTGTTGACTATTTTATGAGGAACTCATAGTTTCTTTGTGAGTGGGTGGAGGGGCAGAGGGAAGGAATGGGTTTCTCTGGTAGCTCAGCTGGCAAAGAATCCACCTGCAATGCAGGAGACCCTGGTTCAATTCCTGGGTCAGGAAGATCCCCTGGAGAAGGAACAGGCTACCCACTCCAGTCTTCATGGGCTTCCCTGGTGGCTCAGATGGTAGAAGAATCCACCCGCCTGCAATGCAGGAGACCTGAGTTTGATCCCTGAAATGGGAAGATCCCTGGAAGAGGGCATGGCAACCCACTCCGGTATTCTTGCCTGGAGAATCCCATGAATAGAGGAGCCTGGTGGGCTACAATCCATGGGGTCACAGAGTCAGACACGACTGAGCAGCTAAGCACAGCACAGCAGCACAGTGGGAAGGGATGGGAGAATAAAACTATTAACTAAAATCAAAGTTTTGGATCATTCATTATTTTGACTATCCTTACTTTTTCCTCTTTCTAAACACAAACCAAAACAAAACAAAAACAAACCTTACAAGATAATGGAGCAGCCATAGGACCTGGTTCTGCCTTGGTAAGGATATCTTGAACAAGCCACTTCCCTTCTCTAGGGCTCAGTTTCTCTGTCTGTAACACAGGAGCAAGGATAACAGATCCACAAGAAGTGTGCCCTCCCATTCTGAGCCCAGGGCAGACATGTGTAGAGTGGATTATGGTGTTTTTGCCCAGTGAACCAGACTAGGCTTTGAAATCCTTCCTGGGGGGATTCACAGGGGCCATTCCCAGTTGATGAGAAGAAGTCAGCACTCAGGATGCAACCTGCTGGCTGTTCCTAAGCCTCACTCTGAAATTCTGTCACTCAAACCATGGGTTCATGATCAGTGAGACTGTGGGCCCCCTCTGCGGGAGGAAATTGTTGATGAATGGCAAGTGTAAGCTAAATTCCACAAGGTGTCTTCTGCTTGGGGGTGTGGATGAAGTCACACCACCAGCATTCATCTAAATGTCTCTGGCTCTTGCTTCCATCCACTCCCATCCCCAGCATCCTGCAGAATCCCCAAACCACCCAGGGATTTCTGACAGCCCCAATAAGGATCTTAACATTGCTCAAGAATTGGTATTTTTTGTAATTCCATAGCAGTCCCCCCGCTCACATCCATGGCTTGAGAAGTCACTTGTCCCAGGCTCACCAGGCCACCTGGCTCAGACTCTGGCTCCTGGTGCATCTCCAGCTGCAAAACTCAAAAACTGTGGAAGCTGCCTTGCTTGCTTTCCACTTCTCACCATCCCAGAACCACACTGGCCTAGCAGATGCTCCCTCACAGACTCGGACTCTTGCTGTGTGGTTCCTGGCATCCCTCGTGGAAACGGGACCTTTGGTTTGCCCTGCAGCATCTTGCTCCATAGCACTCAGACACAGGCTAGCAGGACAGGGAAAAGACACCGCGTCCTCTTCTCTCCTACCTCAAATGTCGTCCCGCCTCTTCCCTCATCTGGTGGTGATGGTGGGAGGTCGGGGGGACTCCACCTGGGACCACCCTCCAGTTCACCAGGCGCAGCCAGTCATGTTTGGATTTCAGTTTTGTCTCAAGGTAGGATGCCTACTGGGCTTCCCCAGTGGTTAGTAGTAAAGAATCCGCCTGCGATGCAGAAGACGCAGCAGGAGCTGCAGGTTCAGCCTCTGAGTCGGGAAGATCCCCTGGAGAAGGAAATGGCAACCCGCTCTAGTATTCTTGCCTGGAGAATCCCATGGACAGAGAAGCCTGGTGAGCTACAGTCCATGAGGTCACAGAAAAGTTGGACATGACTTAGCAGCTAAACAACAACAGGATGCCTATTATGTAACATATAACATGAATCAGAACAGAATTTGGCTCATGGTCCCTAAAACCCCATTTAAAGCATAAAGTGGGAAATGAGTTGAGGTCTAGCCAGTCAGACAGCTGTGCCTGGACAATCTCTCCTTAGTAGGACCCAGAAAACTGTATGTGTGTATGGTTAATGTTGCTGCCTCCCAAGGGTCCCGGTGGGGTGTGTGTGTGTGTGTGTGTGTGTGTGTTTAGGTGCCATTGGCTTTATCTTTAAGGACCTAACAATCTCACACAGAATCAAAGCCAAGCCTAGAGCACTGATGTTAAGTATCTCGGAGGTCACATAAGGAACAGATCAGTGTGGACTCACAGCACAGTCTTTAGGGAAGGGAGTGGCCTTGGGAGACAGTGAGGCTCAGAATAAACAGAAGGCAAAGTGGAAGGCATCCCCAGGGACAGGGGAAATAGCCCAAGTAAAGCACAGGGATGGAATCGTTCAAGGACAACGTTGAACCCAGCCTGATAGGAGCATGAGATGCTAGTTGGAGATCTCAATAGTGGACATCAGATTGCATCAGTTGGATGGAGTGAGTCTGGGGAGAGACCTAAAAGTCGAACAGAGATGTTTGAATTTGATGCAGAGACAATAAGGAAACATTTCTGACAGTCTGTCTAAAAGGGTATTTGAGAAGGTTAATCTGGCAAGGGTTTACAAGAGAAATTGGAGAGGGAGAAAGCATATGAGAGATTAGTTTAAAAGGCTCTTATGTGATTCATCTCTCAAGGAGTTTTAGATTTAATAAGAAAATATGGCCCAACGTGTATTGTACACATTATTGGAACAAGTATGTGCCTTCTCTAAAAAATATTTTTAAGTAGACCTGTTTTATTTTTTGAAGAGATCATAACAGCCACGTGACTCTTAAATCCAAACAATACAGGGGCATACAGTGAAGGGTTTTGCTCCCGCCTGTTCCCATCTGTCCCCTTCCCATCAAGCCTGGTATGTCCACACCACCACCACTCTAAGACACTTTCATGACCTCCTTGTGTATCCAAGAGTTGCTTTGTGCAAACTCAAGGAAATACAAATGCATATTCTTATCTTCCTTCTTAAAAAAAAAAAAAAAGGTAACATGCATCTCTGGATTTTGCTTTCTCACTGATAATAGATCTTGAAGGTTTTAACCCATCGTTCTTCTTGTCAGCTACATGGTATTCCATTATATGTAGAATCAGACCCTTGTTGATGGATGTGTGTATTTTAATAATCTCTCACTGTTACAGATGATGCTGCAAAAAAATAGTTTGCCCTTAAATCATTTTGTATATGTGCCTGTATAACCATAGAATACATTTCTGTAAATGGGCTCACTGCATCAAAGTCTACATGTATTTATAACTTTCATAGAGATTTAAGAATTATCCTCTTTGGGAAGTAGTACAACTTTTCATTCTTGTCAACAATATCTGGGATTGCCTGCTTCCCCACAGCCTTGCCAACACAGCGGGTTACCACTTTGGGGGCTTTTCTAGTCTATTGGGTAAAATCTTTGCGCAGCTCTAATTTGCTTTTCTCTTATTATGAGTGAAGTTGAGCATCTTTTCATATGTTCTTGGACCCAGTGGATTGATTTTATGCTCCTTCTTCAGGGACTGACTTCATCATTTCTCTGTGCCTCCCAGAGCTTTCCCCAGTGCCTTGCTACAAAGTAGATTTTCAGTCAAAATTTGTAAATCCAATAAATGTTTGTATGAATGAGTAGATAAATGGTTGCATAAATGCTTGTACTATTGGAGTTATAAATCTTCAGTTAGATATGATTCTTCCCTCAAGCAGCATAAGATGTGATAAACTCACAGAGAAGATTTAAAGCAAGGTGTGTATGTTCAGATATTACATGCAGTATTCTAAGAGTGAATAATTATTTGCCTCAAGCTGAAAAGTGGAGACTCTTACATGAAATACTTTGTTCATCCCCAGAAAGGTGAGGGAGTTGAGAGACAAGGAATTCTCTTTCCCATGGGTTCTGGTTCACTTAAAGATTTCATTTAGAGTGTTTTGGAGCTGGTTTGATCAAGTGGATTCCATAGAATTAGCTAATAATCAGGACAAACAAAATAAGGCTCCTTCCAGCTTCATTTTCCCTAAGAATCCACCCCAAACTCAACTCCTGTGGCCACGAAGACTGTCATTAGCTGGAGTTTCAAGCTTGCTTTCTTTGTTTCTCTGTTGTTTCTTTGCATTCCCACAACAGAATACCGTATCAGATCAGATCAGTCGCTCAGTCGTGTCCAACTCTTTGCGACCCCATGAATCGCAGCACGCCAGGCCTCCCTGTCCATCACCAACTCCCGGAGTTCACTCAGACTCACGTCCATCGAGTCAGTGATGCCATCCAGCCATCTCATCCTCTGTCGTCCCCTTCTCCTCCTGCCCCCAATCCCTCCCAGCGTCAGAGTCTTTTCCAATGAGTCAACTCTTCGCATGAGGTGGCCAAAGTACTGGAGTTTCAGCTTTAGCATCATTCCTTCCAAAGAAATCCCAGGGCTGATCTCCTTTATTTTTATTTATTTATTTTTTGTGTGTGTAATAAAGTTTTATTAAAGTATAAAGGAGATAGAGAAAGCTTCTGACATAGGCATCAGAAGGGGGCAGAAAGAGTACCCGCTTGCTAGTGTTAACAATGAAGTTATATAATCCAAAGACTATCTGGAGGTTGTAAAGACCTCATCAGACCTACTCCCATAATTTACATTTTAAGATAACACTGTCCTCAGGCAAGATACATCCTTGTAAAGACCAGGTCTACTCCCATAATTAACATTTTAAGATAACAGAAGGTTGAATCCAAAGACTGTCCTTAGGCAGGATACATTATTGTTATATAATCCTAAAGAAATCCCAGGGCTGATCTCCTTTAGAATGGACTGGTTGGATCTCCTTGCAGTCCAAGGGACTCTCAAGAGTCTTCTCCAACACCACAATTCAAAAGCATCAATTCTTCGGCGCTCAGCCTTCTTCACAGTCCAACTCTCACATCCATACATGACCACAGGAAAAACCATAGCCTTTACTAGACGGACCTTTGTTGGCAAAGTAATGTCTCTGCTTTTCAATATGCTATCTAGGTTGGTCATAACTTTCCTCCCAAACTTTCCTTCCAAGTGAGTACATACCTACCAATAATTACTTTAAATGTAAATGGACTAATGGAGAGAGTAGCATGGAAGCACATACACTGCCATATGTAAAATGGATAGCCAGTGGGAATTTGCTGTATGACTCAGGGAACTCAAAGCAGGGCTCTGTGACAACCTGGAGGGTTGGGATGCGAGGGAGGTTCCACAGGGAGGGAACATACGCATACCTATGGCTGATCCATGCTGATGTACGGCAGAAACCAACACAGTGTGACAGAGCAGTTATCCCTCAGCTGAAATCAAATAAATGTTTAGAAATGTAAATGCGCTAAGTTCACCAATCAAAAGGCCAATCAAGTGGTTGAATGGATAAATAAAAACAAGACCCATCATCTGTATGCTGCCGACAAGAGACTCACTTCGGAAGTGAGGACATACATATACTGAAAGTAAGCGATGGAAAAACCACATTCCATGCAAGTGGATCTGCTCTCCTTAGCAAGGTCTGCCCTGAGGAGAAGCTCTTTAACCAGAACCTAACCTGCTGGGGTTTTATCAGAGTCTGACTGACCTAGGGGAGGAAAATAACCAACTCCAGCTGACTCTAGCCTTCCATGTGGGAAAAGGGAAATATCCAACTCGAGCCCATTATGGGTATTCTATCCCATCTAAGGGGGTGTAGAGGAGAGGTGTGGACTGAGAAACATGTGTAAAGATCACAGCCCAGAGGCATAGGCTCACTGAAAGACTGAGAGCTAATCACAGGAGTACAAAATGCTTCCCTCTTCCCACCCGCTCCCACACAATACCATACAGTACTAAAGGCTTATCTATAGCAGTTCCTTTTACCCAGTGCATCATATCTGGTTATCAAGAAAAAAAATTACAAAATGTACTAAAAACCAAAACAAACAAACAACAGCAGAAACAAAAAAGAAAGCCAGACTGAAGAGGCAAAACAAGAGCTAAAACTAGACTCAGATACAGGCAGGGGTGTTGGAATTATCAAAACAGGAATTTAAAAAAAAAGCTTTGCCCCAATGTTCATCGCAGCACTGTTAACAATAGCCAGGACATGGAAGCAACTTAGATGTCCATCAGCAGACGAAAGGATAAGAAAGCTGTGGTACATATACACAATGGAGTATTACTCAGCCATTAAAAAGAATACATTTGAATCAGTTCTAATGAGGTGGATGAAACTGGAGCCTATTATACAGAGTGAAGTAAGCCAGAAAGAAAAACACCAATACAGTATATTAATGCATATATATGGAATTTAGAAAGATGGAAACGTTAACCCTGTATGTGAGACAGCAAAAGAGACACAGATGTATAGAACAGTCTTTTGGACTCTGCGGGAGAGGGCAAGGTTGGGATAATTTGGGAGAATGGCATTGAAACATGTATATTATCATATGTGAAACGAATCGCCAGTCCAAGTTCAATGCATGATACAGGGTGCTCGGGGCTGGTGCACTGGGATGACCCAGAGGGATGGGATGGGGAGGGAGGTGGGAGGGGGGTTCAGGATGGGGAACACATGTACACCCATGGCTGATTCATGTCAATGTATGGCAAAACCAATACAATATTGTAAAGTAATTAGCCCCCAATTAAAATAAATAAATTTATATTAAAAAAATAAATTTAAAAAACTTTGATTAATATTCTAAGGAATTCTAAGCCCTCTAATGATTAAAATAGACAATATGCAAGAACAGAGGGGAAATATAAGAAGATAGATGGGAGTTCTAAGGGAGAATTTTTTTTAAATGCCTGAGATTTTAAAAGACTGCAATAGAAATAAAGTATGTCTAATGGGCTCACTAGTAAACTGATTATGGCTGAAGAATCTCTTAGCTTGTAGATATCTCAGTAGAAACCTTTAAAATAGAAAAGGAAAAAGAAAAACAAAGACTGGAAAAAAAAATAGAATATCCAAGAACTGTGAGTCAACTACAAAAAGTATAACATTTGTGTGATGAAAATACCAGAAGGAAAAGAGAGAAAGGAATGGAAGAAGCATAAGAAGCAATAATGACTTAGAATCCCTCAAATTTAATGCCAAACATTAAAACACAGATCTAGGAAACTCAGAAAACAGCACATAGGCTAGCTTCCCAGGTGGCTCAGACAGTAGAGAATCTGCCTGCAATGCAGGAGATCCGGGTTTGATCCCTGGCTCGGGAAAACCCCCTGGAGAAGGGAATGGCAACCCACTCCAGTATTCTTGCCTGGAGAATCCCATGGACAGAAGAGCCTGGCAGGCTACAGTCCTTAGGGTCACAAACAGACACAACTGAAGCAAGTTAGCATGCAGAGAATAAATTCCAGGAAAACTACACCTAGGCATATTATTTTCAAACGGCAGAAAGTCAGAGATAAAGAAAAAAAATCCTGGAAGAATCCCAGTGGGGAGGGGGAACACTTTCCCTGTAGAAGAACAAAGATTAGAATTACACTCAATTTCTCTTCAGAAACCTTAGAAACAGGAAGAGAGTAGAGTGAGATTATTTAAGTGTTGTGAGAGAGGGAAAAAAAAAAAAACACCAATCTAGAATTCTGTGCCCTGTGAAATTATCCTTCAAAAGTAAAAGAGAAATAAAGACTTTCTCAGACAAACAAAAATGGAGGGAATTTGTTGTCAGTAGATGTGTCTTGAAAGAAACATTAAAAGAATTTTTTTCCAGAGAAGGAAGATTATATAGGTCAGAAACTCAGATGTTCATAAAGAAAGGAAGAACATTGGAGAAGGAATTGGTGATGGTAAAAAAACACAAACAAACAAAAAACTTACTGTTGATCTATGGTCAGTGATGTTACTATTGTAATTATTTCTTGAAGAGATCTCTAGTCTTTCCCATTCTGTTGTTTTCCTCTATTTCTTTGCATTGATCACTGATGAAGGCTTTCTTATCTCTCCTTGCTATTCTTTGGAACTCTGCATACAGATGCTTATATCTTTCCTTTTCTCCTTTGCTTTTCACTTCTTTTCTTTTCACAGCTATTTGTAAGGCCTCCTCAGACAGCCATTTTGCTTTTTTGCATTTCTTTTCCATGGGGATGGTCTTGATCCCTGTCTCCTGTACAATGTCATGAACCTCTGTCCATAGTTCATCAGATACTCTGTCTATCAGATCTAGTCCCTTAAATCTATTTCTCACTTCCACTGTATAATCATAAGGGATTTAATTCAGGTCATACCTGAATGGTCTAGTGGTTTTCCCCACTTTCTTCAATTTAAGTCTGAATTTGGCAATAAGGAGTTCATGATCTGAGCCACAGTCAGCTCCTGGTCTTTTTTTTGTTGACTGTATAGAGCTTCTCCATCTTTGGTTGCAAAGAATATAATCAATCTGATTTCGGTGTTGACCATCTGGTGATGTCCATGTATAGAGTCTTCTCTTGTGTTGTTGGAAGAGGGTGTTTGCTATGACCAGTGTGTACTCTTGGCAAAACTCTATTAGTCTTTGCCCTGCCTCATTCCGTACTCCAAGGCCAAATTTGCCTGTTACACCAGGTGTTTCTTGACTTCCTACTTTTGCATTCCAGTCCCCTATAATGAAAAGGACATCTTTTTTGGGTGTTAGTTCTAAATGGTCTTGTAGGTCTTCATAGGACTGTTCAGCTTCAGCTTCTTCAGCGTTACTGGTTGGGACATAGACTTGGATTACTGTGATATTGAATGGTTTGCCTTGGAAACGAACAGAGATCATTCTGTCGTTTTTGAGATTGCATCCAAGTACTGCATTTTGGGCTCTTTTGTTGACCATGATGGCTACTCCATTTCTTCTAAGGGATTCCTGCCCACAGTAGTAGATATAATGGTCATCTGAGTTAAATTCACCCATTCCAGTCCATTTTAGTTCGCTGATTCCTATAATGTTGATGTTCACTCTTGCCATCTCTTGTTTGACCACTTCCAATTTGCCTTGATTCATGGACCTGACATTCCAGATTCCTATACAATATTGCTCTTTACATCATCGGACCTTGCTTCTATCACCAGTCACATCCACAACTGGGTATTGTTTTTGCTTTGGCTCCATCCTTTCATTCTTTCTGGAGTTATTTCTCCACTGATCTCCAGTAGCATATTGGGCACCTACCGACCCAGGGAGTTCCCCTTTCAGTATCCTATCATTTTGCCTTTCATACTGTTCATGGTGTTCTGAAGGCAAGAATACTAAAGTGGTTTGCCATTCACTTCTCCAATGGACCACATTCTGTCAGACCTCTCCACCATGACCCTCCCATCTTGGCTGGCCCCACAGGGCATGGCTTAGTTTCCTTGAGTTAGACAAGGCTGTGGTCTGTGTGATCAGATTAGCTAGTTTTCTGTGATTATGGTTTCTGTGTGTCTGCCGTCTGATGCCCTCTCGCAACACCTACCGTCTTACTTGGGTTTCTCTTACCTTGGACGTGGGTATCTCTTCACGGCTGCTCCAGCAAAGCGCAGCCACTGCTCCTTACTTTGGATGAGGGGTATCTCCTCACGGCCACCCCTCCTGACCTTGAACGTGGAGTAGCTCCTCTTGGCCCTCCTTTGCCCACTCAGCCACCACTCCTTGAATGTGGGGTTGCTCCTCTCGGCTGCCTCTCCTGACCTCGGGCATGTGGTAGCTGGTCTCGGCTTTATTATTTGGAGGCCCCATGAACCATGCCCACATAAGATGATGAATTTAATTGATAAATATTGTGTGTGTTTTATTTGCTTTACCAGTCATTCCGCTGTCTCTTTAACTCTCCTTTCCCTATTCCATGAGATACAACAATATTGAAATTAAGCCAGTTAATAAACCTACAATAGCTTCTATGTGTTCAAATGAAAGGAACACCTTTCACTTTAAGCAGAAAGCTAGAAATTATTAAGCTTAGTGAGGAAGGCATGTTAAAAGCTGAAATAGGCCTGAAGGTAGGCCATTTGCACCAAACAACTAGCCAAGTTGTAAATGCAAAGAAAGAATTCATGGAGGAAGATGGAAAGTGCTGCTCCAGTGAACACAAGAATGGTAAGAAAGCAAAAATTATTGTTGATTTGGAGAAAGTTCTAGTGGTCTGAACAAAATATCAAACCAGCCACAATATTTCCTCAAGCCAAAGTCTAATCCAGATCAAGCCCATATTTCTCTTCAATTCTAGAAGGCTGAGAGAAGCGAGGAAGCTACTGAAGCAAAGTTTGAAGCCAGCAGGCGTTGGTTCATGACATGTAAAGGATGAAGCCGTGTCCATAGCAAAAGGAAGCAGCAAGCGTTGCAGCTGCAGCAAGTTATTCAGAAAATCTGGCTAAGATAGTTAATTAAGGTGGCTACAGTAAACAACACATTTTCAATGTGGATGAAACAGCCTTACAATGGGAAAAGACACCATCTAGGACTTACTAGAGAGAAGTCAGTGCCTGGCTTCAAAGCTTCAAAGGACATGCTGATTCTCTTCTTAGGGGTTAATGCATCCGGTGACTTAAAGTTGAAGCCAATATTCATGTCCCATTCTGAAAATATTAAGACCTTAAGAATCATGTTAAATCTACTTTGCCTGTGCTCTATAAATGGAACAACAAAGCCTGGATGACAGCACATGTGTTTACAACATGGTTTACTGGATATTTTAAGCTCACTGTTGAGACCTAGTGTTCATAAAATTTTTTTTTAAGATTTCTTTCAAAATATTACTGCATTAACAATGCACCTGGTAACCAAAGAGCTCTGAGGGAGATATCCAATGAGATTTGTATTATTTTCGTGCCTGCTAATATGACATCCATTCTGCAGCCTGTGGATCAAGGAGTAATTTTAACTTTCAAGTCTTCTTTAAGAAATACATTTCGTAAGTCTATAGCTGCCATAGATGGTTATTCCTCTGATGAATCTGGGCAAAGTAAATTGAAAACCTTCTGGAAAGGAGTCATCATTCTAGATGTCATTAAGAACATTAGTGCTTCATAGGAAGAGTTCAAAATACCAACATTAACAGAAGTTTGGAAGCAGTTAGTTCCAGCCCTCATCCTCATGTATGACTTTGAGGGGTTCAAGACTTCAGTGGAGGAAGTAAGTAACTACAGAGGCAGTGGAAATAGAAAGAGAACTCAAATTCAAATTGGGGCCTGAATGTGTAACTGAATTACTACAATCTCATGATAAAACTTTGTTGAATGAAGAGTTTCTTCTTGTTGATGAGCGAAAAAAGTGATTTCCTGCGCTGGAATCTACTCTTGTGAAGATGATGTGACAATTGCTCAAATCACAACAAAGGATTTCGAATATTACATAAACTTGGTTGATAAAGCAGTGGCAGGATTTAAGAGGATTGACTCTAATTGTGAAAGAAACTCTACTGTGGGTAAAATACTATCAAACAGCATTGCCTGCTACAGACAAATCATTCGTGAGAGGAAGAGTAAATCTATAGAGCAAACTTCCTTCTTGTCTTTTTTTAATAAATTGCTACAGTCACCCCAGGCTTCAGCAACTGCCACCATGATCAGTCAGCAGACATCAAATGGTAGGCAAGACCCTCCACCAGCAAGAAGATGACTATTTGCTGAAGAATCATTATGTTTAGCATTTTTTAGCAACAATGTATTTTTCAATTAAGATATGTTGTTGTTGATATTGCTTAGTCGCTAAGTCGTGTCCAACTCTTTGTGACACCACTGACTGTAGCTCTCCAGGATCCTCTGACCATAGGATTTCCCAGGCAAGAATACTGGAGAGAGTTGCCATTTCCTTTTCCAGGGGATCTTCCTGACCCAGGGATCAAACTGCATCTCCTGCTTAGGCAGGTGGATTCCTTACTGCTCTCATATCCATACATGACTACTGGAAAAACCATAGCCTTAACTAGACAGACCTTTGTCGGCAAAGTAATGTCTCTGCTTTTTAATATACTGTCTATGTTGGTCATAGCTTTTCTTTCAAGAAGCAAGCGTCTTTTAATTTCATGGCTGCAGTCACCATCTGCAGTGATTTTGGAGCCCAAGAAAATAAAGTCTGGCATTGTTTCCATTGTTTCTCCATCTATTTGCCATGGAGTGAGGGACAGCATATTAAAAGCAGAGACATTACCTTGCTAATAAAGGTCCTTCTAGTCAAAGTTATAGTTTTTCCAGTAGTCGTGAATGGGTGTGAGAGTTGGACTATACAGAAAGCTTAGCGCTGAAGAATTGATGCATTTGAACTGTGATGTTGGAGAAGACTCTTGAGAGTCCCTTGGACTGCAAGGAGATCAAACCAGTCCATCCTAAAGGAAATCAACCCTGAATATTCATTGGAAGGACTGATGATGAAGCCGAAACTCCAATACTTTGGCCACCTGATGCAAAGAACTGACTCACTGGAAAAGACCCTGATGCTGGGAAAGACTGAAGGCAGGAGGAGAAGGGGACAACAGGATGAGATTGTTGGATGGCATGCTGACTCGATGGACATGAGTTTGAGTAAGCTCTGGGAGTTGGTGATGGAGATGGAAGCCTGGCATGCTGCAGTCCACGTGGTCGCAAAGAGTCGGACATGACTGAGCAACTGAACTAAACTGAACTGAACTAATGAGACTGGATGCCGTGATCTTAGTTTTTTGAATGTTGAGTTTTAAGCTAGCTTTTTCACTCTTCTCTTTCACTTTCATCAAGAGGCTCTTTAGTTCCTCTTCACTTCCTGCCATAAGGGTGGTGTCATCTGCATATCTGAGGTTATTGATATTTCTCCCAGCAGTCTTGATTCCAGCTTGTGCTTCATCCAGCCTAGCATTTCACATGATGTACTCTGCATATAAGTTAAATAAGCAGGGTGACAATATTACAGCCTTGACATACTCCTTTCCCTACTTGGTACTAGTCTTTTGTTCCATGTCTGGCTCTAACTATTGCTTCTTTACCTAATACAGATTTCTCAGGAGGCAGCTAAGGTAATCTGGTATTCCCATCTCTTGAATAATTTTCCACAGTTTGTTGTGATCGACATAGGCTTTGGCATAATCAATAAAAGAAAAGTAGATGTTTTTCTGGAACTCTCTTGCTTTTTCTTTGATCCAACGGATGTTGGCAATTTGATCTCTGGTTCCTCTGTCTTTTCTAAATCAAGCTTGAACATCTGGAAGTTCACAGTCCATGTACTGTTGAAGTCTGGCTTGGAGAATTTTGAGCATTACTTTGCTAGCATGTGAGATGCATGCAATCATGTGATAGTTTGAACATTCCTTGGCATTGCCTTTCTTTGGGATTGGAATGAAAACTGACCTTTTCCAGTCCTGTGGTCACTGCTGAGTTATCCAGATTTGCTGGCATATTGAGTGAAGCACTTTTGCAGCATCATCTTTTAGGACTTGAAATAGCACAACTAGAATTCCATCACCTCCACTAGCTTTGTTTGTAGTGATGCTTTCTAAGGCCCATTTGACTTTGCATTCCAGGATGTCTGACTCTAGGTGAGTGATCACACCATCATGGTTATCTAGGTCATGAAGATCTTTTTTGTATATTTCTTCTGTGTATTCTTGCCACCTCTTCTTAATATCTTCTACTTCTGTTAGGTCCATGCCATTTCTGTCCTTTCTTTTGCCCATCTTTGCATGAAATGTTCCCTTGATATCTCTGATTTTCTTGAAGAGATCCCTAGTCTTTCCTATTCTATTGTTTTCTTTTATTTCTTTGCATTGATCACTGAGGAAGGCTTTCTTATCTCTCCTTGCTATTCTTTGGAACTCTGCATTCAAATGGGTATATCTTTCCTTTTCTCCTTTGCCTTTCACTTCTCTTCTTTTCTCAGCTATTTGTAAGTCCTCCTCAGACAACCATTTGCCTTTTTGCATTTCTTTTTCTTGGGGATGGTATTGATCACTGCCTCCTGTACAATGTAACGAACCTCCATCCATAGTTCTTCAGGCACTCTGTCTATCAGATCCCTTGAATCTATTTGTCACTTCTACTGTATAATCAAAGGTATTTTATCTAGGTCATACCTGAATGGTCTAGTGGTTTTCCCTACTTTCTTCAATTTCAGTCTGAATTTGGCAATAAGGAGTTCATGATCTGAGCCACAGTCAGCTCCTGGTCTTGTTTTTGCTGACTGTATAGAGCTTCTCCATCTTTGGCTGCAAAGAATATAATCAATCTGATTTTGGTGTTGACTGTCTGGTGATGTCCATGTGTCGAGTCTTCTCTTGTGTTGTTGGAGGAGGCTGACAAAGGTCTGTCTTTGCCAACAAAGGTGCATCTAGTCAAAGCTATGGGTTTTCCAGTGGTCATGTATGGATGTGAGAGTTGGACCATAAAGAAAGCTGAGCGCCGAAGAACTGATGCTTTTGAACTGTGGTGTTGGAGAAGACTCGACAGTTCCCTTGGACTGCAAGGATATCCAAGCAGTCAGTCCTAAAGGAAATCAGTTCTGAATATTCATTGGAAGGACTGATCCTGAAGCTGAAGCGCCAACACTTTGACCACCTGATGCAAATAACTGACTCATTATAAAAGACCAGACCATGATGCTAGGAAAGACTGAAGGCAGGAGGAGAAGGGGATAATAGAGGATGAGATGGTTGGATGGCATCACTGACTCGATAGACATGGGTTTCAGTAAGCTCCTGGAGTTGATGATGGACAGGGAAGCCTGGCATGCTGCAGTCCATGGGATTGCAGAGTCAGACATGACTGAGTGACTGAACTGAACTGAACTGAACTTCTTTACTGCTGAGTCACCAGGGAAGCCCAGTTAAAATGTGAAATATATATATTTATATTAGAGTATGTTGTGTGTCTGCATATAGCCATTTGCCAGTATCCATAGAGGAATGGTTCCAGGACCCAAAACTATAATTTCTAGAAGGATAAAATCTATATTACCTAGGGTATAGCAATGACTTTTTATATACAACACCAAAGGCACAACCTAAAGAAAAAAAATCAATAAACTAGACTTCTAAAATTAAAAACTTCTGCTCCCTGGAAGACACTGTCAAGAAAATAAAGAGAAGCCACAAACTATGAGAAAATATTTGTATTAGTTAAAGATACGTTTGATAAAGGACTGTTATCCAAAATATACAAAAGAACTCTTAAAACCCAACAGTAAGAAAACAAACAACCCAATTTAAAAAGAATAGACCAAAGACCTTAATAGCCACCTCACCAAAGAAGATACAGGTGGCAAATACACATGTGAAAAGATGTTCCACGTCATAGGACATCAGAAAATTGCAGGCTACTAAGAAAACAACCGCGAGATACCACTATACACCTCTGTGAATGGCCCACATCCCAAACACTGACAACGTCAAATTCTGGGGAGGATGCAGGGACTCTCACTCATTGCTGGCACGAATGCACAATAATACAGCCCCTTTAGAAGACACTTTGGCAGGCTTGCCTGGTGGGTCAGTGGCAAGGAATCCACCTGCCAGTGCAGGAGAAACGGGTTCGATCCCTGGATCAGGAGGATCCTACGTGCTGCAGAGCAACTAAGCCCGTGTGCCACAACTACTGAGCCCATGCTCTAGAGCCCACAATACTGAGCCTGCTGAAGCCAGCATGCACAGAGCCCGTGCTCCACAAGAGACACCACAGCAACGAGAAGTCCATGTACCACAACCAGAGAGTAACCCCCACCCTCTGCAACTAGAGAAAAGCCCGCACAGCAACAGAGACCTGGCACAGCCAAAATAAATAAATAAATTTTTTAAACTTAAAAAAAAGATGACTCTTTGGCAGTTTCTTACAAAACTAAACATATTCTTACCATAGAATCCAGCAGTCATATTGCTTGATATTTACTCAAAGAAGTTGAAAATCTACATCACACAAAAATCTGTACGTGGATATTTATAGCAACTTTATTCACAACTGCCAAAACTTGGAAGCAACCAAGATGTCTTTCAAGAGTGAATGGAAAAGTAAACTGTGGTACATTCAGGCAATGAAATATTATTCAGAGCTAAAAGGAAATGATCAAGCAATGAAAGAACTATTCAGCCATGAGGAAGAACCTCAAAGGCATCAGATCAGATCAGTCGCTCAGTCGTGTCCGACTCTTTGTGACCCCATGAATCACAGCACGCCAGGCCTCCCTGTCCATCACCAACTCCCAGAGTTCACTCAGACTCACGTCCATCGAGTCAGTGATGCCATCCAGCCATCTCATCCTCTGTCATCCCCTTCTCCTCCTGCCCCCAATCCCTCCTAGCATCAGAGTCTTTTCCAATGAGTCAACTCTTCGCATGAGGTGGCCAAAGTACTGGAGTTTCAGCTTTAGCATCAGTCCTG
>NW_011494842.1:11434585-11434781 GCF_000754665.1 Bison bison bison | reverse complement strand
GTAAATGTCTTTTAATTTCATGGCTGCACTCCCCATCTGTAGTGATTTTGGAGCCCAGAAAAAGAAAGTCTGACACTGTTTCCACCGTTTCCTCATCTATTTCCCATGAAGTGGTGGGACCAGATGCCATGATCTTCATTTTCTGAATGTTGAGCTTTAAGCCAACTTTTTCACTCTCCACTTTCACTTTCATCAA
>NW_011494842.1:11433239-11433647 GCF_000754665.1 Bison bison bison | reverse complement strand
TTGAGTGCAGCACTTTCACAGCATCATCTTTCAGGATTTTGAATAGCTCAACTGGAATTCCATCACCTCCACTAGCTTTGTTCATAGTGATGCTTTCTAAGGCCCACTTGACTTCACATTCCAGGATGTCTGGCTCTAGGTGAGTGATCACACCATCGTGATTATCTGCGTCATAATCTTTTTTGTAGAGTTCTTCTGTGTATTCTTGCCATCTCTTCTTAATATCTTCTGCTTCTGTTAGGTCCATACCATTTCTGTCCTTTATCAAGCTCATCTTTGCATGAAATGTTCCTTTGGTATCTCTGATTTTCTTGAAGAGATTCCTAGTTCCTTTCCCATTCTGTTCGTTTCCCTCTTATTTCTTTGCTATTGATCACTGAAGAAGGTCTTTCTTATCTCTTCTTGTCT
>NW_011494842.1:11429617-11432922 GCF_000754665.1 Bison bison bison | reverse complement strand
CTGAATTTGGCAATAAGGAGTTCATGATCTGAGCCACAGTCAGCTCCTGGTCTTGTTTTTGCTGACTGTATAGAGCTTCTCCATCTTTGGCTGCCGAGAATATAATCAATCTGATTTCGGTGTTGACCATCTGGTGATGTCCATGTACTAAGTAAAAAAAAAAAAGGAGTCAATATAAAAAGGTTACATACTGTATGATTATAACATAATGACATTCTAGAAAAGGAAAACCATGGAGACAGTAAAAAGATTATTCATTACTAGGAGCTGGGGGAGGGGAGGATAAATAGACTGAACACAGATGATTTGTAGGGCAGTTAAACTATTCTTCATGATACTGTGATAGTGGATATGTGTCCTTATACATTTGTCCAAACTCATAGAATGTACAACACCAAGAGTGATTCCTACCGTAAGCTATGGACTTTGGGTGGTAGTAATGGGTCAGTGTAGGTTCATCAGCTGTAACTCTGGTGGGGACATCAATGATGGGGAGGTTGTGCATGTGTGGGGATATAGGGTAAATGGGAAATATCTATACCTTCCCCTCAGTTTTGCTGTGAACATAAAACTGCTCTAAAAAATTAAGGTCTAGTAACAACAAAAAAAAAAGGATTATTGGGTGTGGCAATAAGGAGGTGTAAGTTGACCTGAGAAGAGCAGTTTCAATAGAGTGTCAAATATAGAAACCAGACCACAGTGAAATGAGGTGTGAAGAGTAGTTGAGGAACTGGAGCCAGAGAATACCGAGAATTTATAAGCATTTGCTTGTGAAAGGGAGGAAGATGGAGGTTAGCAGCGGATTGGAAGGTAGAGTACAGGGATTTATTGCTACCTATATTAGGATACTATGCTCTAAGACATAGATTTTAAGAGCCCCTTGTGCTAGGACTGCTGGACTTTAGGCTACCTTGGTGTATCAACAGTATCAATGGCTTTGTTTAAAAATGGAAGAAGTAGAAGGCCATATATTTACAGTTTACCCCACTCTCTATGATGTCTTTAATGTTTATTCGGCAAGGCCATACATATATCCCAAAATTTAGATCCTCAGCAAGTATGTAGGGAGAGTCTCTCTTTCCTAAAGTATTATAGTTCCATCGGGAGGAATACAAGGGTTTGAATTACTTAGACCTTTTCTACTTGGAGCTGTCCCTCCAGGTGTGCTGAGGAATTATATTTATTACTCTCTTATCCTCTCTTGGTGACATTCAGGGTCAGGACATCTGAGAGACTCTGAATAGCCTGTAGCCATCGTGGGTACACGTTTGCTGAACAAATGTGACTTTATGAATGGAAGACCTATAAAATGACCATAGAAAAGTAAAACTCAAGACGCAGAGTGACCAGTGTCCTCATCCAGAAAGAGCACGATAGATCCATTTGCACAGCTGGCAGAGAGGAGAGGAAGGGCTCCGTCTCATGGCCAGACAAAAAGGCAGAGAGAAGACAGGCTGGGGACCACAGAGGCACGATGGAAAGGAAGATCAGGGAATCAGAGAGGAGGAAGCAAAAACAGCAGCAAATGCAGCACCTTCCCTGGGAAGAGGTGGTTCCACGTGCTGGAGAGACCGTCTCAAAGAGGCAACGTGGAGACTATAAAAGATACCAGGGGAAAAGAAGACCAGGATAAAAAGGAAATGAAAACAGAAGAGAGGGGTGTCATATTTCTTTTTGGCATTTAAAACACTTCCAGATTACGTCCTGAAAACTTGCTGGACCAAGAATTGCAAACTTTTCACAAACTCAAGGCCTTACCTTTGGCATCTATGGTGTTGCAATATCAAATGACAGTTCAACGTTAAGTTTTATTATTCAATGTGAATTAAAAGGTCGGGGGAAGAAGGGCTTGGTGGTGTTCCATTAAAGGAAAAAGTCTGATCATCTTAAAGCAATATGATCTTAAAGGAGCCCACGGGAAAAAGGGCGTCAAATAAAGGAATGTGGGCGGTCAGTGCTTACTACTCCCTTGGAAGCTCACGTACCTGCCAGGAAGGGTAGGGTATTCACGGATGGAGTTATGGCTTCTCTCCAATGCTCAGTAGGAACAGCTGCAGTAGACGGTTACCCACGTGGGTGAACAAATGACATAGTATTCCTCTTTCTTTCCCTAAAATCAGTCAATTCAATCACTCAGTCGTGTTGGACTCTCTGTGACCCCATGGATGCCAGGCTTCCCTTCCATCACCAACTCCCAGAGCTTGCTTAAATTCACGTCCATCGAATTGGTGATGCCATCCAATTGTCTCATCCTCTGTTTTCCCCTTCTCCTCTGCCTTCAACCTTTCCCAGCATCAGGGTCTCTTTCAGTGAGTCAGTTCTTCATATCAGGTGGCCAAAATACTGGAGTTCCACTTCAGCATCAGTCCTTCCAATGAATGTTCAGGACTGATTTCCTTTAGGATTGACTGGTTTGATCTCCTTGCAATCCAAGGGACTCTCAGGAGTCTTCTCCAACACCACAGTTCAAAAGCATCAATTCTTTGGCACTCAACGTTCTTAATGGTCCAACTCTCATATGCATACATGACTACAAGAAAAACCATAGCTTTGGCTAGATGGACCTTTGTCGGCAAAGTAATATGCTGTCTAGGATGGTCATAGCTTTTCTCCCAAGGAGCAAGCAGCTTTTAATTTCATGGCTGCAGTCACCATCTGCAGTGATTTTGGAGCCGAAGAAAATAGTCTGTCACTCTCTCCATTGTTTCCCCATCTATTTGCCATAAAGTGATGGGACCAGATGCCATGATCTTAGTTTTTTGAATGTTGAGTTTTAAGCCAGCTTTTTCACTCTTCTCTTTCACTTTCATCAAGAAACTCTTTAGTTCCTTTTCATTTTCTGCCATAAGGGTGGTGTCATCTGCATCAGATCAGATCAGATCAGTCGCTCAGTTGTGTCTGACTCTTTGCAACCCCATGAATCACAGCACATCAGGCCTCCCTGTCCATCACCAACTCCCAGAGTTCACCCAGACTCACGTCCATCGAGTCAGTGATGCCATCCAGCCATCTCATCCTCTGTCATCCCCTTCTCCTCCTGCTTCCAATCCCTCCCAGCATCAGGGTCTTTTCCAATGAGTCAACACTTCACATGAGGTGGCCAAAGTACTGGAGCTTCAGCTTTAGCATCATTCCTTCCAAACAAATTCCAGGGCTGATCTCCTTCAGAATGGACTGGTTGGGTCTCCTTGCAGTTCAAGGGACTCTCAAGAGTCTTCTCCAACACCACAGTTCAAAAGCATCAATTCTTCAGCACTCAGCCTTCTTCACAGTCCAACTCTCACATCCATACATGACCACAGGAA
>NW_011494842.1:11428704-11428903 GCF_000754665.1 Bison bison bison | reverse complement strand
TGCTTTTTCCATGATCCAGCAGATGTTGGCAATTTGATCTCTGGTTCCTCTTCCTTTTCTAAAACCAGCTTGAACATCTGGAAGTTCACGGTTCACATATTGCTGAAGTCTGGCTTGCAGAATTTTGAGCATTACTTTACTAGCATGTGAGATGAGTGGAATTGTGCGGTAGTTTGAGCATTCTTTGGCATTGCCTTTC
>NW_011494842.1:11427310-11427819 GCF_000754665.1 Bison bison bison | reverse complement strand
TTGGCAATAAGGAGCTCATGATCTGAGCCACAGTCAGCTCCTGGTCTTGTTTTTGCTGACTGTATAGAGCTTCTCCATCTTTGGCTGCAAAGAATATAATCAATCTGATTTCGGTGTTGACCATCTGGTGATGTCCATGTATAGAGTCTTCTCTTGTGTTGTTGGAAGAGGGTGTTTGTTATGACCAGTGCATTTTCTTGGCAAAACTCTATTAGTCTTTGCCCTGCCTCATTCCGTATTCCAAGGCCAAATTTGCCTGTTACTCCAGGTATTTGTTGACTTCCTACTTTTGCTACTTTTCCTACTTCCTACTTCATTCCCCTATAATGAAAAGGACATCTTTTTTGGGCGTTAGTTCTAAAAGGTCTTGTAGGTCTTCATAGAACTGTTCAGCTTCAGCTTCTTCAGCGTTACTGGTTGGGGCATAGACTTGGATTACCGTGATATTGAATGGTTTGCCTTGGAAACAAACAGAGATCATTCTGTCGTTTTTGAGATTGCATCCAAAT
>NW_011494842.1:11423705-11427210 GCF_000754665.1 Bison bison bison | reverse complement strand
GTTAAATTCACCCATTCCAGTCCATTTCAGTTTGCTGATTCCTAGAATGTCGACATTCACTCTTGCCATCTCTTGTTTGACCACTTCCAATTTGCCTTGATTCATGGACCTGACATTCCAGGTTCCTATGCAATATTGCTCTTTACAGCATCGGACCTTGCTTCTATTGGAAGCAAGTCATCTGCGTATGTGAGGTTATTTGATATTTCTCCCGGCAGTCTTGACTCCAGCTTGTGCTTCATCCAGTCCGGCATTTCGCATGATGTACTCTGCATTTAAGTTAAATAAGCAGGGTGACAATATGCAGTCTTGATGTACTCCTTTCCCAATTTGGAATCAGTCTGTTGTTCCATGTCCAGTTCTAACCTGTTGCTTCTTGACCTGCATACAGATTTCTCAGGAGACAAGTAAGGTGATTTGGTATTCCTGTCTCTTGAATTTTCCAGTTTGTTGGATTTACACAAAGGCTTGGGCATAATCAATAAAGCAGAAGTAGATATTTTTCTGGAACTGTCTTGCTTTTTCAATGATCCAACGGATATGTCATCTAAACTTGACCCTGTGAATGGGCAACATCTTCCACATCACCTGGGAAGCATGAAAAGAGACCCCTCCTAATCATACTCCAGTGTGTCCCAGACATCATCCTTAGATAATCTTTATCCAAAATGGCACTCGCCAGCATAGCAATCCCCAGAGTGAATACCAGTTGCTTCTTTCTCAAGATCAGAAATTATGTCTGACATAGGCTCTTTTCAAATTACTGCTTCTACATGGGATCTTAGAGTTTGTGAGATTTTGTGTGCACTCTTTAAAAATGAAGTCTGTTTCCTATGGCCCTCTGGTTCTCCCAAGAGAGCTGGCCTTCAGAGCAAACATCCTTGGGGGCTCATCTTCCCAGTGCAGGATCCACAGGCTGGGGAGGCTGATGTGGGCTGTGGACCTCTTTACTCCTTGGGGAGAACCTCTGCAATTGTTATTATCCTCTTGTTTGTGGGTTACCTAGCTCAGGGTGTAGGTCTTGACTATACTGCATCTTAATTCCTCTTACCCATTTCATTGTGGTTCCTACTTTATATTGTTAGTGGTATAAGATCTTTTCTGCTAGTTTTCAGATCATTCTCATCAAGAGTTGCTCTGTAAATAATTGCGATTTTGGTGTCCCATGGAAGGAGACAAGCACAAGGTCTTCCTGCTCCACTGTTCTCTCTTATGGATCTGAATTCTTATCTGGAGTCACTTGCATTTGGCCTGAAGGATATCCTTTAGTATTTTTTAAAGGCAGATCTGATAACAATGGCTTCTCTCCATTTTTTGTTTATCTAAGAATATCTTTATTTCATCTGAATTTTTGAAAAATATTTTTGCTGGATATAATTCCTTGGTTGGCAGATTTTTTCAGAAGTTTGAGTAATTATCCCATTGCCTTCCACTCTCCATCATTTCTAAGAAGAAGTCAGCTTTTAATCTTCCTAGAGTTCTGTTATACATGACAAGTCTATTTCTCTTAAAGCGACACTCCTGCTTTTAAATGTAGTGCTGGTCAGGTACAGTAACCTTTTATCTTCTCAGCTTAACTCTTCCAGCACAGAACCATCACTTTATGAGAAAACTAGGGCAAAGGAGATAAAGTCCCAGTATTCTTGACCTGATATACTTGGGGTGGAGGTTCTGCCTTTAAGATGGGGGATAGATGAAGACTTCTCATCTCCTCCTGCCCAGAATAAAATTTCTGAAACACCTGACCTGGGAATCATGAGAAATGTTGGCAGCCTACCCCTCCTATCAAGGTACCCTAATTCTAGTCTGGGGTCTGTGGGTAGAGGGAGCCTTGTGTTCTAATTTGCATTCATCTGGAGTAAAACTTTCATCACCCTGAAGTGGGAAACAGGAAGCTCCTGGCTCAAATGCCATGAACTATCACTATTCTTACTGAGATTTAGTAGATTTTCTTGAATAAATATTTCTCCATCTGTTCTGTCCCCTTAGGATGATTTCCAGAATTAAAAAAAAAAAAAACTTTTTCACTAGCTATGGTTGTTTTCTGGTGAGAAGGCCCTCTGAGCTCCTCATACAGCCATTTTGGAAATGCCAACTCCCTTGTCTTTGATTTTCAACTAAGGAACAATTGCTCTAAGTTCTTCTAGAAAGTATGAAAGAGTTCTGGTACCTAGTGTTTGTTGAAAGGAAGGAAGAAAGGTTAGGATAGTGGGAAGGAGCGAGGAAGGGAAGCTGGTCTTGTTGTCACACAGAATTGTTGATCAGAGTAACTTCCTGTATCACCTTATTTATGTATTGAGCAAACCTGAACGAGCATCACACATATGTGAGGCTCTGTGTTAGTTCCTGGGATACTAAGTGCTGAGGTCAGGGAACCCACCGAGAAGTGAAAGAGACGGACAAAAGTAAAGGAGAACTTAGGTAACCAATAAGGACCTACTGTATAGCACAGGGAACTCTGCTCAGTGTCACGTGGCAGCCTGGATGGGAGGGAGTTTGGAGAAGAATGGATGCATAGACATGTATGGCTGAGTCCCTTTGCTGTCCACCTGAAACTCACATTGTTAACTGGCTATACTCCGATGTAAAATAAGGAGGGTGCTAGCCCATGCAGAGAAGGAAATGACCTTCTGTCCTGGAGGAACCAGGGTGGGCTTCAGGAGTAGCAACATTTCAGCTGCCTCTTGAAATAAATTCATCCTCCAGAGGTGATAGAGAAGAATATTTGAGAAACAGGGAACAGCATGGTCAAAAAAGAACAGACATGTGCAAAAGCCGGGTAGGTGTGAACTGGCTAGAGGACTTGAAGTGGTTGAGTGTAATTAGAACACAAGATGCACTATCAGGTGGGGAGCGTGGCAGAAATAGGGGCTCAAGATGAGGCCCAATTGTTGAATCCATAAGGCTGGGAAACGGTACACTAAGCATAAATACTATAAGATCAACATTAAGAGGATATTCCTGACAAGCATAAGGAGAGGGTTAGAATGGAGTCAGAGAGTCAATCAGGAAAATGTGAGATGCAATTGTTTAGGCATGAGATGATGAGACTTTGAAGCAAGGCAGTAGTGTTGAAGAGGAAGAAGAGATGAGTGGGCGAGATTTATGTGAAAGGAAATCAAAAGGTCTTTGTGAACAATTAAATGCCAGTGTTGGGGAAGGAGGATTCAAGGGTGATTCAGAGGGATCACATTTGGCAGCTGTTTCTCAATTGCCTATTCTTGTCTCTTGGTGGCAATGTCATTGCTTAGATTTTTGAAGAGACAAGTTCAGTTCAGTTCGATGGCTCAGTCATATCCGACTCTTTGCGACCCCATGAATGGCAGCACACCAGGCCTCCCTGTCCATCACTAACTCCTGGAGTTTACTCAAACTCATGTCCATCGAGTCAGTGATGCCATCCAGCCATCTCATCCTCTGTCATCCCCTCCTCCTCCTGCCCCCAATCCCTCCCAGCATCAGAGTCTTTTCCAATGAGTCAACTCTGCGCATGAGGTGCCCAAAG
>NW_011494842.1:11408359-11422986 GCF_000754665.1 Bison bison bison | reverse complement strand
TTCCATGTCCAGTTCTAACTGTTGTTTCCTGACCTTCATATAGGTTTCTCAAGAGGCAGGTCAGGTGGTCTGGTATTCCCATCTCTTTCAGAATTTTTCAGTTTATTGTGATCCACACAGTCAAAGGCTTTGGCATAGTCAATAAAGGAGAAATAGATGTTTTTCTGGAACTCTCTTGCTTTTTTGATAATCCAGCGGATGTTGACAATTTGATCTCTGGTTCCTCTGCCTTTTCGAAAACCAGCTTGAACATTGGAAGTTCACGGTTCACATATTGCTGAAGCCTGGCTTGGAGAATTTTGAGCATTACTTTACTAGCATGTGAGATGAGTGCAATTGTGCAGTAGGTTGAGCATTCTTTGGCATTACCTTTCTTTGGGATTGGAATGAAAACTGACCTTTTCCAGTCCTGTGGCCACTGCTGAGTTTTCCAAATTTGCTGGCATATTGAGGGCAGCACTTTCATAGCATCATCTTTCAGGATTTGAAATAGCTCAACTGGAATTCCATCACCTCCACTGGCTTTGTTCGTAGTGATGCTTTCTAAGGCCCACTTGACCTCACATTCCAGGATGTCTGGCTCTAGGTGAGTGATCACACCATCGTGATTATCTGGGTCATGAAGCTCTTTTTTGTACAGTTCTCCCGTGTATTCTTGCCACTGTTCTTAATATCTTCTGCTTCTATTAGGTCCATACCATTTCTGTCCTTTATAGAGCCCATCTTTGCATGAAATTTTCCCTTGGTATCTCTAATATTCTTGAAGAAATCTCTGGTCTTTCCTATTCTATTGTTTTCCTCTATTTCTCTGCATTGATCACTGATGAAGGCTTTCTTATCTCTCCTTTCTGTTCTTTGGAACTCTGCATTCAGATGCTTATATCTCATCCAAAATTACTTGTCCAAAATTCTTCATTTGCAAAGACGTGTCCATCACACCCTGTGGTTATATCTGACCTCTCCCCAGTGCCCTCCCTTGATAACTTCATGGCCAGTGATGCTACCAGCTAAATAATAGAGCTACTTCCTTCACGGCTTGTACATATCGAGGCTATGGCATCCTATTTACTATGGAAGCAGAAGAGTTAGTCCACAACCTGTCCTGGAAGTAAGAAATACACTGCTATCTGGTGAAGCCAGAAACATGTGGGAAAGTGAGTGACAGAACAGTGTCCTGACCAATCAAATCTACTGATACATCTTAAAGCCACTAGCTCCCATCTAGCTTTTAGCTCAGGTAGCTAACAAGCATAAAACCTGGTTTTCATGTAGCTTTCTTTTGCCATAAACTGGAGCAGTCATGCTTTCAGGAACCTAGAGTTTGTTGTCCATTAACAAGGGTAAAAATGATCAGTTGAAAAAGGCAGTTCTTGAAAGGCCTTTCATCCATCGTAGGTGTATCCTTATGCAGAATTCAACAAGTTGTAACCATCTCAGGGGTCACCGTCACTCAGTCGTGCTTGCAAACACTCTACCTGGCCTGGCCACCTCAGCCTGCTGGCTTCCCGGCTGTGTCAAGACTGGCTGCCAAGTGATGGCCTGACCGGGCTAAGGACGAGGAGGCTAGTGGCTGTTTTATATTTCAGCTTTTAACCAAAAGTTGTGAAGATGCTCACAACTTTCAATTATGAAAGAAGAGTTGTGTGAGATAAACATTAGATACCAAAGTAGGGACCCTTCACTGGGACCCTTCAGTTAGTGCACAAGTTTGTACTTCACACACCAGCTAATCTAAAGCAGATATAGGATTTAATTGAGATCACTTTTTCCAAAAAAAAAAAAAAAGGGTAAGACTCCCATATGCACAGAGGTTCCCTCATCCTCCAGATACTCCACAGCCAAAATAAATATGTTTCCATTTAGCCTGGAAATGCAGATGGTCTCCAAATGCCTGATAGTCTATTTTGTTAATCACAGTCAGGCCAGCATGAGCCCCTCCCCACTGCTGCTCAGCCCTGAGCATGAGAACATGAGGTCTGGTCTCCCGTCTAGAGATGATCAGACCTTGCACAGTGCATTAGAGGGGTGGGGATCAAGAAGAAGGGGCTCCCCACCCTCCAGCTACACTCCTCCTGCTCTCGGCCCATCATGCTGGCCCCACCCTCTGTCAGATCGTAATTCATGAGGGTAGAAACATATATATGACCAGCTACATATGGCCCAAGTCATAAACGTGCACATTTGAGAAGCTGGGACCTATGAAATATAAAGGGATGGTGGGAGGTTACTGGAATGACACCTGAGGTAAATTTTAAGGAGAGCAACGATTTGACAAGAGAGAGATATAAGAGGAAGAAAATGCAGGATGGCTCAGAGGCAAAGAGGTGAGCTGTGTGCGAAGGAGAGAGCTGGTGTGTTTGGCTGGAACATGAAACACCAGCTGGAGGGTAGAGGCGGGGGTAGAATGACAGCACCTGACAGGGGCCGGGAGTCAGACTTTTTATTTAATGCAGAAGACAATTGGCAGTCACTGTGGGAAATCAGAAAAGAGAACTGATGGCATAAAAGTACAGTTACGTTAAAGAGCGGCCATCAGATGGAATATCACGTGTTTTTTTTTTTTTTTCTTTTGAAGCATTTCTGATTACACAGGAAATGTTTTGTGGTGTGAAGAGAAATCAAAAGGATGAATGCAAGCTTTGTTTATGATACAATTTTAATTACATTACATACTCTCAACGTATATAGAAAAATGTCTGAAGGAAAGTACACTTAAATATAGTTTTTATCACTTGGTAGTCAGATTAAAGATTTTTCTTTTTTTTAAGTTTATTCCAGATATTCTATAAGGAACGTGTTATTTTAAAATCTGAAAAAAAAATCACATGTCCTGTAAAATATAAAGTCAGAGGAATGTGACTGAATTGTAGGTTGGAGTTGATGAGACAGGCGGCAGACTGGCCAGTAGAGGTCTGAACAGTGTTTGAGCTGTAAGTTAGAGGCCTCACACTGGGAGTGGGATGTGGAAGTGAGATACAGGAGAGAAAACGGGAGAGCTTAGTTCAGAGGAATAAGGACAGAAGCGAGGTTAGGTACTACATGTTCAAAGAGATGGAAATAGATGCCCAATGTCAGAGGAAGGATAAAGGTACAACCTAGTAATTAAGTTGAAAATGGAGAGGGGTTTTAGGCAAAATTCAATTCAGCGTTGTCCTTTTTGTTTTGGGTGTCTATAGCATAGAAGAGTTAGGCTAAGGGCTTTCTATTTGACACATTAACACAGGAACCCTTAATGGGATTTCTTACTCAGGGCTTTAGCTTGCTGGGTTTTCTTTCATTTCAAACATCTAATCTGTGCTGAAAAGGTAGTCTTGATCCCTCCAGTTCTATATCTGATCATTCAGCTCATGAATATTTACTGAATGCTTTCTCTGTAAAAGTTCCCGGTCTTTATAATCTAGTAACTGGAAAAAATAACATATATATATATATATATATATAAACTGTTATAGAAAAGACAGAACATGACAAGGTCCATAAGACAGATACAGTTATGTTACTCAGGGCTTCTCAGCTGAGGTATCCAGGGGACCCTCCATCTTCTGGCTCTACCCCATCTCTGCAAGTTTATTACTATTCTTCAACATGTTCTTCTACTCTATTAGACTGCCTGTTGTCTCTTTTCCTGCATGGAATGCTTTCAGGTGCAAGTTTTATTCTCTGTTAGTGTGTAGACTTTTTGTCTTCATATGAGTTGCCCCATGGCAACAAGTGGTCTGCTGTTGCTCCAGGCATCACATAATGTTCACATGCAAAGTAAGAAGAAAGATAAGGGAATGGTGCTAGCAGATTCTTGACTTTTCCCCTTTATCAAGAAAGCAAAAGACTTCCCAGAAGGCCACTCCAAACGCGGTCATGCATTTTCTTTGGTCAAAAACGTGTTACACAGCTATGCTAAGGTGCCAGAAAGTCTGGGAACATGAATGTATGGCTTTTCTAGCCTCTATAGCTGAACTGTCCAATTTGGTAGCCACTAGCTACCTGTGATTATTGAGGACTTAAAATGAAGTTGGGCTTCCCTGTAGCTTGGACGGCAAAGAATCTGCCTGCAATGCAGGAGACCCAGTTCGATCCCTCGGTCGGGAAGATCCCCTGGAGAAAGGGAATGGGCAACCCCTCCAGTATTCTTGCCTGGAGAATCCTATGGACAGAGGAACCTGGTGGGCTACAGTCCATGGGTTTGCAAAGACTCAGACACAACTCAGCGACTAAGCACACACAAAATGAGGTTAGTGCCACTAATCTCTTAGAGCCACTAAGGCTCTGAATTTCTAATTTTATTTAACTTTAATTTCTCTATTATTAATTTATAATAATTTTATTTAATTCAAATATAAAAATGGAAGCAGTAAAAAAAAAAAAACCTATCTCCATTAGCTACAACTTTGTTGTTTTGGTAGGAGTACATTTCACTTTAATCTTACACTTTAATCTTTGTGTGATACAAGATTTTAATATTGTAGTACATGTCAATAGGCACATGCATTGTTTCTAGTACTAGACATAAACATTTAATTGACCAGTTCTGTCAATATGGATGTGACTATCAATAGACAATACTTTTTTAGCCCTCATTTTGGTTACTGGAAGGGCTTCCCAGGTAGCTCAAATGGTAAAGAATCCACCTGCAATGCAGGAGACCCCAGTTCGATTCCTAGGTTGGGACAATCCACTGGAGAAGGGATAGGCTACCCACTCCAGTATTTATAGGGTTCCCTGGTGGCTCAGACAGTAAAGAATCTGCCTGTAATGTGGAAGACCTGGGTTTTGTCCCTGTTTGGGAAGATGCCCTGGAGGAGGGCATGGCAACCCACTCGAGTATTCTTGCCTGCAGAATCCCCATGGACAGAGAACACGGCAGGCTACTGGAAAACCTTTAAGGATATTTAGGAAAATTGTAAATTCTATGAAATATAAATATAGGTCATGTTTTCGATGTCTATTCAGTGTTTGAATTATGATGTACTATAAGCATAAAATAAGTTCATAGATTTATCATAAAAAGCAAATGCAAATATCTTAATTTTATAAATATTGATTAGATTTTGAAATTATAATATTTTGGATATATTGGGTTAAATAAAATATATTATTAAAATTAACTTTACCTCTTTCTTTTTACGTTATTAATATATCTACTAGAAAACTTAAAATTATGTATAAATGACTTGCAGTATATTTTTATTGAACGGTGGTTTTCTAGAGTGAGAGGAAGGCAAAGGTGAAGTGGATTAGGGCTGATTCTTAGGTTAGCCACCCAACAGGGTTGGCCTCACTCATGTCATCTGAGTCATCTGCCCATGAAGAATACTTCTTTTCAACTATTAACTGGTACAGAGCAGTGGTCAATAAATCTTAAGTATGATTTATTGCTGAGGTTATTCCTATTGCTATTAAGTTTGGCCTTAAGCAAGATCTAGCTCGGCTTTAAGCAAGTTCTAGTCTAAAGCTGATGTCTTCCAAAAACTCTTCTTTGACAACCTGGTTTAGGACTTTTATTCATGCATGCACGCTCACTTTCAAATTAAAAAGCATTTTATATTGAAATGATTGTAAAAGAATGCATTAAGGAAGTTAATAATTCTACCCAGATGAGTTATGAAAGATTACCCAAGAAGAGGTAGCACTCGAACTGAAATTAGAAGAATGAATTGGAGCCTACCATGTGGAAAAGGGCATTCCAAACCAAGGAGTCAGTATTGCAAAAGCATGAAAACATACAGTATATTTAGACACTCGTGAAAATTTAACCCCAGAGTAAATTTCTGGGAATTGAAGATGGAACTTGGGCTTTCTATGAGGGCAGAGTGGGAAATAAGCAGGATATTTCTCTAAGCAGGGGAATGATAAGAACAGATGTGTTCTTCTAATATAATTCTTTCTTGTAAGGGATTTATCCTGATGTTGTTTCTCTACCTTTTCAAGATATATGCTTATTTCATTAACTTTAAGTCTTCCTTATTTTCTGATAGAATCCTGAAGCTATTAATTTGCTATTAATTACTGTTTTAGCTGCATTTCACAAGATTTGATATGAAAACTTTAACATTGTAATAAATATTATCAAGGGCTTTCCAGATAGCACTAGTAGTAACGAACCCACCCATGCAGGAGATGTGAGAGACACGGGTTTGATTCCTGGGTCGGGAAGATCCCCTGGAGAAAGGAATGGCAATCCACTCCAGTATTCTTGCCTGGAGAATCCCATGGACAGAGGAGCCTGGTGGGCTACAGTCCATGGGGTCGCACAGAGTCAGACATGACTGACGTGGCTTAGCTCACATGCAAATATTGTCTACTTTCCTTCTTGGTTTTTCTTTGACCCATAAGTAATTCTGAGATGTTCTATAAATGATCAAACATACGGACTTTTTGTTACTAATTTTTAAGTTATTTGTTTATTTGGCTACATTGAGTCTTAGTTGCGGCATGTGGGATGTTCACTGTGTCATGTGGGATCTTTTGATGTGGTGTGTTGACTCTGGTTGTGGAACTCAAGCTCCAGAGCATGTGGGCTCAGTAGCTGCCACGCTCGAGCTTAGTTGCTCCAAGGCATGTGGGATCTTAGTTCCCCAACCAGGGATGAAACCCACATCCCCTGCATTACAAGGTGAATTTTTAGCACTGGATCACCAGGGAATTCCCATGGACTTTTTAAAGGTATCTTTTTGGTTTTTTTTTTAATTTCTAATTTTATTGCACTGTCATCAATGAACATGGTTTCTGTGACTAAATCTTTGTACTTGTTGAGACCTGATTTGGGACCTAGTACATATTTGTTTTTTGTCAATGTTCCATGTATGTTCAAAAAGAATGTATGTTTTCCCATTTGGGGATATAGGATTTTTGTGTGTTCTTTGGATTGACCTCACTAATCATATTATTTCAAGTTCTCAACAGTTTTACTCATTTAGTCTAGTTATCTTTCAATTATTGAGAAGGTATATTTAAAGCTTCCATTGTAATAATGGATTTAGCCACTTTTTTGTAATTTATTTACCCTGGTTCTGTCCATTTTGTTGCTGTACTATCAGTGCTTTCAATTTATGAATTATTGTATCTGTTTTATGATTTCTTTTTATCAACATCTAGTGAGCCTATTTGGAGAAGGCAATAGCACCCCTCTCCAGTACTCTCGCCTGGAAAATCCCATAGGCAGAGGAGCCTGGTAGGCTGCAGTCCATGGGGTCGCTAGGAGTCGGACATGACTAAGCAACTTCACTTTCACTTTTCACTTTCATGCATTGGAGAAGGAAATGACAACCCACTCCAGTGTTCTTGCCTGGAGAATCCCAGGGACAGGGGAGCCTGGTGGGCTGCCATCTATGGGATCGCACAGAGTCGGACACGATTGAAGTGACTTAGCAGCAGCAGCAGCAGTGAGCCTATTAGCCCCTAACAATGAACTTGGCTTAAAATTTATTTTGCCTGATGGTAACTTTGCTACACTAGCTTCCCTTTGGTTAGTGTTTACATTCCTATTACTCTCATTCTTTATTTTCAAAATTCAATCTGACAATCTTTATTATTTATAATACTGAATTTGATCTATTTCCATTTATTGTGATTACTAATATCTTGGATTTCTAGTTTTATTTAATTTATCCTTTTCTATTCATTATAACTTGTCCTTCCTTCTATTTTTATTTCCTACTTTCAGTAGATTTATTGAGGGTTTTTCTCTTTTATTTTTATATTGACTTGGACATTTCATAGACTATTTCTATTATTCTCAAATTTAACAAACAATTTTTACTTTATGAAATAAAATGCTAGTTAATAGTTCTACCCCTTCCTAAACAAAAGAACTTAGAACATTTTAATTCTAAGCACTCTCTATCTTAAATATTGTAGGTGTTCAACATATTACCAGGTTTATATTCATTCTTCTTTTATTCCAAATTAATAATAGTATTAGTATCATTATATACAGGCACTACTTATTTAGATTTATCTTCCTAGTTCCTTTATTTGTTTAACTTTACTTGCCTTTACTAATTCTTCTTGCATCTTCCTTCTTTCTTTTACATTCAACGTTTTCTTCATGAAGTAAAATACAAGAATAAATTGGAGCCTGCCATGTGGAAAAAGGCATTCCAGGCCAAGAAGGCAGCATCACAAAAGCCCAAAGTCATGAGAAGATATAATGTATTTGGATACTGGTGAAAATTTTTGTGTAACTGGGGTAAAGATTACTGGGCTTTCTAAGGATAGAGAGGGAAGTAAGCATTCTAAGTAAACTTTCTAAGGATGGAGAGGGAAGTAAGCATTCTGTTCCTCAGATTTAAACGTCAGTTTAGCTGAGAATAGAATTCTAGGTTGGTACATATTTTCTTTCAATACCTTAGAGCTACTATCTTACTGTCTTTTTTCCTATTGTTGCAATCGGAAAGTTTGCTATAAATCTAGTTGTCCTTCTTTAGTAAGTAATGTGCCTTTTAAAACCCCTGACTACTTTTAAGATTTTTGTCTTTGGTGTTCTCAGTATCAATATTATTAGGGAATGAGTTTTGGTTTTATTTTTCCTGTCCAGAATTTATTGTGCTTCCTGAATACCAGGATTCACATAATTTTTATTTCTGGAAAATGCAAAGCCATTATCTCTTTTAATATTGACTCTCCTCAATTCTATTTTCTTCTTTGGAAACTCCTACTAAACATCTGTTAGGTCTTATTGTTCTAGCTTCCACATTTCAGTCTCTCACATTTTGCATCTCTTTAGATATCTGTGCTGTGTTTTGAGCAACTTCCTCAGATCAATCTTTTCTTTCTTTTGGTTTTTGAGTCTTTGTATCAAAGAATGCCAGAAACTAGCATTGCTTTTGCATTTTTCAGTTACCTGAACTAATACAATCCCTTTTTTAAGGTCATCTTAAATTTTGGCTTTCCATTATTTGCAACTCAAGAGTTCTAGTATACACTCACGCAGTGTATGTCATCAGATTCCATCAGAAGCATTCACAGAATCCAACACCTCCACCCCACTGACCTCCGTGGTGTCAGCTGTGCCGCTTAGATGGGCAAGCAGCATAGCTGCCAGTAGCAGAGATTTGCAGTGATCAGTCAGAGACACAGAAGGAGATTAATGAGAGAACTATGTGGAGATGCTAGAGAGAAAAATTTTAATAATTAAGGAATATTTAAATACTGCAGAGAGACCAAGAGGTATGATAATTGAAAATATGTTCTGGAATTCCCAATTAGGAGCAGATTGTTGACAGTTATGTTCTGCCTTTACTTTTTATGGCTTCTGCTGACTCTTTATCAGTTACTGTAATTAGCAGAATGCATAAAAGATGGATATTCCAAAAATATTGAGAATTGATTAGTGGATTTTTAGCCTGGGGAGTTGGGAACATACAAATATAGAGGTTTTTGGTATATGGTTTCTGTGGAAGGAATGAGAAATGATGTTTTCAAAAAACAAGAAAGGCTGTTTTAAATTGAAAATAATCTAGAAAGGATGTAAAATTTGTAAGTTAGACAACTTAACTCAGAGCCAAGTTTCCCATGTAGCTTATGGAATCTTCCTACAGTGGTATGGGTATATAAGAGGATATTTAAAGGGATTAATGAGAAATTTCAAGCCATTTTTTCAAAACACACACATACGAATCCACTGTCTGGTCCCATTTCCCCTTATTGTGGTCCTGGGAAGTGTTCGTCATGCCCAAGGCATCAGAGAAGAAAAATTGTCTTTTCAGAGCAGTTACTACTCTTGCAACTGACAAAACTGATCATTTGAAATGATCATTTCAAATGTTTCCTCAGCTAAAGACCATTAACATAGCAGGTGTCCTCGGGAGAAGGCTCTGGAACAGAAGGCCCTGAAATGCTCCTTCCACCACAGACTCATCTCTAGATCACATTTATTCACTGTGATTGCTGTGTCTGTAAGTCCATCTGTCTAAGTCACCAGGTTTGGGCAACTCAGAGGTATCTCTCCTCCTGGACTCTTCAACAACATTGTGGGTTAAATCGACCCAAAGGAAGCTATTCCTTCCTTGACCTCAATTCCAGTAGGTCCAAGTGAACTGGCAGGGGGCAGGGGAGAACGTCCGGGAATCCCAGCTACAGGAGTTGTATGCTGCTGGCTGAAAGAGGTGCTTTTGCATCTGTTCTGAAACGAATTTTCCCGATCGTTGGCTTTCTGTGCCATTTTTACTGTTTATTTTGTTGCTTGGCTTGCACTGGGCCTGAGCTTGACTTGGGTCCATGCATCTGGAAAGCACCGTGCAGCTCGCTCTCCTTCCACACATCCTGCTCTTTTAATAAAATGGTTCCTTTCTTTTTTTAATATACAGAATGACTGATCCCAGCATTTGGTAACAGGGAAAGCACTGATAATTTGCTTAAAATGAGTCACTTTTGCACCAGACTGGGAGCCCCATGACTCATAATTACAAGTTCAAAGACTGGCTGTTTGTAACAAGAGGAAGCCCAGCCAGGGGGGCTTTCAGCCCGCTCACTCTTCGCTTTTTTTTTTTTTTTTTTTGGTCTCCAAAGAGCAAATTACTGCCCAAGGCAACCACGCGCTCATTAGTGGACCCAGTGGAGTGAAAGGCGGCTTCCTGGGCCTGGGCAGAGGGGACAGTCTTTCTCCCCAGCCACTGGACTGCAAACAGTTAACCAGGTCCAAGAGCATCTGCCAGGGAACATTTTCCACTGCAGATGAACGCCAACCCAAGACGCTTTTAGGCAAATCAAATTGTGATTCTTCTTCATCAGGCTACTTGACTTTTAGCACCCTTTCCCTCCCCCACCTCTTCCTGCCTTTGCAGCAGATGGCAGCAGTCAGGGCCCCGTGCCCTTGGCGTTGTTTCCCGCAATCTGGTTCTGCTTCTGGCTTAAAGAAAAGACAGGATAAAAAAAAGAAAGTGAGGGAAGAAGTCAGAGAAGAGCTACTACTGCAAGTGCCGAGAAAGGCTGTTCACGTGCTGCTGCCACGTGTAGAGATGAGGCAAAGGGAGCGGAAGAGAAATGCAAATGGGAACCACGAGGCCAGCAGGAGCTGGAGCCGATCCGTGGCCTCCCTTGGGTGCCTCCGGAGCCAGGACATCCCTGGAATTTGGGAGAGGCGAGGATGGTACTGGCGGGCAGGTCATGTCTTTTTCTCAACCCAGACAAATGCACAAGACCCAAGCAGGGTCCACCTGGTCCCCACCTTACAAAGAGCCTCCAGTTGGATCAGAAAGGTATGATGGAGGAGAGAGAGATTACAGCAGGACCTGTGGCAGTGGAGGGACTTGGAGCCGAAGGGGAAACACTACTGGAAAGACCCAAAGGAAATATACAATTTGAGTTGCTTTCCAAATTAGGTGGATCATTTTAGATAAGGAGAGCATTTATGTCTGAGGCTACAATAGAGGCCTTTGATAACTTTACTTATCAGCCATCAGCCAAGGCCTTTGAAACTCCTTCCTTTGAAAAACTCTATCAACATTAGCAGATGTTGTCTTAGATGCGACAAAATGTTTCATTTTTAAATTGTGGTATCATTGCTTTACACTGTTGTGTTAGTTTCTGCTGTACAACAACAGGAATCAGTTATAAGTGTACATATATCCCCTCCCTCTTTGACCTCACTCGCACCACCCCCCATCCCACCCCTCTAGGTCATCACAGAGCTCCAGGCTGAGCTCCCTGTTTTAAACTGCAGGTTCCTGCTAGCTATCTATTATACACATAGTAGTAAATATATCGGAGAAGGCAATGGCACCCCACTCTAGTACTCTTGCCTGGAAAATCCCATGGACGGAGGAGCCTGATAGGCTGCAGTCCATGGGGTCGCTATGAGTCGGACACGACTGAGAGACTTCACTTTCACTTTTCACTTTTCACTTTCATGCATTGGAGAAGGAAATGGCAACCCACTCCAGTGTTCTTGCCTGGAGAATCCCAGGGACGGGGGAGCCTGGTGGGCTGCCGTCTATGGGGTCGCACAGAGTCGGACACGACTGAAGCAACTTAGCAGCAGCAGCAGCAGTAAATATATGTCAATCCTAATCTCCCAATTTATCCACTCCTCTCCCCCCACCTCCGTTCCTCATGCCTGTTCTCTATGTCTGCATCTCTATTATTACTACAGATCTCAGATCTCAAAAAGATACAACCCAAATGCTGGTGCATCGGCAAATAAACAATCCAGTTCTCGGCGCTGTGGTTTAAGCCCTCCCCACTCTAAGTGCTTTAGACCACTGCCCCTTCTCTCACTGCCCCAGAACCTTTCCCACACGCTTATACAAGTCGAGGGAGAGAAACAAGCATTTATCAAAAACCTTCTGTGAACAAGTCAGGGCATCATGTTCTTTCCGAATTTCAAGCCCACTTAATCCCCCAAACAAGCCTAAGAGCCAGGAGACATTGCTCTTCCTATTTTATGATTGAGAAAACCAAGGACACCACCTATTTGCAGACTCACAAAGGAAAAAAGGCTTTCTTTGTAGTGTCTTCTTGAAGGTCACGAGCCACGGGGCAACACTACGTGACCAGTCATTTAAGACTTTCGCTTCTCAGCCTCTGACTGTCGGTCAGCTCTTCTCGAGAGGTTGAGTTCCTCTCCTTCAGATCACCGGATTCGTGCCAGACACAGTCCGTGTTCGTGCCATACCTTCCGGAACCTCTTTCAGTTATGTTTTCATCAGCTAGAGTGCCCCGCACACACTCAGCAACCTGATCTTTCACTTTCCACAGACTCACGTTTGCTCCCTGAGCTCATTCTCCTGGGATGCAGACCCTTAACGTCCCTTCCCTGTGGCCACTTGGCAGCCCTGCTGCCTCTGTCACACACACACACACACACACACACACACACACACTGTACATAAACAGGTGCAATTATTTCCACCTCCCACAAGAAAACTAAGGAGCAGAGGAATTAAGTCACTTGCTCATTAAGATCATGCCCTAGCAGGGTGTCTTTCTACAGCTGGGTTTTTTTTCCAGGCACTGCTGAGAACTTTAAACCGGCTCCCTAGAAAGCATGAACTTTAATTCAGAAGCTCCCTCTAGGAATCTAGCCTACGGAAATAATCCAGAATGTCTTTGTGCAAATACCGTGTTCTCAGAGACGCTCCTCCAGTCCCCCTAAGGAAAATCGGCTCACCCCACCACTCGTCGCCCTCTGCCCCCTTACTCTGCCTCACCTCTCTTCACAGAGCTGATTAGCAGTGTGGATTAGTTTGATCCTCCTGGCCCTTCACCCTCAGGAGGATGAACGCTCTCCAAGGAAGTGGGAGTGTTCACCAGCTCTCAGTAACTGGGGTATAGTGGGCACTCAGTAAATGCAATTATGTTAATTACATAATAATTCAATGTGGAGTAAAATTTATACACCAAGATGCTCGCTGCAGCATTTACAGAGCATATATATAAAATAATATCTAAGTCCAACATTAGGGAATGGGCTATAATGAAGAAATATTAGACAGCTGTAAAAGGTAATAATATTCATGAAGAATTTAATGACTTAGAAAAAAGGATGGTGAGATAATTTTAAGTGAAATAAACAGGCTACAAAATTGTATATACATTATCATTTTAACCATGTAGTTAAACAAAGTATAAGAAAAACAGAGGTGGAGGAATGGCAAGTGATTTTTTTTTCCTGCTTATTTGTACCATTTTTTTTATTTCCTAAATTTGGAGCAATGGGTGAGTTATATCTTGATAATAAGGAAAATCAAATAATACCTTTTACATAGTCTTACCTCATTAGGCAAAGATATGGGCTTTAAATCTTTAGGACTTGCCTTCTGCATCAGCTGTATTCCTCTCTGAATCCCTATAGGATGATGCATCTATGAAAGAAAAATTCTTCAGAAACTTCCCTGAATGGCATAATACAGATAGTTAATAATGGTAAATTTCCTTCTCCTTGTTGAGGATGTATGAATGCCAGGCACAGATGTTAACTTGGATAGCCCTACAGCATCCTGAAATGATGCTGGGTAGCCCTAAAGAAGGCAATGGCACCCCGCTCCAGCACTCTTGCCTGGAAAATCCCATGGACAGAGGAGCCTGGTGGGCTGCAGTCCATGGGGTCGCTAGGAGTCAGACACGACTGAGCGACTTCACTTTCACTTTTCACTTTCATGCATTGGAGAAGGAAATGGCAACCCACTCCAGTGTTCTTGCCTAGAGAATCCCAGGGACGGGGGAGCCTGGTGGGCTGCCATCTATGGGGTGGCACAGAGTTGGACACGACTGAAGCGACATAGCAGCAGCAGCAGCAGCAGCCCTAAAGATGGGGCTTCCCTGGTGGCTCAGACGGTAAGGAATCCACCTGCAATGTGGAAGACCTGGGTTCGATCCCTGGGTTGAGAAGATCCCCTGGAGGAGGGCATGGCAACCCACGCCTGTATTCTTGCCTGAAGAGTCCCCATGGACAGAGGAGCCTGTTGGTCTACAGTCCATGGGGTCCCAAAGAGTCGGACACAACTGAGCAACTAAGCACAGCCTCAAAGAATCTCATTTCTCAGTCTTAAAAATGAAAGGTCTTGGACTACGCTGGTGATCCAGTGGTTTAGAATCCACCTGCCAATGCAGGAGACATGGGTTTGATCCCTGGACCGGGAAGATCCCACTGCTTGAGGGCAACTAAGCCCGTGCACCGCAAGTACTGAGCC
>NW_011494842.1:11396418-11408259 GCF_000754665.1 Bison bison bison | reverse complement strand
TGAGCCCGCAAGCCACAACTAAAGAGTAGCCCTGGCTCACCACAACCAGAGAAAGCCCGCACGCAGCGGCGAAGACCCAGTGCAGCCAAAATGAATAAATAAGTGAAAAGAAAAGGAACTTCTTGCCAGGGGAAGGGATGGGAGCTGTTCTCAAAGGCCTGCCCGCCACTTCAAGTGGAATGCAGGTTAGTTCCCTTTAGAAAGAAATTTGTTCTGGGTTCAATATTCAGAAAATAAAAACAAAACAAACACCACCCAAGTGAAGACTCAGGGAGAGAGGGAGAGCAGCAGGGTGAGGTGAGGGGGTGCCCAGGAGGTGGGCTAACAAAGGCCTGTGCAAGTCTGCCCGGGCAAGTCCCTGGGAGAGAAGAGTCATTTTAAAATTCTGATTGTGGGTGCAGAGAGGAGGGACCGCAAACCCAGGAGTCTCCATAAGGGGCAGTTGGGCTTGATGTGGAAGGCAGGATGAGGGCACAAATCTGGGGCCTGTTAGGGGACCTCCTCCAATAGAACTTGTACTCCGCTCTTCCTTCCTCCAGTGCCTCCTTCCTGCCCTCCGGTCTCCCTTGATTCCTTCCTTCCTTCCCACCTTCTTCCTTTCTCTTCTTCCTTCCTTTCTTCTTTTTTTTTTTTTCCTTCCTTCCCAACACCAGAGAAGGAGTAGTGAAAACAGATCTATACCTAGGCGGAGTTTTCACTCTACATAATGCATGCATGTAGTTTCAGATGGTGACAAGTGGTAGGAAGGTTATAAAATGAGAATAACAGGGTAGGAAACGATAGGGGTGGGTTGAGGACCAAAGGAGGCGACAAGTGAGCTAAGAACCGAACAGGGAGTTGATGGTCATAATGATTCAGGGAAAGAACATTCCAGACAAAAGGGACAAACAGCACGTGTACACACACAGAGGCAAGAATACTGTTGACATATTTGAGGAACTGAAAGATCAGTGAGCCAAGGAGAGAGACGAGCGAAGGGGATGTGAGTGGGAGATTGGTGGGGAAGACACATAGGCAGAGACTAGACAATGGGAGGCCTGCCAGGCTGAGGAGTTTGGGGTTTGTAGGGCTTCCCTGATAGCTCAGTTGGTAAAGGCACCCACAATTCAGGAGATCTGGGTTTGATCTCTGGGTTGGGAAGATCCCCTGGAGAAGGAAAAGGCTACCCACTCCAGTATTCTGGCCTGGAGAATTCCATGGCTAGTCTATGGGGTCGCAAAGAGTCGGACACGACTGAGCAACTTTCACTTCCTTGGGGACCATAAGAAGCCACCAGAAAATTTAAAGCAGAGAAGTGACGTGATTGTGTTCTTAGGAAATCACTCAGGTTGTTGTGGGGAGCAGAAAGATCACAGGAGAGCAAAATGGAAGCTTCCCAAAGCCGTTAGGAAACAGTCCAGGTGAGCAGAGGAGGTGCCTTAGGGTGGGGGGAAAAAGAGACCAGGAGAAGCAGAGAGATGGAAAGCATAGTCGTAAAGGATTGCTGACCGAACGTGCCGACAGAGCTAGATGGAAACTGAGGAATCGTGGGAGAGTCCTAGGTTTTTTCTTGTTTGTTAGAGCAAGTGGTGCCATTGACTGATACGGAAATAATTAGGGAAACAGCTTGGGGTGGAGTTTGGGAAGGAGTATGAAACTTGGGGTTCTGCTTGGGGCATGTCAGGTCTGAGATGCCAATTAGAGATTCAGATAGACTTCAAGCGGTCTGTTACACGTCCCAGTCTGGCCCTCGGTGGAGACGACAGAGCTAAAGATAGAACTTTGGGAGCCCTTGGTGTGTAATGCATACTAAAACTGTGAGACTGAATGAAATTACAAGTTGAAAGATAGGAGCACCCAGAGCTGAGTCCTGCTACACTGCAGCATGTAGAGGCTGGAAGAAGAAGCCAGCCTGACCGTTTAAACCACTCCCTCTCCCTATGTTGCTAAACTATAATTTGCAGCCACCTTAAAAATTCTGCTAGTGTGTTAAAGTAGTTCCCGCGCTCTGAACAGCTCTCTGCGAGGAGGTTCTTAGATGACTCATTATTACTTATGATAATAATAACTCATTTTTTACACTTCCACTTTTTATAGGGTATTCCATACTTATTCATTCACTCTGTCAGAGACGTAAACGATTCAGAGCTGCTGTATTCGGCTTTCTTTATTTTTATTGTAAAATACATACACAGAAAACTGCATTGGAGATATATATACAGTTTAACAAATAATGCTTTTAAGAAAAACAAGTTAACCAGAGATATTATCTCATCCTTGCTCACTCATTCAGTCGACAGACCTTGCTTGGAGCACCTACTGTGTTCCCGGCCCTGAGCTTGGAGCTGGGGCCACAAACACAGAAGGCAAATTCACTTGCCTTTTGGAGCTAGTGGCCTGAGGGGTGGGGGTGATGGGCAGGTGAAATCACCGTGAAAATACATCATTACAAAAGGTATTCAGTAGGGTTTTTTAATATTTACTTTTATTTATTTGGTTGTGCCCTGTCTTAGTTGGGGCAGGCAGTATCTTTCATCTTCGTTGCAATATGTAGACTCTAGTTCCCTGACCAGGGTTCAAAGCCCAGGCCCCCCTGCATTGAGAACACGGAGTCTTACTTAGCCACTGGAGTACCAGGGAAGTCCCAGGTATTCGGTAGCCTTGAAAGGGAGCTATGCACCAAGTGCTGCCTCCTCTCATTAACCTTCACAGTAACATTAAGAGATAGGAGTCCTGTTAGCTTCACTTGATAGAGGAGAACGCTGAGACCTGGAGCGGTGTAAATGGCAGAGACCCCAGGTCCCGCAGCTGAAGAGAAGCCAACACTCAGATCCACGGCCTCTCACTCCATATCCTATGGCCTTTTCCCAGCCCCTGGTTGGGAGGATCACCAAGGGTACATGCTAAAGCATAATGTTCTTCCTCAGTCATTTGCATGGGGGAGAGTTGCCTGAGGAGGCTGTGGAAAGCCCCAATGGCCTCTGCCTGGGGCTTCCCTGAGCAAGCAGTGGGGAGTGTGGTATCCACCCCTAGAGGTCGTTTGGGCCCCAGGTCCCCGCATAGCCAGAGGAAACCCACGCCCCCAGGTCCTCCCCGTCAGACTCTGTGCCAGGCCAAGCTCCTTTCTTCCCTCTCCTCCTCTTCATTCCTCTAAAACTTTCCCCAGAAGGAACACTCCTCCAAGAGCCCCTCTGCAGTCTGACCATGACCCCCTGGTCCCCCGCGAACACCCACACCACCTGCACCACGCCGCCGTCGGCCCTCTGTCTCAGCGCTCTCGTGCTTCGTCGCATAAGCTCTGACCTCCCCGTGCCCCACAGTGCTTTGCCTCCTGAGGCCAAGGGCAACGGCTCCTCCATTTATCTGTCACTAGCCAGGGGAGAGCGAGCTGTCAATAGAGTAGACACTCGGTACTTGTTAACAGATGGTCCGCTTCACCCACTGACTCGCTGCCTAAGTGAACAAACAGATGTTCCGTGTAAGCAATGAGATGCTTTCCAGAGACGCGCCAGTTAGGATGTGGAGAGGCCAAAGGGGAGATGACGGCCTCCTGGAGCCTTGTCACCTCCTTTCCCAACCGCTGCTGGTTTGGGGCGGGAGCTTAGTCTCTGAGAAGTCCACACCGAGAACCGGGACCCTGCCTCTTCTCTTTCCTGGAGCATCCTCCCTGGCTTCAGTCCAACAGAACCATCTTCAGGGCACAAATCCTTTCACGGTGGAGACCCTTCTGCGCACAAGCTCCATGTAGATGAGGGAAAGATACCTACTTAGCTGGTCCTGCCATAGCAGGCTAACTCACACAGCCCTCATGGCAGAAGGACAAGGCTTCACTGCAGGTCAGCCAACCTGCCCTCCACCTCCGATCTCTACCCCACCCCGCAGGCCCCAGGTGAGGCGACTCCTCCCAGCTGCCTGGTGCCCTCTGTTCCCCCTTCACAGAGATCTCCAGCTTTTCTGAGCTGCCATCATGCTTTTCATGGTTTTCAGTCCACATTCCAACCCTCCCAAATCTGCCTTTTTCTTGTTGCCACCCCTGACTCCATCAGTCTGACCACGGTGGTTAGCTGGTATTTGTGAGATTAATTCTACTTGGCAAATGATTTCCATCTCGCAATGCTATATGCACAGGAAAGTGTTTGGAATCAGACAAACCTGGGATCGAGTTATGGCTTTGTCGTTTTACTAACCGTTGTGTTGGAGTCCCTTTTAATCTCCTTCAACCTCAATTATCTTACCTGTAAAGCGGGCCCCACGCTCCCTAGTTGAAAGCATTAAATGAGACGACATATATAATCCATGTAGTACAGAGTTCTCAGCCAGCACTAGCTCCCCACCACCACCAGTAGAGTTATTGTGAAGATTAGTTGAGTTAATATTTGTGAACTATGCCTGTCACATAGAAGACACACACACACAAAATAAGTTTCTCTCTTTTTTCCCTGAAGGAATGAGCATCTAAACTCCATTTTGCCTTATATTTGTTTCCAAGCCAGGGAGACAGAATTTTATCTAAACCCCCATGCATTGCAGGGAAAGAGCATTTTGCTACTAGGCTAAAATGTGATTCTTTAATTATCTTTTCAAAATGTATCAAAGAAATTTGAGACTAGAGTGGAGTTCGTTCCTAATTTAGGCATACATAGACAATGTGTCTTGTTTTCAGACATCAGGACATGTGGACTCTGCTTTAACCACCACTGACCCCAGAGCACAAGCTGACATGAGAACCAAACTCATCGAGGTGGGATTCAGGCAACAGAACCCTGCTAACCATGGCCTTTAGAAGTGATCAAGACACGTCAGACTCGCAATTCAGTATTTTTCAGGTTTCACAGAATTTGGAGCCTGTCTCTAAACTGAAGAGAAATGCTACCTTTCTGTTCAGTGGGTCTCTCAGTCAACTGCCCTTTAACCCCCAAAGGTCTAGAGCCCACGTCGTTCCTCCTAGGGTTGGTCCAAATATTGGGCGTGGAATGAGGCCCTTTGGCGGCTGTCACTTCTATGGACTGAAATGGATGGAAAAGACCCCATAGGTCCAGGTCAGCCTGGCAGCAGAAGCCACAGGATGCTGTCTTATTTCATGGAAACATCACTGGCCTCCAGATTCCTGAGTGAACTCCAAAACGCAGAAATGCCAACATGACCCAGGCTGCTCTCCAAACTCCAGGCCCACGTCTGCCCACAGGTCTCTCTAAGCAGCCCACATGCGCACTTTGTCCTGAATAAAAACACTCACAAAATAAAAAAACCACAGAGATCCTGGGTTAGGAAAATGACAGTTTTCTGCAGATGATCTTCAGGACCACTGTCTGAAGGTTTTATGTTACTGCTGGAAATGGACAGCTCAAACAGCTGCCCTTCCTTTAGGGGCTCCAAGACCATCCACTGGGCTGGCACACGGGGCCTTCTCTCACCTGCTGAGGCCTACATCCAGGAAACAGCTGCACCAGGAGGGTGGACCAGCCCCGGTTACCAAGACAAAAAGGAAACAGCCCACATCACATGCTACCCCTCTGTCCTGTCCAGCTCACATGGCCTATGCTGCCTGGCCCCAGTAGGGTTGTTGGTGGGATGTGTGACTTCTGGCACAAGAAGTCAGGAGCCCATTTGATTTATTTAGATGCGGTGCCACCATTGGGTGGGTCTCCTAAGGTTTCAGTGGCTTTCTTTCCACTTCGAATCTTCCCTCCACTCCACTCCCTGCCAAGCCCGCTCCAAGCCACCCCTAGGAATCTACTAATTAAAGTTCTTTAACGTCTTTCATGTGGCAATTTAGGAAACTCCAGGGCAAGTCCTCATCTGAGGACTTTAGCCCAGGTGGTATCGTCTGGTTTGAATGTTAAGGTTTTTTGACCCCAAAGCTTTTGGGGGCATCCACCCACTCCAGAAATTGTCCATCAGAAGGGGGGAAGTAGGTTAAGCAAGTATCCTTGGTACCCCTCCAAAAGATCTACTCTTCAGGCTTCACATCTGCAGCCACTTGGGTCGTGGCTAAGTGGTTTTGTCTTCCCCTCCTCCTCTTGATTCCATACCCTGCTCTACCCGCCCAGCAACCCCTCAAATTGTAGATGAGCTGCTCCTGGCCCTCAAAGTAAACAGAGCCATAGCACGGCTTCCTGTGGTGACCTCTATCACCCTGGCGGTGGGGAGCGTCCCCTCCCAGACCGCCGCTCTCAGGGATTCAGGGCTCGATGCTGCTCCCTGGCAAGGATTACCTTCATGTCAATCCCTAAGGTGATGGAAGAAGGTGACTCTTTTTCCCTAAAAGCACAGGAATGATGAAAGCAACAGCAGACATCATTTAATCGGCTAGTAACGTGAGGGCCCTATTACAGCAAGAGCTGTTCTGCCAGGGATAACTGACTAGGAAGAGCTGCTGTGCCTCAGGGAGTTGACTTCTAGGCCTGAAGAGCCCTACTGAAAACTCTAGAGCTACAGTTAGTTTCTCCAGCAAAGGATACTGTGATTGGTTAGCACCGTCTTCCATGGGTGTGAGAAAGGAAAGTGGGAACACAGGGGCTATGTTCGTGTCATCTCTGTCCTTCATGTAACTGCAGAAACCCTCCCCCTTCCTAGATGACAGCATCTCCCCACAGCGGGGGCAAGACAGTGAAAACACTATCTCAGATGTCCTTTCTAGGTTTTCCGGGAGGCGGTCCATTCTTAAGCACCTCCTGATCTCATGAGTTCATTTAGTCTAGCATAAAAGGACCCTTTGCTGTCCATGCTTAAAGTTACTGATGTGTCCTTCACCCGAGTTTCTGGCTGAAGCCATCACTTCCTCTGGCCCTCAGGGCATCCAAGTACCATCCCCAAGAATGCTGGACCGTGGACTTTTCCCTGGGTCCTCCTATCCCAAAGGTCTTCCTTACCTTTATGTTTCACGCCACCTTGATAGATTAGCCCCTCCTTTCATCTCAATTCTTCATTCCTTTCCCGCCCATCGGTCTATTCATGCTAACTTCTCCACACACTAGAGGGTGGGATTCTCTTCTGATTATTTGTGTAAGGATATTTTTGTATGGGCTTTCCAGGTGTTGGCAGTGGTAAAGAATCCGCCTGCCAATGCAAGAGTCTCAGGAGACTCTGGTTCAATCCCTGGGTCAGGAAGATCCCCTGGAGGAGGAAATGGCAATCCACTCCAGTATTCTTGCCTGGAAAATTCCATGGACAGAGGAGCCTGGCGGGGTTACAGTCCATGGGGTCGCAAGAGTCAGACACGACTGAGCACACAGCACGCATGCACGCACGTTTTTGTTTATTTCACCTAAGTCAGCACTTACTGAGAAATTTCAGTGCATGTGGAACTTAGGTACCAAAGAAACCACTCTTTCCCTGCCTGTCGCTTCTCATCCCCATGTGCACTTCCATGGTCTCCGTACTGTAGGTGTTCATCACAGCACTGCGTCAAAGCCATTCCCTTACCTTCAGCTTAGAACACTTCTGCGCCCAGCCACAGAGGGTGTGGTTATCCCGCCGCCCATCCGGCTTCCTCCCTGCCTGTCCCCTCCGGGCTCTGAGTCTTCCGTGTAACTAGTCCCCAGCGGTGGGCTTGAACCCCCTCCCCTTGGAATCCACCCCACTTTTCCTGATTCCCTGTTGATCTTCTTTTCTCCCCTTCCTTCTTCAGTCAGAAGAAAGTGAGGCACCACATGAATACATGTCTTTCCCAAGGCAAATATATTTCTGGCTCAGACTAGCAAATCATTTTTCAGCATGAAGAACACAACGCTCCATCATTTTTCTCCTGTCAATTTTTAAGCAATAGCTGAAGCAGTAGTAGGTTGTTTGGGGGCAGCCAGGAAAATGAGCTCTGGCCCACAGGCCCCAGACTAAAGGAAATCAGACAGCAGGCCCAACAGCAGCAGCATAAACTCTCATTTCCGATGTTTTTTCTTTCCGTTTGGTTTCCATGGGACCCTGGGTTGGGGGCAGGGAGGGCTTCCAAAAATACTGATTTGCATTCTGTAGAAAAATAAGGAACAAAATTTCAGGCTGGCAAGGAAAAGGAAAAGAAGCATTCAGAACTGTGTAGGAGACCAGTACCTCCAAACTTTTCAGAAACCCAGCTCCAAGGCTAATTTTGAGGACACCTCGTTGACTGCCATCTCTACCTCAGTGCTCTTTAATAAGTATCAAAATTCAGAAGAGGTTGCACCTTCAGGACTTGGAAATATTTTCCATCCAACTCACAACCCAGAATTGCAATGTCCTATTTTGGGGACTGAGATTGAGAAACTCCTGTCCTTTTGGGTTTGGGGGGGATTTTGTTTCTTGCTTTGTTTTGTTTGAAATTTTATACTACCCCGTGATGTTTTGTTTGCTCTCCTTTAGGTTTTAAGTGGTTCTGTGATTCAGCAAGCCAGCAGGCTTCCCTAAGTCATTTATGTTTTCTGGGACGCAGCACTGGGACCTCTGGTTGAAATCCACTAAGAGGCAACAAAACTGAGAGTTCTAGACGGCATGACACGTCAGAGCCCCTGAGGCCAAAACTGATAGACCTCTGAGTCTGGCAGACTAAACAAAGTTGGGAAGAAGGCACAGGGCATCATCCCTTCTAAGCTCAGATCTCCCTCCCACCCCGCAGCGATTCTGGCACCAGCCCGAGACACCATCTTATGTCTCATCTTTGTAGGACCTGTTAGCTACTTGTCAACAAACGATGGAGTTTTTCTTGGCTAACCCTAAAATAGATACCTTCAGGAGTATTTGCATTTTTAACAAAAGCTTCTTGGAGATGGAATTCATCTCTAAGGGTAAGATATAGTAGGGAGAAGATGGTGTTGAATTTCTAGAATCACACCATGCGGGCTTCCCAGATGGCTCAGGGGGAAACAATCCACCTGCCAATGTAAAATCATACCATTCAGTGGATGGACCCACTCCCCTAGCCTGATGGTGGAGACAGCGACAGCAGTGGGTGCTTGCTTCTCCTCCCGCATCGCATCACAGCGTGCTGTTCCAAGAGGAACAATGTAAAGCATCTAAAACATTCATTCTTTCAAAAGGTATTTGGGGACTTCCCTGGCAGTCTTGCAGTTAAGACTTCGCCTTCCAATGAAGAAGGTACAGGTTCCATCCCTGGTTGAGGAGCTAATATTCCGCATGCCTCTCAACCAAAAAAATAAAGCAGAAGCAAAAAATTGTGACAAATTCAATAAAGACTTTTAAAATGATCCACATCAAAAAAAATCTTAAAAAAAGAAAAAACAAGATATTTGATTGAGTCCCACTGATGTGCCAGGTACTATCCAGGCACTAATAATATTGCAGCAAACCAAACTGACAAAAATCCCCTCCCTCCTGGAGCTCACAATTCTAGAAATACCAATAGAACATATCAACATATGAAGCAAACGATGCAAAGAGTAAACAGAACTCATGGTTCTGTTTCTTCGATGATACTGTAAAAAAGAATTCAGAATTTTAGATAAGATGGGCACTAATAAGAGCACAATCTACAAGCTCGTGGGTAAATCTATTGCTACCAGGTCACTTAGAGCCCAGCACCTGCCTTCCCAACAGGCATACTTTTCCCTGGAAAAACTGACCTAAGAGTAGATCTACCTTCCTCTATAAGCTGGGCGATTTTTTACTCCCTTTATAACCATTTCTTTGAGTGAGCCTCAGTTTCCTCCTCTGTAAAATGAAATTATGACCAGGGATCACACAGAAGTTTAACTGGGATAATCTTTAAGAAAGCACTTGGCACCATGATTAGCATCAGATATGCAAAAACATTAATTCCTACCCGGTGGCACTACCACAGATATTAATCCAGTTGCCCTTTTAAAAAAAAAATGTATTGGAGAATAGTTGCTTTACAGTGTTGTGTTAGTTTCTGCTGTACAGCAGGTGAATCGGTTGTGTGTATCCATATGTCCCACTGTTTTGGATTTCCTTCCCATTTATGTCACCACAGAAAATTGAGTAGACTTCTCTGTGCTATACAGTGGGTTCTCACTAGTTATCTATTTTATAAATCGCTCGCTGGCTCAGTTGCTTCAGTCATGTCCTACTCTTTACGACCCGATGGACTGTAGCCCACCAGGCTCCTCTGTCCATGGGATTCTCCAGGCAAGAATACTGGAGTGGGTTGCCATGCCCTTCTCCAAGGGATCTTCCTGACCCAGGGATCGAACCTGAGTCTCCTTCGTCTCCTGCATTGCAGGGGAATTCTTTACCACTGAGCCACCGGGGAAGCCCCATTCTGTACACAGTAGTGTATTTATGGGCTTCCCTGGTGGCTCAGAGGTTAAAGCATCTGCCTGCAATGTGGGAGACCTATCAAATCCTAATCTCCCAATTCATCCCACTCCGCTTCCCCCCCTTGGTGTCCATACATTTGTTCTCTGTGTCTGTGTCCCTATTTCTGCTTTGCAAATAGGTTCATCTGTACCATTTTTCTAGGTTCCACATATATGCATTAATATACAATATTTATTTTTCTCTTTCTGACTTCCTTCACTCTGTATCACAATCTGTAAGACATACAGATGGCCTAGAAGTAGGTGAAAAGATGCTCAACATCACTAATTATTAGAGAAGTGCAAATCAAAACTACAATGGGGTGTCACCTCACACCAATCAGAATGACCATCATCAAGAAACCTACAAATAATAAATGCTGGACAGAGTGTAGAGAAAAGGGAACCCTCTTACACTGTTGATAGAAATGTAAATTGATGGAGCTACTACAGAGAACAGGATGGAGGTTCCAGTTGCCCTTTTAATCTACAATTCTCCGGCCCCTTGCTTCCCCGGGATCTCTTCCACTTCTCCACCTGACAAGTGCTGCCCCATCTTCAGGAGCCTCCCCACTCCCCCTGACAGACCTGGCCTCCCTCCCTCCTTGTTTCCCGGACCTAAGCCTGCCTTACAGCAAGCAGCGATTTCTTTTATAATTATTTGTTCACCTTTCTCCCTTACTGAACTTTTAACTCTTTAAGGGCAAGGATCCATCGCTCTAATCTTCTTGTTCCAGCTTATCTCTCTGTCACATGCCTAGCACAGCACCTAAGATGAATTAATACTTGTTGAGAGAATAAATAAATCATTAGTGAGGTGAGAAGCTCCTGCTCTTTTCAGGGCTGAGAGGGTAGGGGTCGCCAGACCAGAAAGAGCTGTTTTCTAAACCCTGAAGGGAAGGAAGGTGAGGCTCTCTCTTCTGTAAATAAAAAAGGTGCTTTTTTATTTTATTTTTAACTTTGTGGCTGACCCCAAACTGGAGTGAGAGCTGGTCTTTTAGCACAGTCCAAAAGGCTCTAAGCTGGCAGAGGTGGATGAGAGGAGGAGTGAAATGGATCCAGGATCACGCACTGTGGCTGCCTGTGGGGTCTCTTCCACACACCCCTCTCTGTAGACCCAGCCTCACCCTCCAGGTGAAGCCGAGAAGCCCCCAGAGGCTTCAGGCCTGGCCTTGCCTCTTGGCCTTCAGTCCATGGGCATCCTCGCCACCTCACCTTGACCTCCCGGAGCCGTCAGCCCTCACTCTCGTGCCCATTCACCCGAGGTCATCACCATGAGAGAACTCCAGTCCCAGAATCTTCCTCCATTGTAGCTGGAGGAAAATCAGTCCCCTGCATTCCTGACAATAAGCACGGTACTGCAGGACCCCAGGTGCCTTTTAAACCACCGAAAGTGTCAAATACTTCCAGCGGAACTATCCCATAATGTGGACTTTACTAAATTTCTAGTCTCTGAAAATTGATGATCTGTGTACAATATGTCATGGCACCAGCCCCAGATTTTCTTAACACTACCTTCCAAATTCTCTGCAAAATGCTCCCAAACTACCCTCTGGGCTTATCGCCTCTGTGTGTCCCCTGTCCCTTCTGCTCCCTCCTGCCAGGACCCACCCCC
>NW_011494842.1:11389448-11396318 GCF_000754665.1 Bison bison bison | reverse complement strand
TCCGGGACCTACGACCGTATCAGTGCCACGGGCTCTGAGAAGCCTCACCGTGGTCTTTCCACCCAGCTGTCACCTTGGGCTCTTGGCTCCAAAAGAGCGCAGAGCCTGGGAGAGAAAAGGCCACGAGCCCTTCTCCTCTACAGCTTTTTGGACAACCTCCACCCTGACCCCACATCCTCTGCCTTTGGCTGGTGGAGGCCCTCTCATCACCTCCTGGGTGGGAGGCAATCTAGGGGTCCCACAAGCAGATGGGTTCTAAGTGTGATCTTGGTGGAGTTTCCCTCTCCCCAAACCCGGTTGTTGTTCAGTCGCTCAGTCATGTCAGACTCTTCGTGACCCCATGGACTGCAGCACACCAGGCTTCCCTGCCCTCCACCATCTCCCCGAGTTTGCTCAAACTCATGTCATTGAATCAGCGATACCATCCAACCATCTCATCCTCTGTTGTCCCCTTTCTCCTCCTGTCCTCAGGCTTTCCCAGCATCAGAGTCTTTTCCAATGAGTAGTCCAGAGAGATTCAGTCCTCTACCCTCTATGGTTAAAACAAATCCTACACATGATAAATCATAAAAGTAACGCAGTAAAAGGGCATACACTGTCAGAGTTGGGCATGGACTAGGGTCGGGGGGAAAGTGTGGAAAGAGTCCTTTGGCTCTTGGCGGGCTCTACTGGGCCAAAGCACCCTCCAGCTAATGTCCCTCACGCATCAGGGCTCATCTTTCTGAGCACGGCTCAGACCCATTCCCAGGCCCACCTGACTCAGGAGTGTGCAACAGGACTGAGATGAGCCCATTTGCTTCTGATTGGAAAAGGGTGGGGTGTCTTGTGCCTCACCATTCAGACATTCTCCGTGGTGCTATTTTTATCAACAGTAATCATTAAATTGGTATCAGATGGGCTGGTCCAGTGCCTCACCCCGGGGCTGGGTGATGGAATATCATGCGTTTTTTCCAGGCAAAAGGAGATGTGGCACGTGGTCCATATGAATGCACCTCTCTCATACCCCAGGCGAGCCCCTCTCACCCTGGACCCAGTTCCCATGGCAATGAGAGCAAGGTTCTGCATCACTCCTGGTTCATGCCTGACCTGATTCATTTAACAGACATATGTTGTGTACCTTCTAAATGCCAGACATTGAACAAGACACTGGGGACTCATGAAACATATTATCTCTACCTCCTGAGAGATGTGCGTTGCACGAGAAAGGCCTGTCATGTGAAGTGGCAGCGTCTGCTGGGCTGTGCAGGTCACAGACGCGTTGCTAGACACACAGTGGAGGGAGGATTTGTTTAGTCTGGGGCTCACGGAAAGCTCCACGGAGGTGGCGGCACTCAGCCAGGGCTCCAAAGATAGAGTTAAGTGGATGACAATACACCAAAGGGAACCACGGGCAGAGGCATGGAAACGACTCCATAGATTCATCCAAAATCCAGCTGTGCAAGCAGCTCTCACCATGGGGTCCCACACCTGCCTGGAGCCTCACCCTGAGAGGCTACGAGGAGGAGGCCTCAGGGCAGGAATGCCATCTGCTCACCCCTAGGGCCCTGGCTGTTCTGACTCTGTTTTCAGAGTCTGGCCCCATCGAGCAGGGCCCAGCCACACTGCTTGGCCGGTAGTGGCTCCAGGGATCCAGGAGATTGAAGTTAGTTGTGAACTAGGAACCTCCACCGCCATCCACTCGTGGGTCTTGTGATTGAGAACCTGACTTCTTTTAACTGGATGCCTGAAAATTCAGGGTGAAATTGAACAGAAAACCCAAATGGGGCATAACAGGAGAATGGGGAGAAACGTGGCCCCGAATGATGGCCAAAAGTGCTTTGGCAGATGTCCCCGGCCATCCAAGGCTTGGGGCTCTGGTTTTCATTTCCTTTGACCAGACATTCCAGACTCCACCCTGCAAGAGTCACGAGGAGGCCCAGGCTCAGGCCCCACAGGTCACAGCGGGTGTCCCTGGAAGGGCCTCCTCCTTGGGTGGCAGTGGCCAGCTGGAAGGGCCTGGGGCCACCTATCTGGTTAAGAGCCTCTCTGCTGTGGGCCTCCGGAGCCAGGCTTGGCTCTGAGGTCTGACTAAAGAGACAACGGAATTAATGGGACCCCCATGCCGTCACTGAGGCCATTTCCCTGTGTCTCCAAACAGGGATGAGAGAGGAAATGTCGTTAGGATGCCAGGAGGCTTTTGAGATTTTCAAGAGGGACCATGCTGACAGCGTTACCATCGAAGACAACAAACAGATTCTGAAGCAGAGGTAAGGCCGCCGTGGAGAGCAGCTGGTCCTCCAAGGCTTTGCCGGGCCAGCCTCCAGACAACTTGCTGCTCTGCCTCTCTCATCCGCCCAGTCCGGTTTCTGAGAGAAGGGCATGGGGTGTGAGCAGCTTCACATTGGTTGAGTTGCGTTCAGCCTGGTACCCTTGCCTCCCACGTGTTAAGCCTCATTATCCCAGTACAGCTGGGTCACCAGCAACGTTAGAACAGGGGCTGTACATGCCAGCACTTTGCATACAGTCCTCACATCTTACATTAATTCCCAGCAGTCTGGGACTCTATTGCTATTTCACTGCTGCAAAGGCAAGGAAAAAAAAAAAAAGTGCTTACAGTCCAAACGGAGAAGGAAATGGCAACCCACTCCAGTATTCTTGCCTGGAAAATCCCATGGACAGTGGAGCCTGGTGAGCTGCATAGTCCTTGGGGTCACAAAAGAGTCAGACATGACTTAGTAACTAAACAACACATACCAAACCCCGCATCTTAGAACTCCAGGCCCTCCAGCAGCTCTGCAGAGCCACCCTGCGCTTCTTGGTCACGGGACGCGTGTACACATGCATGTCCTGTGACCCAGACACCTCTAATGTGTTCTCCTGGCCAGAAGCAGAGCAGGCAGCACCATTCGTTGACAGGTTGTCCAGCAAAGCCTGTGTTCTAGGCCCTTTAGAAAAAGCTTAGAGGTGCATCGTTTGTTACAGCTAATGCCTGAATTCAGCACATGTCCTCAAGCTGGTGCAAACAGAAAACACTGCTGGACGTGTGGGCCTACGGTTTAAAAGAGAGGGTTCTAGACCGCGAACTCTCAGACATCATGTGTGACTCCACAACACAGCACGCAGAACATTTTCAAAAAGTATTTGTTGAATTAAAATGAGCTCCAGGTTTAAGAATCATATGTTTATAAATGCTTCAAGGAAGCAGGAGAAGGGGACGAGCTCTCTCAAGGAAACGGGCGGAAGTACAAGAGCCTGGAGGGTAAGAAACTCAGGGGAAGCTTTCAAGAACGGAGGGGAGGGAGCTGAGAAGAGAGGAGAACCAGCAGGAAAGACCAGCCTGAAAGCCAAGAGGGGAGATGGCTCCCAGAAGCAAGTTGTCCGTGGTGTCCGATGCTACAAAGAAGCAGGCAGGGGGGCTTCCCTGGTGGGCCAGTGGTTGAGACTCTGCTTTCCAATGCAGGGGTGCAGGTTTGATCCCTAGTCGGGGAACTCTGATCCTATATGCCACAAGTCGCATCCAACTCTTTGCGACCCCACGGACTGTATCCTGCCAGGCTCCTCTGTCCGTGGGATTTCCCAGGCAAGAATACTAGAGTGGGTTGCTGCTCCTTTCTCCAGGGGATCTTCCCAATCCAGGGATTGAACCCAGGTGCCTTGCATTGCGGGTAGCTTCTTTACCATCTGAGCCACCAGAGAAGCCACAAGTGCACCCAAAATTGTTTTTAATTTATTTATTTTGTAATTGAAGAATAGTTGCTTTACAGAATCTTGTTTTCTGTCAAACTGCAACATGAATCAGCCATAGGTATACGTATGTCCTCTCCTTGAACCTCCTCCCATCTCCCTCCCCATCCTGCCCCTCTAGGTTGATACAGAGCCCCTCTTTGAGTTTCCTGAGCCATACAGCAAATTCCCCTTGGCTATCAATTTTACATATGGTAACGTACGTTTCCATGTTACTCTCTCCATACCTCCCCACCCTCTCTTCCCCTCTTCCTGTGTCCATAAATCTCTGTTCTCTATATCTGTTTCTCCATTGCTGCCCTGCAAATGAATTTTTTGGTACCAAAAATTCTAAAAAGAGGTCAAATAAATAAAGCTTGTTTTCAAAAACTTAAAAAGTATTAAGCTGGAGGCAGCAGAAAAAAGTGCCCGGGGAGTCAGCAGCTGAAAGGGCTTGAACTACAAGGAATGAAGGAGCAGGTGAGAAGGAACTGGGCAAATGAGGGAGGGCCAGCAGTGTGTTCAGAGAGCTGTGAGAGGAGGAAGACTTCTGTGGCAGGAAAACGGGAAGTAGCCTGAGGAGATCAGAAGTTTGTTTCAGGAAGGAGAACTGGTCAGGGTTGTAGGTGGCAGGCAGAAGCAAGCTCCTGGGGGGAGCAATCAGGGAGAAAGAGAAGGGGCGGAAAAGTAGGGAACAAAACAAGGGAACCGCTGGCCCCGCAAGGCTCCAGGGAGCCAGGCAGTGGGGACCGTCAGAGGGCGGGGGGCCTGGAAGGAAGCCTGATGGAGAAACACAGCAAGGTGGGCTGACGCTGATACATTTGGAAGCAGAGGCGGCGTGTTAAAGATGGCCTTTGTTTTGTCTGTGAAAAAGGAAATTGAAGCAGGACAAGAGATTGAGGGTGGTGATGAAGGTTCAGTATGTACAGCTGCCACAGGCAACAGGAAAGAAGGCAGAGCTGGGAAAAGGAAAAGGGAAGGCCGGCGGCCCTGAGGGCCCAGCTCAGCCGTTAGCCAATGGTGTTTACACTCGGGGGCGCGGATCCCAGATCACTGGAGGGATCCAGTGAAGGCCGGAGCAGCCCTCCTAACCAAGGAAGTGTCTGCACCCGCTGTGACCCAGCAACTCCCCTTCTGGGTTTACAGCCAGTGTGTCTCTGCACCTGCAGGAATGAGTTTCAGAACCCCCCCACAGATACCCAGGGCTTCCCCAGTGGCTCAGACGGTAACGAATCTGCCTGCTTTGCAGGAGACCCAGGTTCAATCCCTGGGTGGGGAAGATCCCCTGGAGAAGGGAATGGCAAGCCCACTCCAGTCTTCTTGCCTGGAGAATCCCATGGACAGAGGAGCCTGGCGGGCTACAGCCTCTGGGGTCACAAAGAGTCAGACACGACTGAGCAACTAAGCATGCATGCACAGATACCAAAATTCACACGTGCTCAAGTCCCTTAGGCAAAATGAGTAGTACAGTCGGCCTCCAAACCCACAAGTTCCACCCACGGATCCAGAGGGCCGACTGCAGCTCCCAAGAGGTTCTCCGCCTCAGAAGGGGCCATAGATGAGGATGTCCACAGCCGCTCTGCTTGTGACTGAGGAGGGCTAGAAAGCCGGTGGGTTTGTCTCACCCACCAGAGACCTCAACTTTCACTAGAGTCGCTTTATTTTCTCCCTGTGTGAGTGCTAGTTGCTCAGTCGTGTCGGACTCTTTGCGAACCCCATGGACTGTAGCCCACCAGGTTCTCTGTCCATGGGATTCTCCAGGCAAGAAGACTAGAGTGGGTAGCCATCCCCTTCTCCAGGGGATCTTTCTGACCTGGAGATGGAACCCAGTTCTCCCACATTGCAGGCAGATTCTTTACCATCTGAGCCACCAGGGAAGCCCACCTTCTCCGATCTGCGCCCCCGAGTGTAAACACCATCGGCTAACAGCTGGGCTGGGACCTCAGGGCCGTCGGCCTTCCCTTTTCCTTTCCCCGGCTCTGCCTTCTTTCCTGTTGCCTGTGGCAGCTGTACCTACTGAACCCTCATCACCACCCTCAATCTCTTGTCCTGCTTCAACTTCTTTTGTCCGTCTGGCTGATCGTCCGTCCCTGGGGAAGTGGAGAATAGAAGGCTGGGGGCGCTCCGTGCAGGCCACAGTTGGGGAGCTGGGTGCGGTAGGCAGCGGTGGATTATTGAGCACATGCCAACAAGGGCAGCGCTAAGTAAGACCACAGTTTATGTAAATTATAAATAGATGCACACAAACAAACAAAGACAGCAGAACAAAAAAGTATACTTCAGCCTACTTTACCAGTAAGGAGGGCTACCTCTGCAGGGAGCAGAACGGGAGCCCGACGTGGCATGTGAGTGATAGATGGATAAAACAAGGAGTAGGGAGAAGGTGGGTTTCCCTGGCGGCTCAGATGGTAAAGAATTTGCCTGCAATGTGGGAGAGACCTGGGTTCCATCTCTGGGTCAGAAAGATCCCCTGGAGAAGGGAACAGCTACCCACTCTAGTCTTCTTGCCTGGAGAATCCCATGGACAGAGGAACCTGGTGGGCTACAGTCCATGGGGTTCGCAAAGAGTCCGACACGACTGAGCAACAAGCACTCACACAGGGAGAAAATAAAGTGGCTCTAGTGAAAGTTGAGGTCTCTGTTTCCAGGAAACTGGAATATGCACACCCATGAAGACTTGAGCCTGTGAATCCAGGGGGTTTCATGTACCTTTCAAACCTCTCCCTGGGGCAGGCTGTGTATTTTCAGCTGGACGTGTTGGAGCAGGACACCTTGTTTGTCTGGAGACACACGCATCAGGCTGGAAGACAGCTGCCTCGTCCAGTGACTTCACTAGAGCCCTCAGCTATGTCCACCCCGGGGCTTCAGGGCCCATACCAGTGACCTCGTAGCCCTGGCTTCATGGTAAACTGACCTGTGGAGCTTGTACAAGCTACCAGAGCCCAGGCCTGACTCCCTGGATATTCTCACTGAATTAGGTAGAGCCCGAGCATCCATTTGTTTCAGAATTCCAACATGCCACCATGTTTGAAAACCACTGGCCAGACAGAGAGCTTGTCCAGAGACCTTGAGAAAGAACATAATATGTCATGTCTCTTATTCTAGAATTGGTATGGCTCCTGAATCAGGCTTGTACTCTTGAGCTTAGAGGTCTCTTTCCAGCAGGAG
>NW_011494842.1:11374112-11389348 GCF_000754665.1 Bison bison bison | reverse complement strand
AGGATGTATGGGCTTCCAGTACAGAGTTCACTAACTCTAGAACAGCAGAGTTCTGACAGCCACATGACAGATGTGCTTTTGGGCTCACACACATGGAAATCGCACAGGACGGGCTGGTGCGAATGGTGGTCCCATCTTCCTCAAGGCCCTAAAGCAAAGGAGTTAATGAAACTCACACAAAGCTCCCCTCTGAGAAGAGGTTTTCCCAGCAGTAAATCAGTCTTTTAAAATCAAATGAGAAGTCAGCAGACCAGCCCACATTTTTAAAATATCTACATCTGTTCAGCGTTACCAATTATTAAAGGAATATTTGGGACCGGGGAGTGTAAGCCAGGTCCTACTCTTTTCTCAGGATTGGAACCTTTGCATTCACAGAGAATATTCAATTAGCAGATATTACATGCTCATAACTCTTATGGCAGAGGACAAAGAGAGATGTTTTTATAGAAAACAAATAACTACAATCAGTGCTTCCATAGCAGACATTGAAATCAAGTGTGAAAAGCTTCCAGGCCTCCATCTCTTTAGGAATCGGTCTGCGGTGACCCTGATCCCACCAACCCATCTGCTCCCAGTCCCTCTAGTGACCGAGAGCATCAAGTGGACCATCTGTTGGAGGAATGATGGGTCCTAGAAATACAGATATGCGCCTGAGTGGTGTTCCCCAGGGTGGTTAAATTGCTATTCCCTGGGACTTCCCTGGCAGTCCGGTGGTTAAGACTCTGCGCTTCCAATGCAAGGGCCGAGGGTTCGATCCATGGTCAAGGAACTAAGATCCCACATGCTGCCCAGCACAGCCAAAAAATAATTGCTCTTCCCTAACTCTACTTCTAATAGACTTCCTCTTAGAAAGTCTTACCTTCCTGATTATCCACAGCCAGCAGAACCCGTGGGCCTGGGCTCTCCCGTTTTGTTCACTACTTCTCTTATCAAGTAACTCTGCCAACCCAGGGCCCTAGTGCTGCAGCTGGAAAAGTCCAGAAAAGAAGGGCTCAGGACCACCACTACCCCCCAATAACACAAGCCTTGGTCCAGCTCGGCCTTGTTAGCCAATGGCAAGTAGCTTCTAAGCCCAAGGACTCTTGATGACTCGAATTCCCTCAGCTGCCCCAGAGTGTGGGAGTTGATGCCGAGTTGCAAGAGGAGACCATCCGTGGCTCAGACGTTAGGGCCACTTAGTAGGAGGGATGTCTACCCCTTGTTGCCAGCATGTCTCAGCTCTGCCCCCAGCCTGGGGATAGTTGTGCTGCCTGCCTGTGACAAAGAAATGAGATGTTGGCACATTAATAGGATATCTGCCCTCCAGTAAACTGGAGCATGTGAGCCAATTCTTAAGCTGGATTTTTCAATAGGAGACAATTCAGATAGAAGTGCAATTGAAAATCGCTATATTTTCCAGGCATGACTCATCCTCACAGTATATAATAGCATGAAGAGAGAGGCTGGAAGCCCCATGCTTGGCTAACTCCAGTGCCCAGGCACCACCTGGCTGACTTTCTTTTGTGACGGGTCCCTCATACAAACTGAATCCCCTGTAGCAGGGTCCCATTCAGTAACAAAAGAGTAAATCAATGGGGAGGTCAGCCGCAATTGGAAATGAAGTCGTTGATAATGTGAACGAAACCAAGAAAAGCAACCCCGTCACTCAGTTGAATCCTTTAGATAGAGATTAGAACAACAATACCACACCAACAGGAAAACTGGACCAAGAGCGTCCAAGAGCAAATCTAACACCATCATCTGGAAATAAAGTCCACCCCAAATAGGAGTTCCCTGGTTCCTGTTAGACTTCAGTTTTAACCTTTATTATTTTTCCATTTGTTTTTTGTATTTACACCTTGTCTCCTAAACTAGAATTATGAACTCTGAGAGCAAAGATTAGATTAGAATCTTCTCAGTCTCCCCACAGTTTTTTTTTAAAACAACGCTAGCCATAAAAAAGGTATTCAAAAAGACTTTTTTTTTTTTTGGCTTGAGAGTGACAATTTGAAATTGTCTTTGAGAAACCTTAGCAGCCCAGATGCTGCCTGAGAACTGCTTGCTAGAAGTAGGTGAATGTAGCAGTGGCTTCCTGTGTCGGGGAGGAACCCCTTGGTGGGCGACAAGAGGGCAGCCATCTTGATGGGGAAAGGGGACACGATAGAAAGGAATTTCGGTATTTTAAAAAGTGTAATAGAAATGAACATTGGATCTTCATCACCATATAACAGAGGCAGCCAAGGTGTCATATCAGGAATGAGTCAACAGAGAAAGGAAAGGACATAGAACCAGTCTTTATGATGGGGAAGCGAATTGGACGTTCACTCCATGAATGGGCAACACATTTTTTTTTATGTTAATCACCCTAGACAAGAAGACAAAGACTGAAATGTGGGAAATAGCCCAAAGGCAGGCAACATAATTGCAGGGAGCCGAGCAAGTAGCGGTTGAAGTGGTATGGGGGAGAGATGACAGCACCCTCTCAGAGCCGGTGGTGCAGGGTAAAGCTCAGTGGGATGTCAGTGTAGGTACTGAGGACAGAGAGGGGGCAAGACTCCAGGACTGAGTGAAGGGGCTGATGGAGAGAAGGGCAAAGGCTGGTGTGGTGTGTAGGTTAGTGGCATGAGCCCCTGGGTGAGTGTGGGTGCCAAGCAGCGAGGGGAGAAAGGCAGGGAGGTCTTCAAGGAAGGACCTCAGCCCTGCTCTGGATCCCATAGGTTTTAGTTATCTGCAGGGCATCAAACAGACAGAAAATAAAGCAGGACTGAGATCTGGGAGGTGTCCAAAGAGGTGGCCAATGAAGGCACTGGCCTGAGTGGAGTGCCTAGAGAGTGGGTGTCGTGAGGAAAGGGTCTAAGACTAAACCCTGACCACTGAAGAAAATGAGAGTGTTGGTCACTCATTCATTTCCAACTTTGCAACCCCATGGACTGTGGCCCACCAGGCTCCTCTGTCCGTGGAATTATCCAAGTAAGCGTACTAGAGTGGGTAGCCCTTCTCTTCTCGAGGGGATCTTCCCGACCCAGGGATTGAACCCAGGGATCAAACCGAGGCCTCCTGCATTGCTGGCAGATTCTTTACCATATGAGCCGCCAGGGAAGCCAAACCCTGACCCTTACCAGCATCTAAGGAACAGATTGCAAAAGAAAAGCCTGAAAAGGAGTCTGAGAAGCAACAGTCAGGGAGAGAGGGGGAAAAAAAACAGGAAGATACATGATGAAACGTGGAAGCCAATGGAAGAGAATTGTTTTCACTCTGCGGTTCTCTCACAGTAAATGAATTCTTTTGTCTAGAGCTCAGGCGAGGGCAGGAAGAAGGCGAGGGGGTGGCTCTGAGGGAGCTGGGCTGGGGGTTCTGGAGATGCAGGAGGACCAAGACAGGAATGCAAAGCCATGTCTCATTGCTGTTGACTCCCCTCCTTCTCCTTCAGGGCTGGGCTTCCTCAGGCAAGAGTCTGTCTTGACAACGCAGGAGCAGGAAAGCATGTGGGTGAGGTGGCCTGGGGTGGCAACAGCTGCAGAGCGAAGGAAAACGGTCTCTCAGAGACGGCTCAGCCCTCAGCCCACACCTCTCTAGTGGGAAAGCCCTTTTTAGCTCGGCGCTGGGCTGCAGAGAGCCTGGAACAACAGCCCACGGCTTCCCGGCCATGTCTGCCAGCCCGGCGTGGGGCGGCTCTTTGAAGACGGTTGACCACAGCACTCAGCAGCTCCTCGCCACGGGCCCCACACCCCGACACATGTGGGTGACCACCAGGGAGGGCGGGGGGCTCCCTTCCATGCCTGTGAGGGCTCCTCTGCGGAGATGGCCCTCTGTGCCTTCAGAATCTTCCCTTCTCCGGCTCTGTCCTGGTTTCCTCCAGCACTGATATAAATCTCAACAGCTTTGCAGCCTTGCTCTTGTAGTTTCCTCATTCCCAAGAATCTCAAGCTTCCAGAACTCTGTGAAACAGGCCATCAGAGGCGTCATTCACTGGGCTGTGGAGGACTATCAAATGCCGTGAAACCACAGGTCCTGAGGATGGACGTGGTACCAACAAACAGTTAGAGCCCCCCCGCCCCCCGCCACCTCCACATGGCAGAGCTTAAAGGATGAAGATAGTCCTCATTTGAGTGGCCCAGACAAAGCCTCAGTCTACCTGCCCAGGGAACAGAGGCCAGACTGAGGCCCCAGAGCCCAGCACAGCGACCCACCCATGTTACGAATGTTTGCTGAGCTGAATTCAGTCTGCGTGGCATCCAGTGGGCTTGTACTCTTCTCCAGAAGGCAACAAGCCCTAGCTGCAGAAGGGACGTATGTCGTCTGGGATGAGCCTGAACACTGTTAATAAGGAGCCAGGGTGGGGAGTCCCAAGAAACCTAACACTGAGAGAAAATGTAGTCCCCTTCCCTGGAAACTTCTGTCGGCAGTCTCCAGCCAAGCAGACATGGTCGGAAAATAGCAGTGATGTAATTCACGCCTCTTTCCCAGCCAGCCCAGAGCATTCTGGGCACTCTGAGCTTCACTTCTGGTCTTCCCGTACCTGGGAGCCCTCTTCTCCCCACGTCCTCTAACAAAATCCCGCAGGACTAAAGTGCTTATGGATGAAGCAATAGCACATCTGGGATTTACTGGGATCCAGAAAGATTTGTGGATGGAGCAATAACATTTCCTAAGGACCCACTGTGTGTAGACCTAGGCAGCGTGGTTTTCCTAGAGGTCATTTCTACACTTGTCCAGCGTAAGACTGGGCTCTCAGGGGGCTTCTCAAGAATACCTTTTGGAAAATAGAAAGGCGTCATTAAGTAAATGTCAACACAGCATCTGGGGGACTAGTATGCAGCCATCTAAAGATAATGGGAAAGTTTCTAAGAACATAGGGAAGGACTTACAATGCTAAATGAAAAAAAAAATCAAAGCATAAAATCATATATATATATATACACGTATATGATCTTAACTGTAACAACTGGCTAGAAAGAAAATTAGATCTCAGATTAGGTCTATTTCTGGGTGGGGAATAATGAGGGTTTTATTTTTTTTATTTTGATAGTTCCAAAATGTGGTTTAACATCATCTATAAAAAAAAGTAAACAAACTTTTTTCTGGAAAAAGCCAGATAGTAAATATTTTCAGCTCTTCAGGCTCCATAGTCTCTGTCACAGCCGCTCAACTGCCTTTTGCAGTGTGAGAGCAGCCTTAGACAGTAAACAAAGGAATCCATGTGGCTGCGTCCCATGTGACTTGATTTATAGAAGCTGATGATGGCGTGAATCTGCCTCATGACCAGCCATAGTTTACCAGTCAGAAAAAAAAGACAAAAGATCGGAAAAAAAAAGTTCTTTAAATATTCTTTGACTCTAATATCTTGGTACTATGATTAATAGAACACTGCACATAAGGCGTAGAGCCCTGCTTTACTCTGGCTTCTTTGTATCATAAAACATTCGAAATCAAAAGTCGTAAATTAGAGACTATGAGAAGGAAGTTCTACACTGAAGAGAGGAGTAAAAATTCATGACACCAGTAATTAATACAAATTTTATCTCTGCTCTTAAGCCAAATGTATTTCATTCATTTAAATTGTCTTTTTATGTCCCTTTCCATGAAGTTTTATAACAGAGACCTCTCAGAAATCTCTTATTTTTAAAACATAATTTAGGGTGAACAGAAAAGGTTAAACTCTCATTTCTTCTTTTTTTCCCCCCTCCAGATTTGCTGAAGCTAAGGCCCTGGGAGAAAGCATAAACGAAGCAAGAAGTAAAATTGGTAAGCAGATGACACTCTGTGAGCCTCTTTCACAGGCCATTTTCCTGGTGAAATCAGGTCATGATGTGCTTCCAAGCAGCCGTGAGGACCAGTTTCAGGAGGTCCCTGCCAAGGAGGTTGCTTTGAGAGCACCTCTCCTTGGAAGTTTGTCATCTCTCCCACCATTCATCAGGGAAATCACTTTCTTTTGTCTAGAACTTGAACTGTGCATCCTCATGCAGGCCTGAGTTTGAGCATCCCAATGGGCAAGTTTTGTCTGTCCCTGGTGTTTTCCAGCAATAGCTCAACTGGTCATAACTGTACTATTGCAGCGACGGTTCACATTTTTAAGGGACTGTGGAACACTTTCACACCTCCCAGAGTTATACTTATCATTTTTGGCCAGGTGTGCATTTTTCAGCACCATTTCCTCTCTTTCAGTAACTAGGAGAATGAGAGGCAAAAATGAGTCACTCTGCCCTCCCAGGACTTGGGCTGCCCAATGGAGCTCCCCCAGTTAGGTGAGCATCCCTGGAAAAGCGAGATTAAGGCAAGAGGCAACCTCGGTAATACTGTGCCTCAGATCTTTGTCAAAGTGAGAGGAAGACGCTTCTTTCACCCGAAGCTAGAAGACACACAGAGACCCATCTCCCAGGCTGGGCAGCTTCACCAAGGGGGTCCCTTGTGGCTTCGTCTCTGTGCTAGCTAAGACAGGAGTTATCTGGTACAGCTGACTCCTGTGTCCCCCTCGTCCCGACCTCTCTGCTCTCGTAAGTGAGGACAGGACAGAAGGCCACTCTGAACGTCCCTTTTGGCTTTTCCTACAAAATATGGCAACTCACAATAGCCTGGGGTCGTTTCAGTTAGGGAACCGGGTAGCCCTGCATCCTCCACTGTGGCCTGAACAAAGAACTGAGGCCAGCAAGCCCCGAGCCACGCCCAGCACCAGGACAAGGATCTCTAGAGTCTCAGAGGTTCTTGACTTAAGGTCCAGCAACTTGGATGCAGGGAAAATGCACCTTTATTTTCACTAACCTCTAACTGCAATTTAGCGCTCCGTCCAATGATGAAAGTCAGCAGCAGGCCACAGTAGAAGTACTAGCACCTGTCACAGTGGAAATTACCAACATTTTCATTTCACAGCACAGTTGGCAGACATTGTAAAATATCTTTTATACTCATCAGTGCTTCAAAATTACAGTAGTTATTAGACTCACCAGTAGACCTTGTTATTTAATGCACTTATATAAAAGCACATATAGCTATTTCTATTCACAAAACTTTTTAAAATCTTGGTTAACTATTTCAATGTAACTGGTCTCTCTTAAAATCCTATGTAAAACTCCCTTCTTGGCTTGAATTCTCAAAACCCCTAAAACCATATGAAAAAAAAAAAAAACAAAAACTGAGGGTCAGGAGCACTTTTCTAGAGATAACATTTATAGTTTATCGGACTTTCATAGCGATCAGTGACCCAAACCAATGACGAGGGAAGGGGAAACAGGCCTAAGTGGATTCAGAGCCAGCTTGTCAGAGCCATCTGACTCGAAGGACCTAATGGTCTGGTTTCACTCCTGGGGAGACAAGAGGGGAGGACATTTTATGAATCATTTCTCCCCAAAAAGTGACATAAAGTTTTGCCCTTGGAAAACATCTAACTCTCTAAACCAAAATCAAACTGTTCCAACACGAATGAAATATACAAACGGTGGAAGACAACAATGGCCCATTCTAATATACTTAGTGTTTCACTCTGAGTACAGTGTGTTTCTGTCACAAGTAATTTTAAATTCTCCATAATTTTGATGCAACAACACACATTGATGGATCCAATTTGCCATATTTCTTGAGATTAGGCAAATCAGAGGCTGCCCCACAGCTGCCCAGGCCAGGGATCTGAAGGCTGTAGTTGGTATTCCAGACAATATGTCTGTAATTTACACACAAAAGGTCCAGATGTACTAGAGAGAGCCCTGGGCAAATAAACCTTTGTGTTTTCTGCATAATAATAGAGTTCACAGCAGAGTTAAAACTCAAACATTTATTGCTAATGAGAAAGTGGCTGGTAGTTCAGTGGTGCTAATAAAACCAATGTCACTCTTAAGTCATTTTATGCAAATAATAGGCTTAAGACCCACCTCCTGGCCACCCATCTTTCAGATGCGCTCTTGATACGAGGTGGGGCCAAGGCAAGTGGATCACTGAGACTCAGCCGCCTTATGCAACAAGCCCCTGACAGCGCTTGACCACTGTGAGGAGCCCCCACCACCAGCACCACTGCATCTCAGACACAGGGTTAAGACTAAGGAAGTACAAGGTGGAACTTGTACACATATTTAAAATTTCCGAGGCAACTTTGAAGGAAACTGGTTTCAAGAGATTTACAACATTACTGAGTGCATTTTTTCCTAGGAAGAAATTAAATCAAATGGAATTTTCATCCCCCTACAAGTCCTTTAGTGAATCTAACAGCCTGGAGGTGGGAGCGTGGCACGGATGTGCCATGACGTGCGTAGGGTGATGACTCAGCTCAGCTCCCAGGCTGGGCCACATCCTCTCTCCGGACCCTCGGGCTGAAGTGAGAAGCTGGGGGCGCACGTGCAACTGGCCTGCCGAGGGGAGAGGGAAGCTCTGTCTGTGATCTACACAGCTAGCCCACACGCTTCGACTGCAGGTTGCCACTGTCTTCTCGGGCAATTTGGTTTTTCTCTGATGTTGTGATCCAGAGCTGCCACTTGAATTTCATTCTTTTTTTTAAAGAAATACATTATTTTTTCTAATTTCTGGCTGCACCAGGTCTTCATTGCTGCACACGGGCTTTCTCGAGTTGTGGCAAGTGGCAGCTGCTCTCTAGCTGTGGCGCTCAGGCTTCTCTTTTCGGTAGCTTCTCTTGTTGCCGAGCGTGGGCTCTAGAGCGCCCGGGCTTCAGTACTTGCAACTCTGGGGTTTAGTTGCTCTGAGGCATGTGGGATCTTAGTTCTTGGACCAAGGATCAAACGTGTGGCCCCTGCATTGGCAGGCAGATTCTCAACCACTAGGCTACCGGGAAAGCCCATGAATTTCATTATTAAAAATCCCTAGAGTTTATTAGTTCGGGAGCAACCATATAATATCTAATTTTCACATGGCATAATCATTCAACCAAAATTTCCCTGTTATTTTCTTTTCTTATTACAAACCAACCCAAACTGAGTCGATTAAACTCTTGCCACAAGCTCTTTTCTTCGTCATTCTCTGTACACCATTTACATCAGTCCTGATGCTGAAACAAGTTAAAGTCAGAAATGGAAGAAATGACTAATTTCTTCAGGATCTCCTCCCCGAATAATGAGGTCTTTGTTTTCAAAAGGAGAGTCATTTTCATTGCATTTTCCTGCCCCATACTCAATAGCATTTAGGCCACTTCCCATCATAGGTTCCATCACACATTCATATACACCCTGCCTCCACTGATCATATCTCTAAAAATGCCATTAAACCGCAGGAAAAGAAATAGATGGCTTCCAAAGCAGAGGCACAATCTAGGCCGTTTTTCACTTATTAGAATCCTGGCGTTGGCTTCTCTACAGCAGTGTGCTACCTCTGGCAGCATTGTCTTTGGCCTCAGAGAACAATGAATGGCTGTTCCTTGGCATGAGGCCCACGCTCGCCCAGTCTGGGAACAAGCAGCTTCAGAGGCAGGTGAAATAGCCTGACTGACTCGTCTTGGCACCTCTTCACCCTCCACAGACCCCTCTAGGCCTAAGTGAAAACATCCATCAGAGGATGTAGCACAGAAGGGTTTTCCCCAGGGAGCCAATCAGTGATCACTTCAGAAATCACAGGAAATGTAACAGAAGTAGATGTCAGTGAGCAGGGAAGAAGAAAACCCAAATGCTAGAAAAGCTGACAGAACATTCTGGAAGTTTTCCCTCTCCTGCTTCACCTTCAAACAAGGACCGCCAGCCCACCATTTGAACAGTACCCTTTTAAAAAGTGTTTCTCCTGCGCGTCTGGGGTTTGGGTAGGTCATCGCTCAGATCTGGGTCTCCATCAGCAGAACTCGTGGGATTATTTTTCCATTGTGCATCTTCTGTACGTTCATCTTCTTCTGAGGTTTACTTCTGGACCTGCCCGTGCATGTTGGCTTCTAGTATCTCACCCTACATCCAGATTGTCTTGTGAGGCTGTGAAGGCCTCAGTCAAGTCTATTCTCTTGTTACTATTTGTCACCAGCTCCAAATAACTGCACCCACTGCAGCTTCATGGAGCACTGACGCTGGGCCGTGCCAAGAACTTAGCAAGCGCATTATCTCATTTAATCTACTCAGAGAAGAACCGCAGTCGATACATGTGTCATAGATTCTAAAATACACAAGTTTTACAGTCTTGACACCTCTGAAGTCAGGAAACATTTAACAATCCATTGGCTGTCTTTTCATTTTAAAAACCTCTTTAATGAGACCAGATCTTACAGCTGATGTAGCCTAGATTCTCTGAAATATCGTATGATCGTTATTTTGCAGATTTTTAAAAAATGGAATTTCAGGGAGGTGGCCTGCTAAGTGGCCAGTCTGGGATCAAAGTGCATTTTTGTCCAACTCCAAAACTTTTAAATACAGTATATTATCTCCATAAATTCAGATTTACCTGCCTCTGAAATTTTCTGAGTTTAATATTTCACTAAGCTATTACTCAGTTTTCCTGAATCTTGTTGCCCTTCATTTGATATGCCCAACAAAAGGCTCATACTAGACCCTAGCTCGTGCATATGGAGCCCAAGAAGATGAAAAGGGTCTCTGTAACATGGTTAATGATTGGTCTTTCACCCAGTGGAGCTCAGTGGCAAGGATGAGTGGGTTTGACACCCAGCCTGTCCTTGCTCTCCATCCCTCGTGCACTGGCCCACAGTTGCACTGACCCTTAGAGAGGGGTGCCTTTTTCTAATTTGCAGAAAGGTGTGCTGCAGACCTGCAGCAGCCCTGGAAGGTTCAGTGTCCCACATGGGTCTCAACTCTCATTTCCAGTGGTTTGCAAAATAAAATAGAGGGGTCGTATGTTCAGGCTCTATACAATTCCAACTGAGTGCACTTACTGATGCTTCAGAAAACATGAGAGATTTCAAATCACAAACTTAGATGAGGTTTAGTAGAAATGGGTGTAATGAAGTACTTATGCTTAGGTACCAAAACAAGCACCAATCAACTGGACCAGAAAAAGCCTGGTTAAGGGCAGGCAAAGAAATCATCAAGGGCCACAAAATTAAAATATGTCACCATAATGTGAAAAAATGCATGCTCTCAAAATTAAGAAATGCGAAAAGTCAAGGTGACACCCTTTCCCTCTGCCCAGCATTTCCATGTGTGTGCACTGCATTTCCTGGGAATTCTGCCTGTCTACGGGAAAAGAGATGGTTCAGAGAAAAACAGTAAAGTCATGATGAAAATGTTACAAGGGGGATTTTTTGCTTTATTAAGTAATTCGTCACATGAATTTTAAATAATAAGCTCTGTTTGCACATTAGTTTGATTTTTTAATTACTCTTATCAAACAAATTTAATTAATTTGTGTTCAATTTGTATTGGCCAGGATGTTTGGCTGTAAGCATGAGAGGAATTTTATTGTCTCATGAAAGCAGGAAATCCAAGGAATGCATTTGGCTTCATGTGCACCCTCCTCCCCATCCTCCACTCCATCCTCTCCCCCCCTCTCCCTCTCCTCTCCTCTCCTCTCCCCTCCTCCCAACTCAACTGGGTTCTCTGGGAGTCTCTCCCAATTTAGTGGGAAGGTGCTTCTCAAAGGTCTAAGCTAATGTGGACCATAGCAGGGGTCATACAGCATGATCCCCAGGGCCATACAGCATGATCCCCGGGGCCATACAGCATGAGGTGAATGGTGGCCATGCAATTGAAGTTCCTTCTGTATTTATAGCCACTCCCCATCCCTCACATTACTTACTGCCTGAGCTCTGCCTCCTGTCAGATCGGCAGTGGCATTAGATTCTCTAGGAGCATTAACCTTCTGTGAACTGCACACGTGAGGGATCTAGGCTGAGGGCTCCTTATAAGAATCATCCTGAAACTGCCCCCACCCCTACACCATCTGTGGGAAAATTGTCTTCAACAAGACCAGTCCCTGGTGCCAAAAAGGCTAGGGACCTCTGGATGATAGATTCATAATCCCAGTAAACAGAGTCTTTTCCAACACTGTTGGCAAAAACCCCTAGAGGGGGAATGACCGGTCTGGCTTCTGTCGTGCGTCCATCTCTGAAGGAGACCCTGCATCCAGGGAGTGAAACGTTCTGATTCACTGGTGCCACATCCTATGTCCCCTCCTCAGGACTCAGCCCACCTGCTCCATAGAAGCTGAATACAAGTTTTAGGGAACTGAAGAAGTCTCTGTCTCCAAAGGAAGGAGTACTGGGCCGACAGCAATCATATTCACTACAAACCTCTAAGGTATTGATCTGCGGCTTGAAACAGGATACGTCTGTAAAGGAATGGATAGTAGTTCCTATGAGGGACCAAAACGCTTAGAGTTATTTATCCTGGAAAAAAAGGAAGCTGTGAATGAGGGATTTAAAAACTGGCTTTACGTCCCGGTGACTCTGCTGTAATGGAATAAGTGCAGTCACATACTAAAAAAAATAGCAGGGATTGTAGGAAGATTAAGACTGGAAAGACTTCTCAAAGCCCACGCAATTTTAAAACTAGTGCTCTAATTCAACCAATTACAATCCTAATAAAAAATAATGATATAAATAAAAAGACATGTTAAATTTCTAATGCATAAGGAAACACGATGCAAAACATCCATTTTTCTCCCAAAACAAGGCTATCGTGATAGAAGAGCACATAGGAAGGTCTGAGGGCTGAGTTGTGGAAATGTGAACAACACATGCACAGACAGAAGGGCCCCACAAGAAGAAAGAAGCGCTTCCTTCTAAGAAATAGCACTGGCCACACTGGACTCAGAGGAGGCATGTGGGGAGAGGGGCTGGGTTCAGTCCTGACCGTCCCCGCTGCCCCCTGGGCTCAGCTCTGCTAGCTTCCTTTGTATTTAACAATCTTTTCTTGAACTTTCTAGAAAAAAACGCCCTATGTCAACAAATGAACCTGTTGAATGACACTGACTCCAGCTCCACCTAACCAATCCCATGTGAGTGGTTCCTATTAAACATAATCGTTTGAGGGCACACTGTGTATTACTTGGTGTTGTGCAGAGGGATCAGTAAATTGTAGCTCATCTTTAAAGAGACTCAAAAAGGAAGAGATGATTTTCAGTTGTATTGAACCTATAGCTGATCATGTGAAACAGACATTTTGTCAGAAAAGGTGACTAACAGAATATAAATTCTCAGAATCACTAAAAGCAGGATAGATTGGCACCTTTTGAGATGACTTGGTGTATCCAAAGATGAAAAGAGTAGAAGTAATATTTCTTAAAGTCCTTCCCTTAACAATTTAGAATGTTGAAATTCTAAGACGTGCAGTTACCGGAGTGACAACCCATAACCAGTATGACTGATATCTTCATAGACTTGATTGAATGTTTGCTGTCTTAGTTTGGAGATCAGACAACAACAGCAAAATGATTTGAGCAAGCTGGAGGACTGTGGAGTGTATTAACTGACAAGAGGTAACACTAATAATTGTCACATATAAAGAAGGAAGCAGTGATTTGGTTGGAATGTCAGCCAAAAAAAAAAAAAAAAAATTGATGGATGGCTGTCTCCCAAGACTCCTGACAGAGTGGTCCTACCTTAGTGAATGAAACAAGGTCCAGGATCTGGCCCATGCAGGGTGAACTCAGGAGGGCTGTCCCCTGTCAATCATACTCACTATAACCTAGAGAGGCAGTCTGTTAATTTACCATGGAGGATGTTCTTTTATAGACAGGAACTCTTAAACTGCCTCTGTCCAAGGCCTCTTCTCCCAGGAACAAAATAGATTCGTTACTGGAAGGTTAGTAAATAAGCATCCCCAAGCACAAAGGGAGTCAAATCAGAGAAGTGTTTTGAGAGCAAGGTTCTCACAGGCACGGTGAAGCCCTGCCAGGCATCCAGTGCCCAGGGGAGTGAATATCCCCACAGAGATTCCAGGCAGCCTCCACCCCAGCCACCTCTCTTCTGGGCACAATACACTTTTCTCCAGAAGAGACAATACCATATGCTAGGTTTCTACTTCAGTTCAATTCAGTTCAGTCGCTCAGTCGTGTCCGACTCTTTGCGACCCTATGAATTGCAGCATGCCAGGCTTCCCTGTTCTTCACCATCTCCTGGAGCTTACTCAAACTCATGTCCATTGAGCTGGTATGCTATCCAACCATCTCATTCTCTGTCGTCCCCTTCTCCTCCTGCCTTCAATCTTTCCCAGCATCAGGGTCTTTTCCAATGAGTCAGCTCTTCGAATCAGGGGGCCAAAGTATTGGAGCTTCAGCCTCAGCATCAGTCCTTCCAATGAGTATTCAGGCTTGATTTCCTGTAGGATTGACTATTTTGATCTCCTTGCTGGCCAAGGGACTCTCAAGAGTCTTCTCCAGCACCACAGTTTGAAAGATAAATGCCAGTACAAAATAAAAAGTTTTTTTAAAAAAAAGAATTAGAAAACAACAGTTTCTCTAGACTCTTAACTTATAATTTCAAAGTTGACCTACATTATTTTCTTTAAAGTGAAATCTCAAAACATCCTGTCTATCCATGCTGTGTATCCATCCATTCTTAGTCCCTCAGTCATGTCCAACTCTTTGTGACCCCAAGGACTGAAGCCCACCAGGCTCCTCTGTCCATGGGGATTCTCCAGGCAAGAATACTGGAGTGGGGTGCCATGCCCTCCTCCAGGGGATCTTCCCAACCCAGGGATTGAACCCAGGTCTCCTGCATTGCAGGCAGATTCTTTACCAGCTGAGCTACAAAGGAAGTCCCCTATGTATTCAAATATAAATATTTCAAATAGCCACAGATAAAGAAAATGCCTTGGATTATTCATCTTTGAAGACTGTCACTCTGGTATTCTCTAAGTAGATGCTTTCAAAGCCTCCTGTCAATGACCTGCTCCCTCTGATATCTCCTATTATAATACACCCCGGCGTATGCTCCCCACCCTCAGCCACAGACCTGCTCAGTGCAGTGGCTTCCTCTTGGATTTACCTGCTGACCGACTCTTCGCCTGACAGTGAACTTCTCTTTCATATACATAAACCAATTCAAAGTCAAAAAATAGTAAGATTTCAGGGAGAAATATCAATAACCTCAGATATGCAGATGACACCACTATTATGGCAGAAAGCAAAGAGCATCTAAAGAGCCTCTTGATAAAAGTGAAAGAGGAGGGTGAAAAAGCTGGCTTAAAACTCAACACTCAAAAAATGAAGATCATGGCATCCGATCCAATCACTTAATGGCAAATATATGGGGAAACAATTGAAACAGTGACAGATTTTATTTTCTTGGGCTCCAAAATCACTGCAGATGGTGACTGCAGCCATGAAATTGAAAGATACTTGCTCCTTGGAAGAAAGCTATGACCAACCTAGACAGCATATTAAAAAGCAGA